>NC_059328.1:58509821-58815357 GCF_018350155.1 Leopardus geoffroyi
TTCCTTTTCCACAACCTTTTTTTTTAATGTTTAAAAACTTTTTTCAATGTTTTTATTTATTTTTGAGACAGAGAGAGCCAGAGCATGAGCAGGGGAGGGGCAGAAAGAGAGGGAGACACAGAATCTGAAGCAGGCTCCAGGCTCTGAGCTGTCAGCACAGAGCCTGACGTGAGCCTCGAACTCATGGAGTGTGAGATCATGACCTGAGCTTAAGTCGGATGCTCAACTGACTGAGCCACTCAGGTGCCCCCCTTTCCCACAACCTTATACTTCAAGCTAGAGGATACTGTAATAGAAGTGATGATCTGTTTCATATTCTTAAGATCCCAGGAACAGTGATAGTGTATACGATTTCTAAGGTCAATGCTCTTTAAGTCAATGCTTCAGTACGAGAAACCTATTAAAGCTAAGAATTCCAGTGACTTTGCCCCATGCTTCTCTGATTGCTGGCTTGCTGATTAGAGACTTTTGTTATATAACCCCAATCCTGGACAGCGTCAGGATTACTGCAGAACTTTGGGCCCTCAGATCATCTCAATGGTATTTAAAAACAAAGTTCCTTTTCCTGGAATCTTAAGAAGTAGAAACTTTGAATAATGTTTATGTATATTTCCAAATAGCAAAAATGACTGCAGTTCTTTCTTGAATTACGAGGAAATCTCCTCTTGTAATAAAAATAATTGCTGATATTATCTGTGTCTTTTTTTAAGGGCCCCGGTTGTATTTCTATGAACAATACAGTTTTTCTTTGGAAACATGCAACAGTTCTGAGAACAATATCAAGTGAAGTAAGCTGATTATGTGGTGATCCAGAAAGTTTGTCTGTCTTGTTGTGTGTCTTTACTTTAGTAAGCATTAAAGATATGAAACTCTTTTCAAAGCTCTGTCAGGTCTTCCTGGAAGGCAAGGTGGGGCTGCAATACTTGCAAAGGGGCCCTGTTTTAGTCTGTTTGGGCCACTATAGCAGAATACCATGGACCCAGTGGCTTACAAACAACAGAAATTCATTTCTCACAGTTCTGGAGGCTTGGGAGCTCCAAGATCAAGGCCATGGTGGATTGATGTCTGGTGAGAGCCTGTTTCTTAGTTCATAGTCTTTTCATTGTGTCCTCATGTGGTGGAAGATGCAGGAGACCTCCCTGAGGCCTCTTTTATAAGGGCACAAATTGTGTTGATGAGGCTTCTGTTCTCAGGCCATAATCATCTCCCAAAGGACCCATGTCCAGATGCCATCACACTGGGGATTAGGTTTCAACATATGACTTTCAGGGGATTACAGACAGTCTGTAGCAGTCCTCTTTTCAAGTTCTTGGTTAGGGGTGGAAGTGGGCTAGAGGGTTTCTATAATATCATTTATAGCTCTTTGTACATACTGGGCTCTCAATAAATGTTTATTAAGTGACAAAAAGAAAGAATGAATGAATGAAACTCTTATAAGTTGATTGGAGTGTGTGTGTGTGTGTGTGTGTGTTTCCAGTCACCTCTGAACTGATCTTTATGCTTTTGCCTTTGTCTCTCATAGTCCATTCTACATAAGCAGCCAGAGTGATCCTTCTGCTTCTGTTTACACAGAAGTCAGATCATGTCCCTCCTTGGTTTAAAGTATGGCTTCCCATCTCACTCAGAGTAAAAGCTGAACTCCTAAAGCTCTAAAGTATTGCACAGTCTGGTGTTTGTTACCACTCTCACTTCATCTAATCTGACCTTCACTTCACTCATTCTTCTCCGGCCACACTTGTTGATTCTCATAGATGCTTGGCAGCATTGTCCCTCAGGGTCTTTACACTTGCTCTTCAATCTGCTTGAAATGCTCTTCCCACCTAAATATATAAAGACTCCCTCTTTCTTTTTAGTCTTTGCTGAAATGTCACCTCCTCCATGAGGGCTTTCTTGGCCATCTCATTTAAAATTACAGCCTGCCCCTCTCCCCAACCCCCACCCATTTCCTATCCCTTTTATTATCATCTAACACATTATATATTTACTTGTATTTATTTTGTTTATTGTCTTCCTCTTCCCTAACGTCTCTCCAAACTAGTAGAATATAAACTCTGAAGGCGGGGGTTTTAATACATCGTTATTCTCTAATTCTTCTTTGCTCAGAATATATACATGGCACATAGTAGCACCTCAAGAAATACTGGTTCAATGAATGACAAAATCAATATGTGTGTGTGGTCTTTAATAATATTTTTATTTAAAATTTTTTTTAATTTTTTAATTAAAAATTTTTTAATTGTTTTTTTATTTTTGAGAGAGAGAGAGAGAGAGAGAGAGAGAGAGACAGAGTGAGAACAAGGGAGGGGCAGAGAGAGAGGGAGACACAGAATCCTGAGCAGGCTCCAGTCTCTGAGCTGTCAGCACAGAGCCCGACATGGGGCTTGAACTCACACACTGTGAGATCATGACCTGAGCTGAAGTCAGACGCTTACCCAACTGAGCCACCCAGGTGCTCTTTTAATAATAATTATCGATGTTCATAAGCAAAGCTTCTGTCTGAGACTTCTATTTTCTGTGTCTTCTTCAAAGCCTAGGGCAAAACAAAATAAAGGAGGAAAGGAACAGAATTGACATGAGTCAGTGTTTAGCTGAGTGATTTAAATTGGACCAACTAAGTAATGGAATGAAGGTCAGAGGAAGCAAAGGGGTAGGGTGTAAGTGTGCGTCAGGAGAGAAGAGATTTCTAGCATGTCTGGTGTGACAGAAGGCAGTGGGAAGGACACAGCCTGGAGTGTGAGAAATTCCTGTTCTCAAGTTCTGGCTTTACTGCTCAATTTCTGTGTGACTTTGGGCAAGCTCCTTGACTTTCTGAGGCTTCTACCTGTAAAAAAAATACAAATACTACTTTGCAAGGTTGTTGTGAGGATTATATAAGGCAATATAAATAAAAAGAGTGGCATAAAGTAGTTTTTAACAAGTGTTCTTGTCTTTCCCTGAAAACTCTTCCTCTTGGCTCCCACTTCCTCTGGTTATATTGATATCTATTCATTCCTTGTTGCTTTCCTTAAACCCTGCCCACAACCTTAACTCTTTAATTCCCTGTAGTTACCCAACTTGGTTGTGCCCTGACTGACAAAGTAATTGGTTTCAAGAGTAGCCTTAGAATTTACATCCCTAAAGTGAAATTCTGAGATTGTATGGTCACAAATCCACTACTTTTCAAGGAAAGTGGTAAAGGAAAAGTTAAAGTGCCCAAATGTCTACCTCTGAAATGAGTATAAAATCAGAAGGGCTCAGTAGCAGCTTTAAAGGGTTCCCAACTTCTGTAGTCACAGGACAGAGATGACTCAGGACCAGGCTGGAGTCTGATAGTCAGGAGGTGTGGGAGAGACGTGTGTGATGTTCCTTTCATGGTGGGTAGCAAGTGGGGAAATGTTTGCGCCTCGCCTACGTGTTGCCAGAGGGTATCCCCTGTGAAGCAGGCTCCAGTAATCAGGTTGACAAGACGTCTCTCCATTTGCCTTTTTCTCACAGCATGTGTATTAAGCCTTCATACACATATAGCTATGGCAGCAGTGTCAGAATCTCTGCATGAGCCCATAAACATGGGTTTCCCTTCACCAAATCTGATCTGGGACATGTATCATTCTCCAGGGGGACCTGACAGTCATCTGGTGATGTACTGATCACATCAAAGTTCTTTCAACACTGCAGAGGCTGTGCTTTGTTCCCATCACAATAGACACGCGGTCTGGGTACAGATTTGTCTCTCTGCCCACAGTGGTTCCGTTGGCACGAGTGGTCATAGACTTACAGAAAGTGCTGTATTATCTATCACCAGGCTGTTTCACAAAGCATTTCCTCCACCACTGGGGCACATGTTACATCAAGGAAAGGGCAGCAATAGGTTCATTCCCACAACATTCACTGATTTTGCTTTACTTCAGGGAGCCGGGAGCAGTCACACAGTACCAGCTATGAGATGACATGCCGTAAGATTACGAGCTATCGTACAGATTGTGGTGTATGCCTTAAACCATCAGCCCACATGTGTTAGTCTCCCCCTTAGTCAGAATATGAGGCTCTGGGATAAAAAATGGAGACTAGAACTTCTTATTTCATTCTTTTTTCTTTTCTTTCTTTCTTTCTTTCTTTCTTTCTTTTTTTTTTTTTTTACCAGCAAAGTGGGTTTGTTTGGGAATAGCAATGATGAATAAACAAGCTATGCAAAACCACAGGCTAGTCTCCCAAACAAAGGAGAGGAATGCTCTTTTACAGAAAAAAGGAGGAGTTGGGAAGTCTGTTATAAACAAAAATCCATTGGAGTAAACTTGGAGTTCTAAGTACAGTGGTTTTTCATTAGTTATGTTGTGGCTGTCTCTCATTGGCTGGGCTGTTGCTAAGTGAGAAGGAAAGCCTTTCTTTTTCCACGCTGGGAAAGTAAAGAAGTGTCTATGTTCAAAGTGCTTCTCTTCCTGTTAGGTCTGTAGTTGATGAGTGAAAGGGCATGAATGCATCTCCTGCCAGCCTCCATACTGTATTCTAAATGAGATTTCCTTTTATTAATTTTCCAGAGTTTCAACCGTTCTGGAGGTTGGAAGTCTAAGGTCACCATGGTGCCAGCATAGTTGGGTTTTGGTGAGTTCTCTCTTCTTGGTTTACAGATGACCACCTTCTCATAGTAGAAAGAGGAACACTTTATATTGAGAGAGAGAGAGAGTGAGGGGTGGAGAGAGATGGATACATAGAGAGAGAAGCAGGGCTCACCCAAAGCAGAGCTTGTGCTCACCAGATGCGGGACTTGAACTCACGAATGGTGAGATCATGACCTGAGGTGAAGTCAGATGCTTAACAACTGAGCCACTCAGGTGTCCCGAGAGGAATACTTTCTTTTATGCCAAATGACATATTAAAATTGTTTTTGCCTCTTATATGTGTATTCCTGGGCTTGGTAGATTTGGAAGTCTAAGTGCCCAAGAGAGCAATGATTTAATCAGGGAAACTAGTCATAGTCTGAAATTTCAGACTGCACTCTGGCTATTCTGGGCTTCTCATACCACTAAATCAACAGGCAGAGAAAGGAGTCACTGTTTGCCAACATGAATGAGCCCAAATGCCAAGGGAAAAATGGGTTGTTGCTCCATGGTCAAGGTAAGGAGAGCTATGCCTGGGACCTAGGCAATTTGTTAGAACATCTTTTAGTACTCTCTGGTCCAATAGTTCTGGTAACTGGTAGTTCAGTAAACTGTGGCAACTCAGTAAAGACTGAACCAATAAGGACTCAGGTCCTATAGAAATGAAGAGGGTAAGGTAAACAACTTGGTTGTAGAAAAAGCAAGTTGTGGTTATCAACTGAGGCTTTGTATTTACAAAGCCAGTGACCATAGCACCTAAATTGCATGTTAATTAATTGTTGCTGCTTCCCCCTGCTGCCTTGTATTTAGAGTGCTGGTCATACCTAATGTTTTAGACTTTAAGTGGGATTATGGTCTGACTCTGCACTAAAGTAATAGCTAATGATTTGTTTGCCATCTAGAGCAGGGACACAGATTTATTTTTCACCAGATAAATGATCAGAATGGATGTTGAGGAGCAAAATGGGTAGACCGTGATGAATATCTTCTGCTGCCCCTCCAGATCCACTTCTCACCCTTTGCCCCCTGCTCAGGTGCTTGAGGCTGGCTTTTGTGGACAGCAGCTAGTGGGTCCCTTTGCCCTCTGCCTTCCAGTTGGGTTCTGCCAATGGGAGATACTGAGGAGACATTGGAAAAAGGGAAGAGGGTGATGTCAGTGTGTTTACTGCCTAGCTCTCTGCCTGAGGTGTTACACTGGGTTGGCTGCTTTCCTCTGAGCGCTCTGGTTCTGGTAACTGCCACATCATTTGTCTCTCAGGTCTAGGGTTAGAAAGGACTCTTGCCATTGAGAACACTGGGCACCTCTTTGTTGCCTTCTCTAAAGTCTGCCCACTCATTTGTAAATACTTCTTTTGTTAAACCCTGCTGGATCCTCAAAGGCTACAATTATTATTTTCATTTAACAGACTAGGAAACTAAGAATGAGAAAGCCTAAGTTAATTGCACAAGTTTTCAAAAATAGTGAGCTGTGGAAATAAGTAATTGTGGAACTAGGATTTGCATCCAGATGACTACAACCTGATGCTAAGTAAATGGCATCAATCCTGATTACTGCGGCCCATATTGTCCACCAGAAGAAAAATTTGAAAAGATAATTTATTGGCATTCAAAATCTCACTTTAAAGTTTATTTATTTATTTTGAGAGAGAGAGAAAGAGAAAGCACTAGTGTGAGTGGGGAAGGGGCAGAGAGAGAGAAAGAGAGAATGAGAGAGAGAGGGGGAGAGAGAGAGAGAATCCCAAGCAGGGTCCATGATGTCAGCTGGGAGCCAAGACAGACATGGGGCTGGAGAACCATGAGATCATGACCTCAGCATTTCTGGCTTGGCTCCCAGCTGACAGCAATGAGCAGCCTGCTTGGGATTCTCTCCCTCTTTCTCTGCCCCTTTCCCACTCACGTTTCTGTTTCTCTCTCTCTCTCTCTCTCAAAATAAATAAAAAAATCTCACATTTTAGATAAAGATGGCAGTAGGGAGACTTGAAATATATCTGAAAAGAAAGAAAAATAGCCAAATTTGAATATATCAAGCAGATGTTCTAATATGATTTGCAGAACACAGCCTTACTCATCTATTCTGAAAAGACCCCTGTTGGTCTTGTAATGTGTGATCTTTACTTTTTCCCTGGTCTGAGGTTTCTGTCTTTCGTTATGAGGCCACAGGTTGATGGATTGACGGTGGTGGTGATGTGGACAGAGGTGTTTCACCAAGGGTTTTATTGTGGTCGCATTATGTTTTAAGCTGGAAAATAATGCCAGCTATAATGGATATGAGACAGGTGAGTGGGAGCCTGGAATGGTGGCCCACACGAAAGAGCTGAGTCTAGTCTGGAAGCCAGAAGAGGTAAGGGAAATGGGAACAATGAAAACAGCTCTATCATTTAGTCTTGGCTTTGAGACCTTTCTGAAAAGCTCATCAGGAATTAACAGGGAATGGACACATGGAAATACCACGGATATAAGACAAAAAAAAAAAAAAAAAAAAAAAAAAGACCTTGTTTAGAAAGACAGAGAAGTGAAAATAACAAGGAAATCTAAAAGTCCATTAAGTCAGCCTCAGTCTGTGCCCCCTGCTGGAGAAAGGGGAAATTGGAATGGAACTTGCAAGGATGGAATTAGTAAAAGACTAGGATCGTAAATACTTAATGTGTGAAAATTTTGAGAAAAATGCACACATGCTGCATTATAGCACACAAGGGATTTAAAGATAAACCTGAATATATTTGCATCTAATTGGGTTAATGTGGCACTTTTGCTGATTGTGTCATTAGAGAGTGTGACAGAAGAATGTGGGTCTCACTTTGAGCTCTTCCATGAATGATGGAACACAATATGGATGGAGGCATGCCCAAGTGGATTAGCATTTGGTAGTGCAGGGTAGAAAACCACAAGGCACGTAAAACAGAAAGCCAAGTGTTACTTCCATTGTTCCATTTATTCAAAGGGGCAATGTTCTATATAGAACTTGTTGGTGTGACTTGTCATGCATTTCTGCCCAGACCTGCACATACACAAACAATCTTGGGGGCTTTGTTGGCTTGTGCTCCATATCTGGCCTTGGGATCAGAATTGGCCCTTCTGTTACTGGAGCCAAGAGGGATTAACTTGCTTCACCTTCTTGAGCCCGACCAGGCTCAAGATGGAAGAGAAATATGGATCAAGGAGGGAAGAGAAATATGCCAACGTCCAGGATCCTAAGATTGTGAGATATGATAAAAGAAACAGAAAGACACCCAGCTTGCTTAGGATTGTACTTAGACAAGTTTATAAATTTTTTTTATAACATTTATTTATTTTTGAGACAGAGAGAGACAGAGCATGAACGGGGGAGGGTCAGAGAGAGGGAGACACAGAATCTGAAACAGGCTCCAGGCTCTGAGCTGTCAGCACAGAGCCCGACGCGAGGCTCGAACTCACAGCCCTCACGGACCGTGAGATCATGACCTGAGCTGAAGTCGGCCGCTTAACCCACTGAGCCACCCAGGTGCCCCGGATTGTACTTAGACAAGTTTAATGACTAACTGTAGATCAGACAATGTAGTATATATATTGCCCTGGTGGGAAAGCCTCACCTGAGGGGAGGACATTCTGCCCAGGACCCTCAATGAGGACTTCAACTGGGCTGTTCACCATGGGGCTTCTCCAATCAGAAGGCTGGATGGTATGAGTACCTGACTTGATGTATTAACCCTTCTTTGTTCTTCTCTATACTTCTCTCTCTTTATGTTTACTATAATTGTTCAATTCCCTATATTCCCTTTCCCTTATAATTAATACAGCTTTCCTCCGTGAAACAGAAAGTACTGCTATCATGAATTATTATTATTCAGAAGTCAAAATAAATGAGCAACAATTAAGAGCAAGCTTAACTTTTCTCAGTAATAAGTGAGATGCCAAAGGAGACAAAGTACTCTGAAATGTGAACATTAAATGGGAGCCAGGCTTAGGAAAAACAAGTAGAAGGAGATATAAATACATGCATTAATAATATGTTAAGGACCCTACGGAGAAGAATAGTTGGAACACATACACATTATATATATATTTATAATTCTACATGTATATTTTTTCCCATTTATATTTGATTTATATTTGTTTGAATGTGGAGTACAATGGAGGGCAGGTCCAGCTAGCATGATAAATGACATAGCATGTATTCTATAGAAAGTGAAAGCGTGGGTACTATGAATTTGGCAGCCTATCTCTTAGGTGATGGAAATGGAAGAAATAGGCAAGAAGAGGAGTCCAAGCCAGGTCAGGAAGGTGGGTTAGTAGAGGTGTGGCTCTAGGATAAGAATTAGGATCCTGGGTTGGAAGTAGGTCTGTCAAAACCAGCAAAGAATAAAATCTAGAGAACGAAAGTGAGAACAGCATCTCTGGGGTCTGCATATAAAAGAAGGTCCATAAAACAAAGCACCTGGATCATGACTGTTGTGTCTAGAACAGTAGTTGTCTGCACTTTAGTTTTTAAGCACCTTTGTTGGGTGAGTAGATCAGAGTTAGAAATGTTTGCTGCTCCTCAGTGATGGGGTTTTGTAGATAATTGTGGCTGGTGGTCACAGGAGGAGGAAGAACTAAGGAAGTGAGTCCTCTGTGAAGACGACAGAGTTTTAAGCACTTCTATCTTAAGGTCATAATTTTTACCGGCTTAGATAATTTTTGTTTTGTTAAAACCTTTTTTAAACCTTTATTTTTATTTTTTAGAGAAAGAGAGAGAGAGAGAGCGAAAGAGAGAGCTGGGGTGAGGCAGAGAGAGAGAAAGAGAGAGAGCCCCAAGCAGGCTCCGCACAGTCAGTGCAGAGCCTGAAGCGGGTCTCGAATTCATGAACTGTGAGATCATGACCTGAGCCTAAATCAAGAGTCAGACGCTTAACTTACTGAGTCACTCAGGCAGCCCTGGCTTAGGTAATTTTTATAATAAGTATAAACTGTTGAGTTTACTAGTAAGCGTTTGAATTTTAAAATCTACCCATTCTTTGACTAAGAAATTTCACCCTAAGAATTTATATTAATGAAATACTCACTCATTTAGCTAATATTTATTGACAGCCTGTTATGCGTTGGGCACTGGGGAATATATCAGTAAAGAAAACTAAGTCCCCTGTCCTCATGGAGCTTTCACGACATAGGGGGTGGACAGGCAATAAACAACGAACAAAACAAAAAGCAAATGACTTAGTATGTTTGAAGGTGATCGATGCTACAGGCAAGTAGAGCAGGGTTAAGTGTAGGCTGTGGGAGCAATTTGTTAAAAGTTTTTAGTGAAAGCGCATTGAGCTGCTTCCATTTGACATAAGGCTTACAGAGGTAAGATAGTGAGTTGTGTGATATCTGGTGAGAAAGAGAAGAATATCCCAGGAAAAAGCAAAAGCCAAACAATAAATGCAAAACTGTCAGGCTGGAGTTCCCTGGCATGTTTGAGGAGCAGCATGGAGCCTGGGGTGCTTCAGTTGAGTAGGGAAGGGGAAGGGATGTAGGGAATGAAGAGAGGAAGAGAGGCCACAGTTAAGAGACTGGAGATGCGAGAAACACAGAGGAAACCATTTGAAAAGTCCTGGGACCTCAATTCTGTTGGAAGGAAGGAAAAGATTAAAGAAAACAAATCAGAAATAAAAACTATAGATTCCTCAAAAGAATGGAGTCGAGTTCTTATTTCTGAAATGTGAGATCCATCAATCTGTATCTATATAAATATAACATAGACATAAGTAGAAACATAGATCTAGATTGATCGATCCCACATTTAAAGTGTATACACACGCCCACGCACACACACGGGGTGGTACTGTATTGTGAAAGAGAGCTTATGAGAAGAGAGTTCTGAGAAGTATGGATTTAATATCGTGACTGATGTGATTAGAAAGGCAGAGAAGGGAAGTCAAAGGCACATTTTTAGCTCAGCTCTGAAAACTGGAATTCATTCTTTAAAGCTTTACCTGCTCTGAAATATTAAAATATATGGAAATTTAAGCACATATTAATTTAAGGCCTTATAAGGGCAGTGTATGTAATAAAAGAGCCAAGTGATCAGTCCTAACAACTGAAGTGTAAATAAAAATCACATTCATGATTTCTCACTGTAATACACTGCATTACATGTGTATGTCATTACACACATGTCATGTCACTGTACAGAGACACTGTAAATACATTACTGATGTATCAAAAGTTCTCTTTTTGGAAGTTCGACGTGGTCAAAAGTGCGGACTGTGGCGTCAAATAGAATTTAATTTAAATCTTACTTTTTAACTATTTGCCCTTTGGCAAGCTACTTTATCTCTCTGCACCTCTCCTTCTTCATCTGTAAGATGCTGATGATATCTACTTTTTAATGAATGTTATGAGTATTATATAATTTATTGCTCGTAGTAGTCACTCAATGAATGATAGTTTATTAAAATTATTTTCTGTCTCCTCATTTGCCTTTCTAAACTCTATGAGGTCTGTGCACACTGCATTCTACAAGATTTTCCCTTTTTTTACTTGCATTATTTCTATTGCTCTCCCTTAAATTTTCTCTTTGATACAGATGAAATGACTTTAATATCATAGAAAAGAGAAATAACTCTACGTAGAAGTTGAATGTATGATCCTTTATTGTCAACAATAAGAGCTTGGCATTAATTCTACCTAATTCTGCATTTAGAATGCATGTTCCAATGTTTAAATAGACAAATATAAATGATTTCACTAAAAAGAAAAACCTCATTAGCTAGCAGTTAACTCATTATATCAGCTTGAACAAGATGTATTTCTCCTGCAGTAGCCATGTATTCTTAGTTTCAAATTGAAATGCACATATGAGACACATGGACAATAGAAGTCAAAGAGGTATACTCAAGGCCATGAAAAAATTGCTTAGGCAGTTTAGATGTCTGAATATCTAGTCTAAAAATTTGTTAATTTCATGTTTTATAACTCAGAAGTCTGGGAAACATTTGTTCAAAAGATTCAAGGATTTAGGGGTGCCTGGTGGCTCAGTTGGTTAAGTATCTGACTTCAGCTCAGGTCATGATCTCATGGTTTGTGAGTTCAAGCCCCACATCAGGCTCTGTGCTGATCACTGGGAGCCTGGAGCCTGCTTGGGAGTCTGTGTCTCCTTCTCTCTCTCTCTGCCCCTTCCCCTCCCCCGCTCATGCTCTGTCTTTTTCTTTCTCTCTCTCAAAAAAAATAAACATTAAAAGAAAAAAAATCAAAGATTTGAAAAAAGGATTTTGTACACTTTTATCTTTTCCCCAAACACTAACCAGTTTCATTGATCTTGATCTGTTGCACTTCATGTATTGCTCATATATTAATCTCCAGATATTTAATAGAGTAAAAAATGTTAGAAAATATTATCTTTATTCTGTAACTTTTTTTATACCATGTATTTTAGCTCATGGTACTTTGGGAGTTTTCAACAAATTATTCATAACATATTCCCTGAATGTAAATAATAATGTAGTTAGTAAGAAATTGAAAGGATACATATTTGTATATGCATTCATTCAACGAACATTTATGCCTATATTCATCCAAGAAACAGTTATGGAAAATTTACCATGTGCTGGGCATGATTCTAAGTGCTGAAGTTTAGCAGTGAATGAAATAAGGCTTCTATAATTGTAGAACTTTGTGGTTCTATAGCTGTAAGAGGATGTAAAAGCTATAGCCAAATCCACTGATTTACAACCAAATAGGCTTATGTCAGAAAGCTAAGAAACTTCCAAGGTCACCTGATTAATGTCAGAATAGTAACTGGAAGTTGTTTGATGATTTCTACTACAGCATCTTATCACCAGTTCTTGCTATGAATGTGGAAGAATACTAAACGTCTTTATATATTTGCCTTGCAATCTTCTGCCTTTCCTGGGGCATAACAAAAGGGCTAAACTGCAGATGTTTAGGTTTAGGGAAGCTTTGCAATTTCTTATTTTTGTTATAGTTTTTACCCATCTGTCCTAAAATGTGTTCGTACATCCCAGACAAATTACCATGACAAAAAAACACCTGTGTTGATGATATACGTGATGCAGAGGGTGAATTCTGAGTCATTTTGGTTGTCTGCTACCTAATATTGTTAACATTGAGCTTAATTTATTTCAGGTATTTGGTTGGCTGTCCCTTGTTGATTGTTTTTTTTTTAGTCAGCAATTTACATTGTCATTAAAATGCCCAGATTGTGAGAGGGATCTTCAGCCTTCTGAATGAAGCAATTCAAAGTTAAATTGGTCAAGGAGTACCCTTTCATTCAAGTGTCCTGAACTACCTTCCTGGAAAATGAATTTAAAACAGAACTCTGGGTAACTTAATTTTTAATAATCTAACACATTAGTAATCATCTCTGGTGCCTTCTTTTTGTGCTGCCAGAAACTCTGAGAAATAGATTTGGCAGAGAAGGACGAAGCTTACTGAGTGATATAGTGCTTCAGTACTACACTGTAGGAAGTAAGCAAAAGCCAAGAGAACTTCTGTTTCACAATTTAATATAATTTCACTGATAAATATGAGATGCTAGAAAACTGATGTTTATGTCCCTGAAGGCAGTGTATAATTTAAATTTGCTGCCTACTTAAGCTCACTCTTAGGCATATTTTATTAGGAAACAGTTGAGACATGCATCAACCTTTATTAATATACAATGAAGCAAGTAGCACTTCCTTTCTAAAACTCCATTACAGCAACATTATGGCAACATTAGTAAACCTGCCTATGGGAATATATTGTCACTCGGAATTGATTGAGGGTATCAAAATAATCTTTAAAAAATTTTTTAAGTTTGTTTATTTTGAGAGAGAGAGAGTAAGCAGCGGATGGGCAGAGAAAAGGAGAGAGAGAGAATCACAAGCAGGCTCCACACTGTCAGCATGGAGCCCCACGTAGGGCTCAAACTCATGAATTGTGAGATGAACATGAACTCATGAGACCTGAGTGGAAACCAAGAGTTGGATGCTAAAGCCAACTGAGCCACCAGGCACTTCAGGCATCAAAATAATCTCTTGTAAAAGATGAATTAGTGTTGTAGACTAATTCAAATGAAAGAAAACTTTGTCCAGGACCAGTCCCCAGATTCTCATTTTCCTAGTTGCTCTTGACCACACTTCCGTGAGCCTGAATACAGTACACGAGTGAAACTACACTTACAAGAACAATGGATCTGATCACTGCAAGGGGGGCACCTCTTCACCATGGTCCTCCCTGGACCTGATACAGACGTCTCTTTCTGTGACTTTCTTATTAACAGAAGCTAAAAGAGCTTCCAAGCCAGCAGGTAACAATTTAGCCCTTTGCCTGTAATGATGCAAAAAAGCATATCAGTGTTGTTTGATATTAACTTTTAAAAAGGCATTTTTCTTTTCCCTACATAACCTACTTTGGGAAAATAATAGCGACCATAAAATAAGAAGTGACTAGCATATAAGTCTTTGGAACACAATTTTCCCTTGCCAACCTCTCCCTCTGGGTGACATTTCAGAGAACACTGTTCATGCCAGTGCTCTAGAGACATCATGTTTATTTCCTCATTGTAGAAATTAAGGGGAAAAAAGTTAATTATAAGTGGGATGCTGCCAGGGAATGTGTGTTGGAGGCATATTTAGGATGGGAAAGTGAGCATTTCCAAGTGGCCTGATGTATATTCTCAAGGTTTCTTTTATATGAATTTGTTTAGTAGTTTTTGTTCATCACCTTCCTTTGTCATTGTCTGTATTTGGAGTGGAGGAAGCTGGCTGTGGGAGCATAGATAGTAATTAGTCCTCTACAGATATGTAACTACTTCCATAATAAAGATAACTAATTAATTCAGCATAAATTATAGCATCCCTGCTAAGTGCCAGACACTGTTTCAGATTCTGGGAAATATATCTGTGAACAAGGCAAAGCCCTGTTGGCATGTACATAAAATCTCGGGGTGAGGCAGACATATGAAACAGCAATTATGAAACAGTGTTAGTGCTATAAAAGATAAAAACAAAGGGGTCCCTGAGGCCCCACAGAAAGGAACATATCCTCAGTCTTGGGTGGTAGAGGGGACGAATGAGGGAAGTCTTCCTGGAGCAAGGGATGCAAAACAAATATCTAACAGGCTAACATCTATGACTTAATAGGCAGAGGTTCTGTGAAATTAAATTTGAGCAGATAACACAAGGCAGTATTTACTTTCCAGTATGAAGAGGCTCTCACTATCCACTGAAATGATTTGCTAAAAGTCTTTTAAGAAATAAATAATAGTTTTTATCTAATACTCCATTACTTTGAGTCTGTCCTAAGGAAATAATCTAAAATATGAAATGGTTTATAATCTTGAATATCTTAATGATAGTGTTCATTATAATGAAGGAGTGTTGGAAACAAAGTAATGTTTATCAATAAAATAATGTTCATTAAATTTTGTTGCATCCATGCTACTATTAGCGTGGTTATGAAAACGTAAAAAGTAGCTTTTTTGCATGTCATAGGAGGTAGAAATGGGGGGAAGAGACTACAGAAAGACAAGAAAGAAAAAGGCAGGAAGGCCCAGAAAAAAGCAAAGTATTTAAGCCAGAATCAATCTAGGATTTCTCTGAACATGAAAGCTATTTGTTTATCTTAAATAGTGATTTTCAAAACTGATTTTTAGAAGGGGAAATATTTTTTTTTTTTTTTTTATTTTTTTTTTAAATTTTTTTTTTCAACGTTTATTTATTTTTTTTGGGACAGAGAGAGACAGAGCATGAACGGGGGAGGGGCAGAGAAAGAGGGAGACACAGAATCAGAAACAGGCTCCAGGCTCTGAGCCATCAGCCCAGAGCCCGACGCGGGGCTCGAACTCACGGACCGCGAGATCATGACCTGGCTGAAGTCGGACGCCCAACCGACTGCGCCACCCAGGGGCCCCAAGAAGGGGAAATATTTTTGATAAAAAATTATATCTTCTGTGGATTTCTCATATATACAACTTATAAAATATATAAACAATATTTCATTAATAATTTATTTGAAAATTCCAACTTTTAGCACTTACTTAAAATAAGTTAATTAATAAGAACATTGAGACAGTTTGGATGAGCTCAATAACCTGAAATTAGGTTTTTTGGATAACAGTAACCATCTTTTGTTTATTTCTTTAGTTTGTTTTGGCTGTAGGGTATGAAGAAACTTTTGATTCATTCCAATGAATAATACTGACACTCTTGTGGAGTTTAATAGAAACAAATTATAAAAAGAATAGAACAAAGACTAACTTAACACTTAAAGAAGGTTAGATCTGTGCTTATAGTTGGCAGGAGGTTCTGAATTCTGTCCGCTAAATAAAGGCAAGTTAGCTTGTAGCTCTTGTTAAGTTGGTTTTCTCAGATATGTTAGAAATTTTGTCATAACACATATGAATAAGCATGTTGGAGTTTATTCCAATCTTTAACAGAGTTTGCAAATACATGATTATACTGTGTATCTAAGTGAAATCTAATCAAATATTTGTATACCCGGTGAAGACAAAAAGTATTAAATACATTATGCCTGACTTGAATGGTCATTTTCATAGATATATAGCATGTGCTTTTTGCTTTGCCAGGGAATGATATTTATTATAAATAAGATGTAGATGGGGCGCCTGGGTGGCTCAGTCGGTTAAGCGGCCGACTTCGGCTCAGGTCATGATCTCGCGGTCCGTGAGTTCGAGCCCCGCGTCGGGCTCTGTGCTGACAGCTCGGAGCCTGGAGCCTGTTTCAGATTCTGTGTCTCCCTCTCTCTGACCCTCCCCCGTTCATGCTCTGTCTCTCTCTGTCTCAAAAAATAAGTAAACGTTAAAAAAAAATTTAAAAATAAAAAAAAAAATAAGATGTAGATAATTTTGTGTAATTTGGGGAAAAAGTTTTAGAGAATGCATTCTAAAAAAAATAGTAATGCTGTAAACCATTTTACTTACTTTCCGTATTCCTGTCTCCTATAATATAATAAATGTCAAACAAAGTAATAAATGCTATAGGTGTTCAGGGTGAGAGAGCAAAGCGAACTTGAGGAACAAAGAATTTCAGAGGGATCCTTGAGTTTTGGCTGAATGTTAAACCGCACAGGAGCAGGATGACTGTATGAGTCTTTCAAAGAACAGCTACAGGTTTTTTCTTTTTTCCTTTTCTTTTCCTTTTCCTTCCTTCCTTCCTTCCTTCCTTTCTTCCTTCCTTCCTTCCTGTCTTTTTCTTTCTTTCTTTCTCTTGGTGGGTGGGGAGCTGAACCGAGATTCTGGAGATTACATGGTGCTGAGAAACATTGGCTTTCTGACTAGACAGAATATCTCAGCCATTAATTGTTCTTAATCTATGATTAAGGATGTGTAGGAATACAGGAACATCATGAGAAATGGAAGAAACACAAAATAACCAAATGGTACTTGTAGAGCTAAGGATGCCGTACCCAAAATGAAAAAAATTTATTGGATGAACTTAACAGCAGTTTAGACACTACAGCAGAAGAAAGAGATAAGTGATCTTAAAAGCATAGCAACATAAGCTATCCAAGATGAAGGATGAGAAAAAGACTGAAATAATATGAAAAGAGACCAGATTACCTATGAGGCAGGTTTCATAGGTATGCCACCTTTCTTTTCACATTCTCCCTGCATTCAGAAGGAGCCCTCATTTAGTTTATGCTCGACTGTTACCTTTTGGAATTCTTAGCAATTTTTGAATAAGGTATCTATCATTTTAATTTTGCACTGATCTCTTCAAATTATCTAGCTGGTTCTGCCTGGAGGATAATACTGAACAGTCTGACATTTGTGTAGTTGAGATACCAGGACTGATGGGCAATGGGAGTGGGAGGTGAAAAAAATGCTTGAATAAATATTAGTTGTAATTATTTCCAAATTGCTTCTGGTCCAAGAAGCTCAATGAAACTAAATCACAAGAAACATGAAGAAAGTCACACCAAGGATGATCATAATCAAATTACTTAAAATCAGAGATAAAGAGAAAAACTTAAAAGCAGCCCAGAACATTTGATTTTATTTTTTCCAGTTTTATTGTGATATACTTGATATATAACATCGATAAGTTTAAGATGTATATGTGTTGATTTGATACACTTAACATGTTGCAAAATGATTATCACCATAGCATTAGCTAACATCTCTATTACATCATGTAATTATCCTTTCTTTTTTGTGTAACATATCTTTTTTGTGTGTAATATGTAACATGTCACATAATTATAATTTCTGTGTGTGTGGGGGGGTATTGAGAACATTTAAGATCTATTCTCTAAGCAACTTTTAAGTATGTAATACCTTATTATTAACTATAATCACCATGCTGTACATTAGACCCCCAGGACTTATTCATTTTATAACTGGAGGTTTGTATACTTTGACCAATGTTTCCTGTTTTGCCCCACCTCCTAGTCCCTGGTAACCACTATTCCACTCCCAGTTTTTACAAGTTCATCTTTTAAAGATTCTACATATAAATAATATACAGTATTTGTATTTCTCTGACTTATTTAACTTAAAATAATGCCTCCAAGGATCACCCATGTTGTTGCAAATGGAAGAATTTCCTTCGTTCTCATGTCTGAACAATATTCCATTTGTGTGTGTGTGTGTGTGTGTGTGTGTGTGTATCTTGCATCTTTATCCATTTTTCCATCAATGAACACTAAGATTGTTTCTGTATATTGGTTATTGTGAATAATGCTGCAATAAACAAGGGTGTGTAGATATCTCTTCAAGATCCTGTTTTCATTTCCTTTGGATATACACCCAGAAGTGGGATCACATGTTAGTTCTATTTTAGTTTGTTGAGGCACTTCAGTTCTGTTTTTTATAGTGGTGGTACCAATTTCAATTCCAACAGTGCACCAACAGTGCACAAAGTTTCCCTCTTCCCCATATTCAAGACAACACTTGTTCACTCTTGTCTTTTTGGTGAGTGCCATTCTAACACATGGGAGGTAATCGCTCATTGTGGTTTTTATTTGCATTTCTCTGATGATGAGTGATATTGAGCACCTTTTAATGTATTTGTTGTCCACTTTTATGTCTTCTTTGGAGAAAAGTGTCTATTCAATTCCTCTGCCCATTTTCTAATTGGATTTTTTTGTTGTTGTTGCTGAGTTGTGTAAGTTTTCAAATATATTTTAAATAGTGACACTTTATCAGATGTGTTTTGTGGCCTAACATTTGATCAATCCTGGAGAATGCTCCATATGCACTTGAGAATGATATGTATTCTGCTGCTGTTGGATGGAGTGTTCTATATATGTCCATTAAGTCCATCTGGTCTAATGTGTAGTTTAAGTCCAATGTTTCCTTATTTGTTTTGTCTGGATGATCTAGCCATTGTTTAAAGTGGGGTATTAAAGTTCGCTACTATTATTGTATTGCTGTCCATCTCTCTCTTCAGATCTGTTAATATTTGTTTATATATTTAGGTGCTTCTATATTGGGTGCATAAATATTTATAAATGTTATATCCTTTTGATGCAGTGGTCCTTTTATCATTATATAATGACCTGTATCTCTTGTTACAATCTTTGGCTGAAAGTCTATTTTGTTTCATATAAGTATAGCTACACTGCTTTCTTTTGATTTCCGTTTGCATAGAATATATTTGCCCATCTTTTCACTTGCAGTCTATGTGTGTCCTTAAATTAAAGTTTGCAGCATTTAGTTTGTTCTTTTTTTCTTTTTCCTTTCCTTTTCTTTCAGTGCATTCAGCCACTCTATGCCTTTTAATTGGAGAGTTAATGGACTTACATTTAAAGTAATTTTTATTTTTTATGAATATAATTTATTGTCATGTTGGCTTACATACAACACCCAGTGCTCATCCCAACAAGTGCCCTCCTCAGTGCCCATCACCTGTTTTCCCCTCTCCCCCAGCCCCCCATCCACCCTCAGTTTGTTCTCTGTAACAAATGATTTTTTAGTATAAGTATGCCCAAAGCGATATTGGCAACATACTTACATTAAACATGATTTGTTGTGTTTGTTTTTGAAATCCAAATTTACCTGGATGTTCTGATTTTTAATTCTCTTCTTTTCAAATGAAATTTATATATCCATAAAGATAAAATAACCTGTGCCTATTCATGAAAATGCTACAAACATAATGAAATTAAGATTTACTTGTTACCTGAAGGGTGAAAATATAAATTTGATTTTCCTATTGCTCTTTTGCATTTCTTTTTATTCTTTTTTTTTAATTTTCTTTTTTATTAAAAAATTTTTACATACAAATTAGTTAGCATATAGTGAAACAATGATTTCGGGAGTAGATTCCTTAATGCTCCTTATCCATTTAGCCCTCCCACAACCCCTCCAGTAACCCTCAGTTTGTTCTCCATATTTATGAGTCTCTTCTGTTTTGTCCCCCTCCCTGTTTTTATATTATTTTTGTTTCCCTTCCCTTATGTTCATCTGTTTTGTCTCTTAAAGTCCTCATATGAGTCAAGTCATGATTTTTGTCTTTCTCTGACTGACTAATTTCACTTAGCATAATACCCTCCTGTTCCATCCATGTAGTTGCAAATGGCAACATTTCATTCATTTTGATTGCTGAGTAATACTCCATTGTATCTATATACCACTTCTTCTTTATCCATTCATCCATCAATGGACATTTGGGTTCTTTCCATACTTTGGCTATTGTTGATAGTGCTGCTATAAACATGGGGGTGCATGTGTCCCTTCGAAATAGCACACCTGTATCCCGTGGATAAATGCCTAGTAGTGCAATTGCTGGGTCATAGGGTAGTTCTATTTTTAGTTTTTTGAGGAACCTCCATACTATTTTCCAGGGTGGCTGCACCAGCTTGCATTCCCACCAACAATGCAAAAGAGATCCTCTTTCTCTACATCCTCTCCAACATCTGTTGTTGCCTGAGTTGTTCATGTTAGCCATTCTGACAGGTGTGAGGTAGTATCTCATTGTGGTTTTGATTTGTATTTCCCTGAGATGAGTGATGTTGAGCATTTTTTCATGTGTCAGTTGGCCATCTGGATGTCTTCTTTGGAGAAGCTCTATTCATGTCTTTTGCCCATTTCTTCACTGGATTATTTGTTTTTTGGGTGTTGAGTTTGATAAGTTCTTTATAGACTTTGGATACTAACCCTTTATCTGATATGTCATTTGCAAATATCTTCTCCCATTCTGTCAGTTGCCTTTTAGTTTTGCTGATTGCTTCCTTCGCTGTGCAGAAGCTTTTTATTTTGATGAGGTCCCAGTAGTTCATTTTTGCTTTTGTTTCCCTTGCCTGTGGAGATGTGTTGAGTAAGAAGTTGTTGCCGCCGAGATCAAAGAGGTTTTGTCTGCTTTCTCCTTGAGGATTTTGATGGCTTCCTGTATTACATTTAGGTCTTTCATCCATTTTGAGTTTATCTTTGTGTATGGAGTAAGAAAGTGGTCCAGGTTCATTCTTCTGCACATCACTGTCCAGTTGTCCCAGCACCACTTGCTGAAGAGATTGTCTTTATTCCATTGGATATTCTTTCCTGCATTGTCAAAGATTAGTTGGCCATACATTTGTGGGTCCATTTCTAGGTTCTCTATTCTGTTCCACTGATCTGAGTGTCTGTTGTTGTGCCAGTACCATACTGTCTTGATGATTACAGCTTTGTAGTACAGCTTGAAGTCTGGGATTGTGATGCCTCCGCTTTGGTTTTCTTTTTCAAGATTGCTTTGGGGGAGGAGGAGGGAAGATGGCGGCGTAGGAGGACGCTGGGCTCACCGCGCGTCCTGCTGACACTTAGATTCCACCTACACCTGCCTAAATAACCCAGAAAACCACCAGAGGATTAGCAGAACGGAGTCACCGGAGCCAAGCGCAGACGAGAGGCCCACAGAAGAGGGTAGGAAGGACAGCAAGGCGGTGCGCGCTCCACGGACTGGCGGGAGGGAGCCAGGGCGGAGGGGCTGCTCGCCGGCCAAGCAGAGCTCCTGAGTCTGGAGGGCAAAAGCGGAGGGGCCTGACGGACTGTGTTTCGACAGCAAGCGCGACTTAGCGACTTAGCGTCTGGGAGGTCATAAGTTAACAGCTCTGCTCGGAAAGCGGGAAGGCTGGAGGACAAAGGGAGGGAGAGCTGCTGAGCCCCCGGACGACAGAGCTCAGTTTGGTGGGGAACAAAGGCACTCACCAGCGCCATCTCCCCCGCCCATCCCCCAGCCAAAATCCCAAAGAGAACCAGTTCCTGCCAGGGAACTTCCTTGCTCCGTGCAAACACCCAATTCTGTGCTTCTGCGGAGGAGCCAAACCTCCGGCAGCGGATCTGACTCCCTCCCGCTGCCACAGGGCCCCTCCTGAAGTGGATCACCTAAGGAGAAGCGAGCTAAGCCTGCCCCTCCTGCCCCTGTGAACCTTGCCTACCCACCCCAGCTAATACGCCAGATCCCCAGCATCACAAGCCTGGCAGTGTGCAAGTAGCCCAGATGGGCCACGCCACCCCACAGTGAATCCCGCCCCTAGGAGAAGGGAAGAGAAGGCACACACCAGTCTGACTGTGGCCCCAGGGGTGGGCCGGGGGCAGACATCAGGTCTGACTGTGACTCCGCCCACCAACTCCAGTTATACACCACAGCACAGGGGAAGTGCCCTGCAGGTCCTTACCACGCCAGGGACTATCCAAAATGACCAAGCGGAAGAATTCCCCTCAGAAGAACCTCCAGGAAATAACAACAGCTAATGAGCTGATCAAAAAGGATTTAAATAATATAACAGAAAGTGAATTTAGAATAATAGTCATAAAATTAATCGCTGGGCTTGAAAACAGTATAGAGGACAGCAGAGAATCTCTTGCTACAGAGATCAAGGGACTAAGGAACAGTCACGAGGAGCTGAAAAACGCTTTAAATGAAATGCAAAACAAAATGGAAACCACCACGGCTCGGATTGAAGAGGCAGAGGAGAGAATAGGTGAACTAGAAGATAAAGTTATGGAAAAAGAGGAAGCTGAGAAAAAGAGAGATAAAAAAATCCAGGAGTATGAGGGGAAAATTAGAGAACTAAGTGATACACTAAAAAGAAATAATATACGCATAATTGGTGTCCCAGAGGAGGAAGAGAGAGGGAAAGGTGCTGAAGGGGTACTTGAAGAAATAATAGCTGAGAACTTCCCTGAACTGGGGAAGGAAAAAGGCATTGAAATCCAAGAGGCACAGAGAACTCCCTTCAAATGTAACTTGAACCGATCTTCTGCACAACATATCATAGTGAAACTGGCAAAATACAAGGATAAAGAGAAAATTCTGAAAGCAGCAAGGGGTAAACGTGCCCTCACATATAAAGGGAGACCTATAAGACTCGTGACTGATCTCTCTTTTGAAACTTGGCAGGCCAGAAAGAATTGGCACGAGATTTTCAGTGTGCTAGACAGAAAAAATATGCAGCCGAGAATCCTTTATCCAGCAAGTCTGTCATTTAGAATAGAAGGAGAGATAAAGGTCTTCCCAAACAAACAAAAACTGAAGGAATTTGTCACCACTAAACCAGCCCTACAAGAGATCCTAAGGGGGACCCTGTGAGACAAAGTACCAGAGACAACACTACAAGCATAAAACATACAGACATCACAATGACTCTAAACCCGTATCTTTCTATAATAACACTGAATGTAAATGGATTAAATGCGCCAACCAAAAGACATAGGGTATCAGAATGGATAAAAAAACAAAACCCATCTATTTGCTGTCTACAAGAGACTCATTTTAGACCTGAGGACACCTTTAGATTGAGAGTGAGGGGATGGAGAACTATTTATCATGCTACTGGAAGCCAAAAGAAAGCTGGAGTAGCCATACTTATATCAGACAAACTAGACTTTAAATGAAAGGCTGTAACAAGAGATGAAGAAGGACATTATATAATAGTTACAGGGTCTATTCATCAGGAAGAGCTAACAATTATAAATGTCTATGCGCCGAATACCGGAGCCCCCAAATATATAAAACAACTACTCATAAACATAAGCAACCTTATTGATAAGAATGTGGTTATTGCAGGGGACTTTAACACCCCACTTACAGAAATGGATAGATCATCTAGACACACGGTCAGTAAAGAAACAAGGGCCCTGAATGAGACATTGGATCAGATGGACTTGACAGATATATTTAGAACTCTGCATCCCAAAGCAACAGAATATACTTTCTTCTCGAGTGCACATGGAACATTCTCCAAGATAGATCATACACTGGGTCACAAAACAGCCCTTCACAAGTTTACCAGAATTGAAATTATACCATGCATACTTTCAGACCACAATGCTATGAAGCTTGAAATCAACCACAGAAAAAAGTCTGGAAAACCTCCAAAAGCATGGAGGTTAAAGAACACCCTACTAACGAATGAGTGGGTCAACCAGGCAATTAGAGAAGAAATTAAAAAATATATGGAAACAAACGAAAATGAAAATACAACAATCCAAACGCTTTGGGACGCAGCGAAGGCAGTCCTGAGAGGAAAATACATTGCAATCCAGGCCTATCTCAAGAAGCAAGAAAAATCCCAAATACAAAATCTAACAGCACACCTAAAGGAAATAGAAGCAGAGCAGCAAAGACACCCCAAACCCAGCAGAAGAAGAGAAATAATAAAGATCAGAGCAGAAATAAACAATATAGAGTCTAAAAAAACTGTAGAGCAGATCAACGAAACCAAGAGATGGTTTTTTGAAAAAATAAACAAAATTGACAAACCTCTAGACAGGCTTCTCAAAAAGAAAAGGGAGATGACCCATATAGATAAAATCATGAATGAAAATGGAATTATTACAACCAATCCCTCAGAGATACAAACAATTATCAGGGAATACTATGAAAAATTATATGCCAACAAATTGGACAACCTGGAAGAAATGGACAAATTCCTGAACACCCACACTCTTCCAAAACTCAATCAGGAGGAAATAGAAAGCTTGAACAGACCCTAACCAGCGAAGAAATTGAATCGGTTATCAAAAATCTCCCAACAAATAAGAGTCCAGGACCAGATGGCTCCCCAGGGGAGTTCTACCAGATGTTTAAAGCAGAGATAATACCTATCCTTCTCAAGCTATTCCAAGAAATAGAAAGGGAAGGAAAACTTCCAGACTCATTCTATGAAGCCAGTATTACTTTGATTCCTAAACCAGACAGAGACCCAGTAAAAAAAGAGAACTACCGGCCAATATCCCTGATGAATATGGATGCAAAAATTCTCAATAAGATACTAGCAAATCGAATTCAATGGCATATAAAAAGAATTATTCACCATGATCAAGTGGGATTCATTTCTGGGATGCAGGGCTGGTTCAACATTCGCAAATCAATCAACGTGATACATCACATTAACAAAAAAAAGGAGAAGAACCATATGATCCTGTCAATCGATGCAGAAAAGGCCTTTGACAAAATCCAGCACCCTTTCTTAATAAAAACCCTTGAGAAAGTCGGGATAGAAGGAACATACTTAAAGATCATAAAAGCCATTTATGAAAAGCCCACAGCTAACATCATCCGCAACGGGGAAAAACTGAGAGCTTTTTCCCTGAGATCAGGAACCCGACAGGGATGCCCACTCTCACCGCTGTTGTTTAACATAGTGCTGGAAGTTCTAGCATCAGCAATCAGACAACAAAAGGAAATCAAAGGCATCAAAATTGGCAAAGATGAAATCAAGCTTTCGCTTTTTGCAGATGACATGATATTATACATGGAAAATCCGATAGACTCCACCAAAAGTCTGCTAGAACTGATACATGAATTCAGCAAAGTCGCAGGATACAAAATCAATGTACAGAAATCAGTTGCATTCTTATACACTAACAATGAAGCAACAGAAAGACAAATAAAGAAACTGATCCCATTCACAATTTCACCAAGAAGCATAAAATACCTAGGAATAAATCTAACCAAAGATGTAAAGGATCTGTATGCTGAAAACTATAGAAAGCTTATGAAGGAAATTGAAGAAGATTTAAAGAAATGGAAAGACATTCCCTGCTCATGGATTGGAAAAATAAATATTGTCAAAATGTCAATACTACCCAAAGCTATCTACACATTCAATGCAATCCCAATCAAAATTGCACCAGCATTCTTCTCGAAACTAGAACAAGCAATCCTAAAATTCATATGGAACCACAAAAGGCCCCGAATAGCCAAAGGAAGTTTGAAGAAGAAGACCAAAGCAGGAGGCATCACAATCCCAGACTTTAGCCTCTACTACAAAGCTGTCATCATCAAGACAGCATGGTATTGGCACAAAAACAGACACATAGACCAATGGAATAGAATAGAAACCCCAGAACTAGACCCACAAACGTATGGCCAACTCATCTTTGACAAAGCAGGAAAGAGCATCCAATGGAAAAAAGACAGCCTCTTTAACAAATGGTGCTGGGAGAACTGGACAGCAACATGCAGAAGGTTGAAACTAGACCACTTTCTCACACCATTCACAAAAATAAACTCAAAATGGATAAAGGACCTGAATGTGAGACAGGAAACCATCAAAACCTTAGAGGAGAAAGCAGGAAAAGACCTCTCTGACCTCAGCCGTAGCAATCTCTTACTCGACACATCCCCAAAGGCAAGGGAATTAAAAGCAAAAGTGAATTACTGGGACCTTATGAAGATAAAAAGCTTCTGCACAGCAAAGGAAACAACCAACAAAACTAAAAAGCAACCAACGGAATGGGAAAAGATATTTGCAAATGACATATCGGACAAAGGGTTAGTATCCAAAATCTATAAAGAGCTCACCAAACTCCACACCTGAAAAACAAATAACCCAGTGATGAAATGGGCAGAAAACATGAATAGACACTTCTCTAAAGAAGACATCCGGATGGCCAACAGGCACATGAAAAGATGTTCAGCGTCGCTCCTTATCAGGGAAATACAAATCAAAACCACACTCAGGTATCACCTCACGCCAGTCAGAGTGGCCAAAATGAACAAATCAGGAGACTATAGATGCTGGCGAGGATGTGGAGAAACAGGAACCCTCTTGCACTGTTGGTGGGAATGCAAACTGGTGCAGCCGCTCTGGAAAGCAGTGTGGAGGTTCCTCAGAAAATTAAAAATAGACCTACCCTATGACCCAGCAATAGCACTGCTAGGAATTTATCCAAGGGATACAGGAGTACTGATGCATAGGGGCACTTGTACCCCAATGTTCATAGCAGCACTCTCAACAATAGCCAAATTATGGAAAGAGCCTAAATGTCCATCAACTGATGAATGGATAAAGAAATTGTGGTTTATATACACAATGGAATACTACGTGGCAATGAGAAAAAATGAAATATGGCCTTTTGTAGCAACGTGGATGGAACTGGAGAGTGTGATGCTAAGTGAAATAAGCCATACAGAGAAAGACAGATACCATATGGTTTCACTCTATGTGGATCCTGAGAAACGTGACGGGAACCCATGGGGGAGGGGGAGGAAAAAAGAAAAAAAAAAAAAAAAGAGGTTAGAGTGGGAGAGAGCCAAAGCATAAGAGACTGTTAAAAACTGAGAACAAACTGAGGGTTGATGGGGGGTGGGAGGGAGGAGAGGGTGGGTGACGGGTATTGAGGAGGGCACCTTTTGGGATGAGCACTGGGTGTTGTATGGAAACATATTTGACAATAAATTTCATATAATAATAATAAAAAAAAAAAAGATTGCTTTGGCTATTCAGAGTCTTTTCTGGTTCCATACAAATTTTAGGATGATTTGTTCTAGCTCTGTGAAGAATTCTGGTGTTATTTTGATAGGGATTGCATTGAATATGTAGATTGCTTTGGGTAGTATCGAGACATTTAAAGTAATTATTGATAGATATGGGGTTATGTTACCATTTTGTTAATTGAGTTCTGTTTATTTTTATAATTATTTTGTTCATTTCTCCTCTTTGTGTCTCTTTTTTGATTTGATGATATTCTGTAGTGGTATGCTTTGATCCTTTTTCTTTATCTTTTGTGTGGTTATGATGAAGCTTGCATAAAACATCTTATATTTATAACTGTCTATATTAAGCTGACAACAGCTTCACTTCAAATGTATACAAAAGCTCTACATTTTTATAATACTCCTTCCACATTGTGTTTTCTGCATATATAAAACAACCACTTCCCAGTCTTGACAGAGAGGTCCCATGTAGGGGATGAAAGTTAACATTGGTTAGGCCTAGATTAAGGAAAAGGAAATTGAGGGGAGGAAGTGCAGAGCAAGGGAGAGAGGGAGGGAGGGAAATAGGACCACCTTTCCACCCTTACTGTATTGCTCTTCTAAAGCAATACAGTTCCAAAATTACTTGGTTTAAAAGTTTATTTATTTATTTTGAGAGAGAGAGAGAGAGAGAGAGCCCCAATGTGGGGCTCGAACTCACGAACTGTGAGATCATGACCAGAGCTGAAGTCTGACGCTTAACTGACCAGGGGCCCCAATTCCAAAATTACTTTTTAAAGCTCACAATGTACATGCCACCCTTCCATCTACCCATTTTAGTGGTGCTCCATTGCTTACAAATGCAGTGAAAATTCTATAGCCCATTGATATGTCTTATTTATCAATAAAAAAATTCCATAGCCTTGTGGATATAGAGAAACTGATTCTAAAGTTTAAATAGAGAGGCAAAGATCCAAAATAGCCAACACAAAACTGAAGGGGAGGAACAAAGTCAGAGGACTGACACTACCTGACTTCAAAACCTACTATTAAGTCATAGTAATCAAGACAGTGTGGTATTGGTGAAGGAATAAGCAAATGCATCAGTGGAACAGAAGAGAAAGTCCAATAATAGATCCACATAAATATCAATAGCTCTTTCATAAATGGGCCAAGGCAACAACAAGGGAGCAAAGATACTCTTCTCAACAAATGGTGCCAGAGCAACTGGACAATCCACATGCTAAAAAAAAAAACGTAGACAAAGACCTTCTGTCCACCACAAAAATTGATTCAAAACAGATTGCAAAACTATAAAACTCCTAGGAGATAACATAGGGAAAAAGCTAGTTAGCCTCGGGTATGACAACGACTTTTTAGATATAATACCAAAGGCACAAACCATGAAAGAAATAATTGATTAGGTAGACTTTGTTATAATTAAAAACTGCTCTGTGAAATATCAAGATGATAATAAGACAAGCCACAGACTGAGAGAAAATATTTGCAAAATACATATCTGAGAAAGGATTATTATCCAAGATACACAAAGAACTCTTAAAACTCAAAATAAGAAAACAAACCATTAGAAAGTGGGACAAAGACCTTCAGAGAAACCTCACCAAAGAAGACCTACAGATAAAAAGATGTTCAGCATCATCTGTCATTAGGAAATGGCAAATTAAAATGATAGTGAGATACTACTACATACCTATTAGAATGGCCAAAATACAGAACACTGACAACACCAAATGCTGTTAAGGATGTGGAGTAATAGGCTTTCTCATTCAGTGCTGATGGGAATGCAAAATGGTACAGCCACTTTGGAAGACAGTTTGTCAATTATATTAACTATATTAATTATACAATTATATTAAGAATGATACTTATCAATTAATGACTTATGCTGAACCCAACTTTCCCTCTTAAAACCTGCATCAAGATGATTTTTAAAGGTCATGGAAAAGCTTCTGTATAAAAACCACTGTTTTGGGGCGCCTGGGTGGCTCAGTTGGTTAAGCATCTGACTTTGGCTCGGGTCATTATCTCGCGGTCCGTGAGTTAGAGCCCCACGTCGGGCTCTGAGCTGACAGCTCAGAACCTGGAGCCTGTAGCCTGTTTCAGATTCTGTGTCTGTTTCTCTGACCCTCCCTCGTTCATGCTCTGTCTCTCTCTGTCTCAAAAATAAATAAACATTTAAAAAAACCCACTGTTTTTTATACTAAATATATATAGACTAAATATACTAAATATATTTTTACCTACCACTCAGGAATCACATTCCCTGGTATTTACTCCAAAGAGTTGAAACTTATGTCTACACAAAAACCTGCACATGGGTGTTTATAGCAGTGTTATACATAATTACCCAGACTTGGAAGCAACCAAGATGTCCTTCAATAGATGAATGGATAAATAAACTGTGATACATGTCTTGGGCTTATAGTCCCTTGGGTGAGAGGACTTGCCCAGGGTAGTTAATGAGTCAACAAAGATAAAAAAAAAACTATTTCATTATGAATTTGGTGGGACCCAAAGATGGCAAAGCATCAAAAGTGTCAGTGCTTCTGCTGCCGTTGGATTGAGGCACGTTGACCCCAAATGATCTCAGTAAATGCTAGTTTAGGAAGCTTCTGGAGTTTACCCAGTGGGAATGGCCAAAAGGAGCTACAGAAATAGCTCAAATTCAGATTCTTTTTAGGGGAAGACCTCATAATGGCAGGTGGTGGATGTTTTTAAAAAGTCTTTTAAAGATTACTTTAAAAACAGTGATTGGGATCATCTGCAGAGCTTTTAAAATTCTCGGGCCCAGGTCCAACTCCATATCAATTAAGTCTGATTCTCTGGGGCTGACACCAGGCAATATATGTTTAAAAACTTCCCAGGCCATTTCAATATGCAACCGCATTTAAAAATAACTGCTTAAAAATAATACTCTGAGTAGTTAACCTTGTGGAAATCACAAACATATACCTACATTTAGTAGAAAAAAGTAATATTATGCAAGTGTGTTTTTATCCCGTAATAGAATTTATTGTGACTATATAACACTCATATTCAAAAAATGCTACATCTCAATCAACTTAGAAGTTAGGATGGTGGGATGGTTAAATTTATATGTCAACTTGACTGGGCCATGGTGCCTGAATATTTGGTTAAACATTTTTCTGAATGTTTCTGCAAGGGTATTTTTGGATGAGATGAGCATTCAAATTAGAAGATTTTAATATTAGATTACATTACATTTTAATTGTAGAGTAAAGCAGAGTATCCTTTATACTGTGGGTGGGCTTCATCCAATCAGTCGAAAGGGTGAATAGAACAAAAAGAACGATCCTTCCCTCCACAAGAAAATTCTCCAACCAACTGCCTCCTGATTTTACCTGTAACATTGGCTCTTCCTGCCTGATGGCCTTCCAGCTGGATCATCTCTCTGTGGGTCTTGCACACCACTGGAATGCTCTGCAGATTTTGGACTTATGAGCCTTTATAATTGTGTGAATCAGGTCCTTATAATAAGTCTCCTTTCTCTCCCTCAGTATGTGAGTGTGTAATTTTATATTTTTTATAGTGTGTGCGTGTGCATGTGTGTGTATTATTAATTCTTCAGAGAACTTGATTAATACAAATGTTATTTCTATGAAACTGTTGACTTGTCTCAGAAAAGTGGCTCCACTGACGAGTAGGATTTTGATACTGAGAGGCATGTGAAGAGTTTGAATAAAGTTGTTTCATGAAATTTGAGGGTAGAAGAAAGTAATATTTTTAATGTAATGCATTAATTTACAGAATAGGTGATTTAAAACCAGTATGTAACTAATTAAATCAAATATGGAGCTATTTGGCTTTTAAAATTTATATTCTTATTAGTATGCATATATTCAATCAGGATTTTACCCTCATTGCAATTGTGTTTGTATTCTTATTTGGATATTGAAAGATCATCTTATATTCTGGGTTGTCTTATATCCAGGCCTATGTAGCAATTAATTTTATTGGACCTATTTTCTTACATGTAATAGGGGATAAAATAGTACCTACCCCTTAGGGCTATTGTGAGAATGAAATGAGATAGTGAACATAAAGTGTTTAGAATAGTGCCTGGCACATAGTTATTATTCAGTAATTATAAATGTATTTTTCTTTATCTTTTTATTTATTTAAAAACATTTTTTAATGTTTATTTTTGAGAGAGAGAGACAGAGCACAAGTGGGGGAGGGGCACAGAGAGAGAGAGACACAGAATCTGAAGCAGGCTCCAGGCTGTGAGCTGTCAGCACAGAGCCCGACGTGGGGCTCAAACCCACGAATCATGAGATCATGACCTGAGCCGAAGCTGGATGCTCAACTGACTGAGCCACTCAGGCACCCCTAGTTTTTATTTTTTGAGAAAGAGTGAGAGCACACATATGTGTGAGGGGCAGAGGGAGAGGGAGAGAATGCCAGGCAGGCTCCATGCTCAGCACTCAGCACAGAGCCCAATATGGGGCTCCGTCTCACGACCCTAGAATCATGACCTGAGCTGAAATCGAGAGTTGGAGGCTTAACTGACTGAGCCACCCAGGAGACCCTAAATGTATTTTTTTCTTTAAAAGCATATTGTAAGGATAGAGTTGAAGCAAGAATTGGTAGAGTTGAATTCAGATAATTGAAACTAGGTTCTGTTAGTTTGATGTCATTTGTCCAGATAATTTCTCCATGCAAAAACGTCTTCATCATGTATTATTTTTGGGAAAATGTAATTGTTCTACCATTCTTCCCAATGGCTAGAAAAAGCAGCTGAGGTAATGAGCTTATTGCTCTGTGAAGACACTGTTAATTTTTAGTGTAATCCTGAGAGAGAGGGTTTAAATTTTATCAATTTGGGGGCAATATATTAAATACTGCATAATTTTTGTTTGATTTCAGGAACAAAAAAGCTCTCTCTATTAGCACGATAAGGCCTTATAGGCCCTACTTTTTATAGGCCCTACTTCTCAAACACAAAAACCTCATTGCTGCATCTAATTTTTGCCTACAAAATTATAAGTGCATATTTTATTATTAACAGTTATATTCAATTATATTAACTATATTAATTATACAATTATATTAACAATGGTACTTATCAGTTAACAACTTATGCTGAACCCAACTTTCCCTCTTAAAACCTTCATCAAGATGATTTTTAAAGGTCATGGAAAAGCTTCTGTATAAAAACCACTTGTTACGTTTTCTACAGTAATAATGTGAGAATCTTACTTGTTCACTCATTCACTCATTGGTTTTCAGTGCCAACAGTGTGGAAGAATGTTGTGTGTGTCACAAAAAAGGCGTAATCATGGTCCCTTTCCTCAAAGAGCATGGGGATCATTTTAAATCTCCCAGCTGAAGTAGACTGCCTCTTCAACACAGTCATCCTCTGTCACATTACTCAGTGTTTTTCCTCATGACCTACCTAAAAATATATAAGTTACTTGAATGCAGGTAGTCTTTTCTCCTAGAACAAGGGCTTGACACTAGAAGATACTGAGTAGATATCTGTTTTTTGACAGATTATCTTACTAGTATTGATCTACAAGGTAGATATTTTACTGCCAACTTTTTACAGTTTAGGAAATAGGCACAGAATGTTCAAGTTATTTGCTCAAAGTCACACGGTTGAGGAAATGTTAGAGCTGGGATTTGATCCCTGTTATGAAGGCGCACAAACAGTGCTGCAATGACACAGCAGATTAGGAAAGGTGACTAATTCTTTTTGGTTGCACTGTAGGTAATTAATAGGAAACACAGTAAGACCTTCATTTGCGAGCATAATTCATTCCAAAAACATGCAAATAATCCAAAGCACTTGTATATCAAAACGAATTTCAAGAACCATTGTCTCAGTTGTGATCATGTGATGTTCGATGTCATGTATTACTCAGATTGCAAGATGTTGCTCATTTATCAAGTTAAAATTTATTAGAAATGTTTACTCGCCTTGTGGAACACTCACAAAACAAGTTACAATGTAAGGTGTTACTGTAATGCTTTAGATGGAAGTTGCTTTACATTCTAGAAGTTCTGAAACATCAAGTGGAAAAGCTTGGACTTGATTCAAAAAGCAGAAGAGGCAGATTTATAGAGAATATGCTGCTTTTATTGCTTTGTCTTTGCACATACTGGTCTCATTGCTCAGTCCCCTTCTCTCCACTGCTTCATCTCCTTTAGTGAGCACTGAAAATAACATTTTGTATTCCTGGTTAAACAATACTGGGTCTGGACATATTTTCTTGTCCTTATATTAAATAATACTGAGAATAAGCACAAATAACTTAGCTACTTGCTCTAGGAAAGACATGTTCCTGGAAGGTAAGACAATGAACTAGTTAAAATACTTTACTTACTGAGACAACTGATTCATTGTCCAGACTGGCCTCAAAACCAACCCACAGTTATGTCATAAGCTCTGCCCATTCACATCTAACTCCCTGACTAAATGGGTCTAGTAAAACCCACCTTAAAGGCACTGAGCCTGGATCTCAACATCCTCTATCATCCCATGTCTTCACTCTTCTGAGGCAAGGTGGTGTTATCCATTACTGCAGTAAGTCTCGTAAGTTTAGTTCTGATCTCCAGATTTTTCTGATGGACTTTTAGGGAGCTGACAGTTGACAGTTCATGTCCCTTTTTCATAATACTCAGCTGAGGTATTTCCTTTGGTAGACCTGAGGTGTCCCCTTTAATTCCATGCCCAGACACAGTTAATGCTCTTCTCCTGTGCACCTATACCTTCCTAACATACTTCCCATACTCTATCAGAGTGTGATCTTGCTGTTAGACTGAGAGTTCCTAAGGGCAGTGGCCATTAACTTTCATCACTGTATATTCTTAACACTACCTTGAACATAGAGTGGGTGCTCAATGATGTCGAATTGTTGACTGTTGCACTTCATGAATGAATACATGTACAAGCAAGTGCAAGTAGAGAGGCTTACTGTAAGGACATAAGATAGAAGGCCATTGCTATTGTTTATCAATGGGATAATGAGCACTAGTAAATAGAAATGAGTTGCTTCCCCCAAGATGAATCAAATCAGGAGAGTCCAAGTACCATTGGGAACATTCCTGGAACGAATTAAAGAGAAAAGGCAGCCTTATATTTCTATTAGTGGTTTTCAACCCTGGCTGCATATTAAAATAAGCTAGGATGTTTTAAAAAATCCAGTGCCATCTTCCCGGGTGCTAACCTCACCCTACCACTCTTATTTAATTTGGACTGTTGTAAGGAAGGACATTAGACTATTTTAAATGTACTCCTAAAGCCTCCAAGGAGCAGCCAAAGTTGAGAATCCTCAGTTTAAGTGCTCGGGGTTACTTGCTGGTTCTTTGACATCCTCCCAAGCCCAGGGATTCTTCAGGAGGTATAGTTAGTAGGAGGACGCATGAGATCCTCCTGCCAAGGAGGCTGAGTGGGATTTTGTGTGAAAGATATGGGACGATCCCAGGTTAGCTAGTTTAAAAAGTGTATTCAATATGATCTTTTTTTTTTAATTTGGAAAAAGAAGAAAATTCTATTGTTTGTGTAATTCAGAGTGTGAAACATAAATGCTAGTAAGAAAACAAAATACTGCAGTTCTCAATAGAGGCTCCTTTGGGAGTTTTTTAAAACTTTTTTTTTTTTTTTTTGTGGGAGAGACTTGAAATGTGAATGTTTATCAGAAGGCAGCATGTGTTTAAAAAATTGTAAAACTGCATTTCCCACTAGAGTTACAAAAGTATGTATGTGCTTCTTCTCTGTGCTCCCTTAGCAGCCTCTATTTGCCTTTATCTGCATTTCTCACTGTGCTTAGTGTGGAGCTTCTGTTTCTCTTTCTCCCCATTAATTTGTAAGCACTTGAGGTGGGGGGGGGCAGGAATATAATTCTCTTTATCCCCAAGTTTAGTGTCTAATGACTCTTAATAGAGTTGGTTGGTTAGAAAGAATGAAGGACAATAGGGAATGAAACATCAATCATTTGGCTAGATTTCACTACAGCATGATGCAAATAAGATCATGGATGTAAATTCATGCTGGCTCATGGGCAGATGGTTACTCAAAGAAACTGTCCCATGACCTTGTGACTGACTTAAACCTAGGTAGCTGCTTAGCATATGTTGGTGCATCAGAGAAAAATCCGGCCACTATTAACACCTCAAGGACAAGTTCTAGAAATGGTGGCTACTAGAGACAATGTGTATGTATCAAGATAAACTCCATTTATTTTCTCCTCTACAAATTAGAGCACATTACTTCTTACAGGGTAGTTGTGAGGACTGAATGAATTAATGTGTGAAAAAACATAGGATAATATTTAGGGAAGTTTCACTAACTGCCTTTGAAAGAGAGCACATTTGCCACAATATTGACATTTGGGCAGAAATATTTTATTCATTTATTTTCAGAGAGAAAGAGAGGGAGGAGCAGACAGAGGGAAAAAGAGAGAATCCCAAGCAGGCTCTGTACTGTCAGCACAGAGCCCAGTGTGGGGCTTGAAGTCATGAACTGTGAGATTGTGACCTGAGCCAAATCCAAGAGTTGGACACTTAACTGGTTGAGCCACCCAGGCACATCTGGGCAGAGATATTTTATAAGGGATTCAAGAATCAGAAGAGTTGTTGAAATAGATGGATTATTAGGCTCCTTGCCATCCTGAGATTCTCTGTTTTAATTGTCATTTCATAAATGAAGAAGGTAAGGTACAGAAAGCTAAAGGAATTGCCATATGACTATGTTTTACTCATCTTTTGGGATTCGGATAAAACATCATCTCTTCAAAGAAAATGTCCCAAATACTACTTCCCTTACTTAATCCATATTCTCTCTCTTAGTACTCTGTTGCTCTTATCACAAGTTGTAACTCAGTATTTATATGATTATCTATTATTTATGCGATTATCTATTCAATGTCCTCATCCCACACTAGATTACAAACTACAGGAGGCTAGAAGCTAAAGTCTTTTTTCGCCATAATCTATAGCCATCCAGAGACTAGCACACAGTTCTTGGCTCAGAGAAGGTTCTCAAATGTTTGTTCAATAAACAGATGCCAGATTAATTGGTCAATTATGTAATAATTAATTAATTTTAAATAATTATTTATTAATTAATGTATTTACTCATGCCAACTTACAGAAAGGATTCAAGTGCATAAAGGGTAATGTATTATCCATTCATTTATTTATTCATTTACCCATTTATTACAATTTTATTTTATTATTTTATTTTTTAATAAATATTTATTTTTGAGAGAAAGCATGAGTGGGGGAGGGGAAGAAGAGATGGGGGCAGAGGATCTAAAGCAGGCTCTGTGCTGACAGCAGAGATCCCGATGCGACGCTCAAACTCAAGAATGGTGAGATCATAACCTGAGCTTAAGTCAGAAGCTCAACAGATTGAGCCACTCAGGCGCCCCATTACAATTTTATTTTTATTGAAAAGATTAATTAATATAAAGTTTTTACATCTGATTAGTTGTTTCTTTCCCACTACTACTTTTGTTATTATTCTTGGCAACTGCAGTACCAATTAAGATGAGTAGTTCTATACTCTGGCCTCTGGAGTCCATGATTTCCTTAATTCTGTATTTTATTCTATCCCACTTTAGTTACTCCTTTTGAACCTATCCTAGACTAGTGTTTTTCAGAATGCAGATTGTGACATATTGGTGGGGCTGAAAATTAATTTAGTAACTAGAATTTTTAAAAAATGGGATGGAATAGAATTTAAAATATGGTGCATTTAAGTATTATGCTGTGAAAATTTGTAGATGTGTAGTAAACATCTATGTAAAATTTCTTTCTTTCTGAGGGTTATTGTCCAAAAAAGTTTGTAAAGTACTAGTCTAGACCTCATCGTCATCATCATCAATAACTACTGAAACTCTGGAACCTCAATTTTAAGCAGCCTAATCTTTTCTCACTGCCATGTTCCTTTTTGCTCCACTAGCTTTGAACATTCTATCACCCCATGCAGACCTCCAATCCACTCCAACACCCTTTACGGTCCAGTGTTTCCCCCTCTCTCTTTTCTCCTTGCCCAGGTTAGACTCCATGGTCTCAATGCTCTGTTACCCTTTCCTTCCAACTCACTTAACTGGCAAAACCAATGACCTGCCCACTCCACACTGGACCCCATCAGGGAATGTGGCTGCAGTTCTGGAAACATACTTTTGTGAAGTGGTCTCACTTTGCATTTATGATTACAAATCTCAAGTGAGGCCTCAGAGCTATCTGTTCATCTTCCTACAATTCCCTAATAAATCTGCTTTCTAACTATGAGGTGCTTTCATACCTTCTCTCTCTGTTAACTTCCAATATCAGCTATGCCTTCTCTAATCCCTCTAATCGCTAATGAATAAGGGAAGTTACTCATTTCCTGATGAAGAACCATCACAATACAACTAAGTCATCTCTCCACTTCTAAATTCCCATCATACTTTCATTCCTACCCATGTGTTCTGTAACAATAGCCTGCTCTCACTAAAGCCAACCCTCCCACTTACCACCTGAGATATTGCCTGTGAATTTCCCCTACTTGCCCTTTATTTCTCTGCTTCTTAGTCACAAACAGATCAGAATACTCTAGCTGGGGAAAACACTGTTTGTTTTTGGCTTTTGTTGTTGTCATTCTTCATGCTTCATGACTTGCAGGGTATAATAGGAAGGGGATTGAGTAAATTGAGGAAGCCTGGGATGGGCTGGATGGGGCATCACAATATGTTGCCATGAGCAATTAGGAATAACCAAATGCCATTTTGTGTCTGTTGATGCTCTATAAAGGGCTAAATAGATAGAAAAGGAGGGGGAATGAATAAGAATACACTGTATACTTCTACGAGTGCCTGATTGGCTCAGTTGGTAGAGCATGTGACTCCTGATCTTGAGGTTGTGAATTCAAGCCTCATGTTGGGTGTAGAGATTACTTAAAAATAAAATCTCAGAAAACAAAACAAAACAAAACAAAACAAAACAAAACAAAACAAAATACACTTTTAATTCTTAAATGTTCTGAGAGCTGGCCCTGCATCTATATTATGATTATATAACATGCTTTCTTAGTAAAATTGTCTAGCATTTGTGGGAAAGTATAACAAAATTCTTCTCCTTGCTTCTACATCCCCTTATTGTCTCTTTAAAATATGCTCTGCACTTCCTCTACTTCCCACAGTCATTATCCTGATGTAGAAGGCAAGGAAAGTTTAAAGGTCTTTCTCACTGGGACCTTGAAGTACTCATTTGCAGAGTTTATGGGAAAGAAGATCCTCTGTTTTCAGTCTCTTCTGATGCATGTATTTCCATTTCCTGACCTTTCCAAAAATGACCTTTCAGAAGCAGTGGTTATTGAGAATGGGAAATAATATGGACGACTCAAACTTTCTACCATATTGTTTTAAAATCGACCTCATGGTCATCCCTTAAAGACTTCTCATGACAGGTTCATCCACCTCAGGAAATTCATGGCTACCACAATTCTTTGCAAAGAACTGCTTAGAAAGATCTGCATTCTATCTCAGCTCCTCCAGTATGTGTTAATGATATTTTAGGTTCATAATTTAAAAATCTTTTAAAGTGTTTCCTTATCTATGATTGCCTTTTATTCTGGAAACACCTTTATGGATCAGATAAAGGGGTACCTGAGACTTAGAGAGGTTGTTATTGAAGTTACTGGGTTGTGTTTGGTTAACTTTCTAAATAGAGCAGGGCCTGGTGATAGAACTCGAATTTTGGAACTTTTCTCTCTGAGTATTCTTTATTACATGATTACATTGCCTTATTGTGCAGGGCTCCATCAATGTTAATTTTCTGCCCTTTTAAGGATACTTATGGCCCCAAGAACAGCCCTATGTCAGAAGTGTATGTGATTAGATAGGTAATAATAACTGGGTTAAGAAAAGAGGGGGAGCACCCAGAGTGTTTCCTAATGAGAGGCTATATGGGAAGCTATATGAGAGGCTATATGGGAGGCTATATATTGGGAAGCAAAGGAGACATTACAGGTGATCAAGGAGCTAAAATAGGTTCACTAGGGCAGAAGTGAAGAATTGGAGGTTGAAAGTAGCACACTTGGGGGAAGGCGGCAAGGATTATTTAAGACATGTTAAGATGCGTGTCTGATGTACCTTTGGAAAGCCACTATTTGTTGAATGATTGAATCCAGTTCTCTCACTTTAACTTTGAGAAAAGTAAGAATCTAAGAGGTTGGGTAACTTACTAAAGGCCACACATCAAACTCATAGCAGAGCTGGGATTAGAATTTAGGTCACATTTCTGATCAAGTGCTGATTTCCTTATGCTATTTGATCTAATTTAGTGGTTTCAATACTCCCTATGATTGCCAGGGTATTAGAACAATTTGGGAGTTTAAAAAACTGTCAAGGGCTTGAACTCATCCCCCAGAGATTTGATTAAGTTGGTTTGGGATGGGCCTGGGCATGCATATTTTTGAAGGCTATTTAGGATACTTTAATGTGTGGTGAGGTAGAGAGCCCCTTAACGAAATTGTAGAACCTTTTCTCATTATAATAGCTAATATAGCTAAAGCATATTCTCCTGTATTTAAAAAAAAAATTTTTTTAATGTTTATTTATTTTTGAGACAGAGAGAGACAGAGCATGAACAGGGGAGGGTCAGAGAGAGGGAGACACAGAATCTGAAACAGGCTCCAGGCTCTGAGCTGTCAGCACAGAGCCTGACGTGGGGCTCGAACTCACGGACCGTGAGATCATGACCTGAGCCGAAGTCGGCCGCTTAACCGACTGAGCCACCCAGGCGCCCCTCCTGTATTTTTAAAACAGAAAGAAGAATGCTTGCTTTGAGTATTATGTTTTGCAGTTTTCTTGAGTGTACTTTGCCTTAATGCAGTCATGCACATGGAAGAGCTTTGATCTCTAGGCGTTTAGGGGGATAGGAACAGTTCTCAATCCTAGGTAATGGTGATAATGCACACATTTAAACAGTTCTCCAGATAATTCTTATAGATCTTTCTTCCATGTGTCATCCCAAGTTAGTAATCCCTGTTCTGATGCACATAAGGGAGTTTATTTCTGGAATGTGGCTGACTTAATATTTCTCTAAATCTGCTCATCAATCATTATTTCTATTATGTGTATGAGGACAAAGGGCCATTTGCCATGGTGACCATTTATCTTCACATAGAATCACCCAATCATGACTATAGACTGAATTTCTCATAGTGGTAAGTCATCTTGCACGTGTGTCCCATCACAAGAAGGCAAAGTGATGGAATACAGGTGGTGTGCATCAATTCCACCTCCACTCTCACTGTTCTGTTCCAAACTAGAATGTAACATTCCTATATTATTCAACATAACACCCCACATAGGATTGGATGAGTTCTAGCTGTCACTTTTATAACAAAAAAATAATGCCTAGAAAACAAGAACTGAGTTGTTATTTATTGATAAGTATAGATGTGACGCTCTGCACATATTAAAGCTGTTGATCCCAGGTATGTGTTTGTAATATTATTTGAAAGTGTTTATACACTTTCCATTCCATCATGCACCTGTCATCCTCCTTCCTTGCTTTTCTTCTTCCTTCCTTCTCTCCCTCTTTCCACTCCTTCTTCCCTTCCTTTTTTCTTTTTTCTTTAACTTAAAAAAATCATATTTGTATTGCTCATGTATACCATCCTTTTGGTCGTGCTTCCTATCTGTTTTCAGGAACTCTTAATCTTAAATATACAATCTTCCCTTACTTCTGTTACGTAGTTATCCTGAGTTTAAAGATCCTGAGTCTTCTTAAATACAGAGAACAAACTGAGGGTTGATGGGGGGGTGGGGAGAGGGGAAAGTGGGTAATGGGCATTGAGGAGGGCACTTGTTGGGATGAGCACTGGGTGTTGTATGGAAGCCAATCTGACAATGAATTATATGAAAGAAAGAAAGAAAGAAAGAAAGAAAGAAAGAAAGAAAGAAGCTTTCTAAAATAAAATAAAATAAAATAAAATAAAATAAAATAAAAAGATCCTGAGCTTATTAGCTACACAAGAACTTGAAACAGTATGACTGTACTTCACTCTTGATTTCAGATTTCCTTGATTATATTGTTTACTTGCATGTCTTAATTTCATCTTCAAATTCATTAATCATAACTGCAATCACTTCACTTTTCTTGCAGGAATGACTACTTCAGGAATCTGTGGTCTTGAATTGGATTAGGAAATAAGCTACTTTTTTAAAAGGTTTTATTTTATTCTTTTAAAATACTTTTTTAATGTTTATTTTTGAGAGAGAGAGAGAGAAACAGAGCATGAGCGGGGGAGGGGCAGAGAGAGAGGGAGACACAGAATGCGAAGTAGGCTCCAGGCTCTGAGCTGTCAGCACAGAGCCCAATGTGGGGATCGAACTCATAAATCATGAGATCATGACCTGAGCTGAAGCTGGATGCTTAACCAACTGAGCCACCCAGGTGCCTTGGAAATAAGCTATTTTTTTTTAATATATGAAATTTATTGTCAAATTGGTTTCCATACAACACCCAGTGCTCATCCCAAAAGATGCCCTCTTCAGTGCTCATCGCTTACCCTTCCCTCCCTCCCACCCCCCCCCCCCCCCATCAGCTCTCAGTTTGTTCCCAGTTTTTAAGAGTCTCTTATGCTTTGGCTCTCTCCCACTCTAACCTCATTTTTTTTTCCTTCCCCTCCCCCATGCGTTTCTGTTAAGTTTCTCAGGATCCACATAAGAGTGAAAACATATGGTATCTGTCTTTCTCTGTATGGCTGGAAATCAGCTTTTTTTGAGAAAGAGGTTGCAAGAGTAAGATTTTGGTTCCCAAAGCAGGCTTAGCAGATATTTGAGAGAAAACATAGAAGAGTTAAATAAAAAAAAATGAGGGGCTCATGGGGGGCTCAGTGTGGGTTGAGCATCTGACTCTTGATTTTGGCTCAGGTCATGATCCCAGAGTCATGGGATTGAGCCTTGTGTTGGACACCATGCTGAGTGTGGAGCTTGCTTAAGATTTTCTTTCTCTTTCTGTCTCTCTCTCTCTCTCCCTCTGCCCCAGCTTGTGCTCATGCTCTCTCTCTCTCTAAAAAGAAGAAAGAAAGAAAGAAAGAAAGAAAGAAAGAAAGAAAGAAAGAAAGAAAGAAAGAAAATGGTATATTTTTGAAACATGTTGCACTTGCAATTTGCTCATTTTATGTGGTAGATGATGGATTCTCCCTTCTGGTATCCTCCAGGTAAACAAATATTTTTTTTCAAAGATTTTAAATGTCTGGCCTCAGCTCAGAATATTCTCATTGATAACTACATTTATGGTCCTTTAGTTTTCCAGAGTAATTAGAAAAAAGACAAGAATCAATATATTTTGCAAGAGCTATGTAGGATGAAGACAATGTGATGTTTTAACCTGTATCAAATGTATACATTTTTAAAAATAATTTTTTAACTTTCAAACAAACCCCTACCTTGTAGACAACATTACCGGTATTTTCCCATCTTTAGTTTTCTCCAAATATAATATGGTTGTTACCTATATTTTTTGATAGTGGTTTAGAGAATATTTTATTTTATTTTATTTTATTTTATTTTATTTTATTTTATTTCATTTTAAGTGGGCTCCACACCCAGTATGGAGCTCAAAGCAGGGCTTGAACTCACTTACCTGAGATCAAGACCTGAATTGAGATCAAGAGTCTGACGCTTAACCGACTGAGCCATCCAAGTGCCTCTAGGGAACATTTTAGAAGAGAAGGTAAATCACACTTTACCTCTGCAAACTTTACTCTGTCCTAGGGAGTTTCTTTATGCTTATGGGATCTTATAATATTTTACTCAATAAACATTTGTAGCTTCCAGGGAGTTGAAAAATTAAAAAAAGTCAAAGTTAGAAAAAATGTTATTTGAAACGATTTATATGTCTAAATACAGATAAAATATCCATATGCATGACTTCATTTTTAGATAATTTCAAAAGTCTAAGATTAAGCCCTCTTATACATGTGAGGCTCAGAGTATCGCCCTCTTATAGCTCTTTCCCCATAATAGATTCTTCCCTAAAGCACTGGGGATCAGGGTTTTACTCATATATTGACATCTGGATCTCTCACCCATGTCCACATGCACAATAAAATGAAATAAATTCTATGTGTCACTTACCAGAAAGATGAAAAACATTTAGGACAATAGATGTGGAGGTGGTTACACTTGATAGGTAAGTCTAAACTGTACAGAAATAGCATTCTTAATCCTGGGACAGCCTTAATTCCAGAGATCAGGTGCTTAAGTGAGAACCGAATAATTTATTATACTGAAATCATCCAAATTCTTTGGCGTAACTATGAATAGCACTTTATATCTTTTATACTTACATTTTTCCAAGTATTTCAAAATTCACTAGACAGATTATTATTTGAATTTTAGATACAAAGGAGAAAAGAAAAAGTTAAAATATCTAAGAAAGGTACAATTCAGGACCTTGTAAAAATCTGACATGACTTGTCTCTTTGCTAGATCTGAAATAATTGTTAGGAAGAGAGAACAAGTGAAGATTTTTTTCTATTGTTTTCTTTCTACAACCTAAAAAGCATTAAATAATATTTAGATAACATCTGCACTACTTCTCAGCCCTTTGGTGGTAAGTTTTCTATGTCAAATGCCTGAGAAAGTTTGGAATCCCCAAGATAAAAAACAGATGTAGATTTGTCTGCAACCCATTACCAAGCCTCTTGGGCTTGACAGCACAATGCTTCAAAGAAAGAGAGGTATTCTGTGCTCTTTTGTAACTTTCTCAGCATTTGGTGCATAGCTGTTATAATATCTGTGGCAAAGATGCTTATTTTCCTTGTATTTATTTTTCCCTTCTGCCTTTTGGTGATTAATTCTTCTTCCTCAAATTGGCAGTGCACTGGACATTACCTTTATCAAGCTCTTCTTTAACTATGTGTGGCCATGTGACCGTGTTATATGCAGTAAGATGTAAGTGTGAGTAGAACCTCCACACAATATTCTTTTTTAATGTTTATTTTGAAAGAGAGAGAGGAGACAGAGAGTGAGCGAGAGTGTGAGAAGAAATGTGCACACATGAGAGAGAGGCAGAGAGAGAGAGGGAGAGGGAGAGAGAGAGAGAGAGAGGGAGAGAGAGAAGTCTTAGCCTCAACAATCAGACAACACAAAGAAATAAAAGGCATACAAATTGTCAAGGACAAAGTTTCACTCTTCATGGACGGCATGCTACTCTACGTGGAAAACCTGAAAGACTCCACCAAAAAACTGTTGGAACTGATATATGAATTCAGAAAAGTTTCAGGATATAAAACCAATGTAGAGAAATCAGTTCCTTTTCTATACACCAATAATGAAGAAGCAGAAAAATAAATCAAGGAATTGATCCCATTTACAATTTCAACAAAAATCACAAAATACCTAGGAATAAACCTAACCAAAGAGGTAAAAGATCTATTCACTGAAAACTATAGAAAGCTTATGAAAGATATTGAAGAAGACACAAAGAAATGGAAAAATATTCCATGCTCAAGGATTGGAAGAACAAATATTGTTGAAATGCCTGTACTAGCCAAAGCAATCTGCACATTCAATGCAATCCCTATCAAAATAAAACAAGAAGTCTTCACAGAGCAAGAACAAGCAATTCTAAAATTTGTGTGGAATCAGAAAAGACCCCCAAATAGCCAGAGTAATGTTAAAAAAGAAAAACAAAGCTGGAGGCATCACAATCCCGGACTTCAAGCTGTATTACAAAGCTGTGATTAATCATCAAGACAGTGCAGTACTGGCACAAAAAGAGACGCATAGATCAGTGCTTCTGAATAGACAACCTAGAAATGGACCCATGAATGTATGGCCAGCTAATCTTCAATAAAGCAGGAAAAAACATCCAATGGAGAAAGACAGTCTCTTCAGCAAATGGTGCTGGGAAAACTAGACAGAAACATGCAGGAGAATGAACCTGGACCACTTTCATACAGCATACACAAAAATAAATTCAAAATGGATGAAAGATGTAAATGTATACAGGAAACCATCAAAACCCTAGAGGAGAACACAGGAAGCAACCTGTTTGACCTTGGCCACAGCAACTTCTTACTAGACATGTCTCTAGAGGCAAAGGAAACAAAAACAAATGTGAACTATTGGGACCTCATCAAGATAAAAACTTCTGCACAGTGAAGGAAACAATCAGCAAAACTAAAAGGCAACTAACTGACAGAATAGGAGAAGATATTTGCAAAAGACACATCAGATAAAGGGCTAGTTTCCAAAATCTATAAAGAACTTATCACTCAACACCCTCAAAACAAATAATCCAGTGAAGAAATGGGCAAAAGACACAAATAGACACTTTTCCAAAGAAGACATCCAGATGGCTAACAGACACATGAAAAGATGTTCAACATCACTCACCATTTGTGAAATACAAGTCAAAACCACAATGAGACATCACTTCACACCTGTCAGAATGGCTAAAATTAACAACTCAGGCAACAACAGATGTTGACGAAGATGTAGAGAAGGGAGAATACTTTTGCACTGTTGGTGGGAATGCAAACTGGTGCAGCCACTCTGGAAAACAGTATGGAGGTTCCTCAAAAAGTTAAAAATAGAACTACCCTATGACACAGCAATTGCACTACTAGATATTTATGCAAAGGATATAAAAATGCTGATTCGAAGGGACACATGCACCCCAACATTTATAGTAGAACTATCAACAATAGCCAAATTATGGAAAAAGCCCAAATGTCCATCTATTGATGAATGGATAAAGAAAATATGGTATTTATATGTAATACAATGTCACTCAGCAACCAAAAATAATGAAATCTTGACATTTGCAACAATGTGAATGGAACTAGAATGTGTTATGCTAAGGGAAATAAGTCATTTGGAGAAAGACAAATATCATATAATTTCACTCATGTGGAATTTAGGAAACAAAACAGATGAATATAGGGGAAAGGAAGGAAAAATAAGATAAAAACAGAGAGGGAGGCAAACATAAGAAACTCTTAAATTCAGAGACAAACTGAGGGTTGCTGGAGGGGAGATGGGTAGGGACATTGGCTGAGTGGGTGATGGGCATTAAGGGGAGCACTTATTGGGATGAGCACTGAGTATCATATGTAATTCTACTCCTGAACTCAATACTACGCTATATGTTAACTAACTTGAATTTAAATTAAAAAATATTAAAAAAAAAAGAATGTGTCTTCTGAACTGAAATAAAAACTCTGTAATTGGTAGTCGTCTAAACTTAGACAAGGTCCTAAGCATCTCTGGGTCTCAGGTTCAGTATCTGTAAAATAGGGATGATAATTATCAATTTAATCTCATTTACTTGTCACAGGATTAAACAAATTCATATATAAATGGACTATTATAACAGCAGTTGGCACAAAGAAAATTTATGTAAGCATATGATATCATTTAACTCATAAGGAGGTTAAAACAACTGGTATCTTCTCTTAACACTCCTAGACTTATCCACATTTATTTTAAAAGAACATATATGCTAACTCCAGTTAATCATTCAGTAAAAAAAAGTTTCAGTTGCTGCAGTATATGAAGTAGAAAAAGTCAGGTCCTGTGTAGGAAAAATATTTTTTGTGTAAGTGATGGTGAGGGGAGATATAGAAACAGATATTTTAAGGATGAGAGCTAACATATGGTAAGCACTGTGTATAAGGTAAATGCAAAAATACTTGTAAATACTTTTTCATTTTTCAGATACTATCCTTTTTTCTACTTCTCACCTTATTTTCTCTAAAAATTCCTTATTATGTTTCCCCCCAACAGCTTCCAGGAAAACTGCGAGAGACTATATCGCTAGCTGCGGCAGGGCAGAGAATCTGGAGACTCTTACTTTCTCTGTCGTGTATAAATTGACCATTAAGATGGGAGGTCGGGGGTTTAAGCTACTCAGTCACTTTAGCCTTTGCATTCAGTGGTAAATAAAACAACTCTAATATAAATAAATCAAGTCAAAATGATGATTTCTATAAACACTGACCACCTGTGAGGAGAAGGGCAATGAGAAGGCTATGCACAGAGAGGTGGGTGGCCAAGACCTGACTTCTAGAATAGAGATTATATAATCAGCCTGAAATGACATTTTATACAGTGCAACCAAAAGCATTCAGCAAGTTAATAATAATCTGAATAAAACAACAATCTTCAGCAATGACCGTAACTTGGCACATAGCATTTAAATTAGTTTTAGCCATTTATCTTTATTCTAAAAATTTTCTCTAGAAGGCTCTGTGATGTTCCTGAGAGGCAGTGGGAATAAAATAAAAAGAACCTTATATACTGTCAACCTAGATTATAATCATTATTTCCCTTATGCACAAGATACACAAACAATATTTTCTCTCCGCAATCATACCTACTGAAGGGTCTCTCCTCTGCAAAGGATGCTGTGTGTCCCTCCACTTCTGCATCATTTTTATTTAATTTGACTCAATAACGAACCACATCAATTTGAGCCATTTTTCCTACACTAAAGATTCCAGATCCCTTACTCAAATACTTTCTTTGTTTTGTAGAACATATATGTCATCTATAACACTAGTCTGAATTACTCTAGGAGAAGTAGTATGTAATTTTCCATTAAAATCCAGAAAAAAACCTTAATGGGTCCAAGCGGACAAAGTTTAGCTTATAAATTAATATTTTATCCATCCCAATCTAACTATAATTAAAACATCTGTCCTCACTGTATATTCATCTTAGTTTCTGTCCTTGGATTTTGCATATCCATCAGTAAGTGATGAATTATGGTGGTGGTGGTGGTGACGGAATTTATAATAGCATTATAATTCCGTCAAAAGAAAGAGGAACACAATTAAATTATAGTATAACAGAAGTTCATTTTACCACTCTGAATACCATCAAATCTAGTAAAAATCTTGAGTCTGTGGCTAGTCAGCACAAAAGAAAATAGAGATCTGGTACTAGATAAATAAATTAAAAAGTCAAATTCAAATAAGACTGCCAAAGTCTATTTTGATTTTGGCTTAAATTATCCTGTTGTCTGTCTATATTGATCAAATTAACAGGATTTATGCCAACTTTCCACTTAGAACTATGTGTACATAGCTTATGAGTCTGGAAACATAGTTTTGTTGTACCTAAAGTGATTTTTTAGTGAAAGTTGCCCTGGTCAGCAACAATGGGGACAAGACCAGGAAATCAAAAGGTCCTCACTGTGAATCCAGAGAGCTTACTCTCATCATTGCTGATTCAAATTCTAGAAGCCGGAACTATGATTAGATCAGGACTAGAAGAAGCCCCAAGTTCCAGGAAACATGTCAAGAACAGTCAGAAGACCCTTGGAAAACTCTTCTGGAGTTTTTATATTTTTGGCTACAAATGTTTTACCAGCATGATTCAGTAAGCCTCTTGGGGAAATAAATGAAGACCAATGAAATGAGAATAGCCACAGCTGTTTATTCAGAGCTTGCTATAGCAAGGAAGTCAGCCATCTTCCCTGTGTTCTGGTAGAGACTCAAAGGCAGGCAAAGGAGTTAGAAAGTTTTATAGGGGAAAAAAAGGGAAGACTTCAGGTATGCCCTGATTAGAGTTGTTTGCATGGGGAAGCTGTGGGGAGCTAAGTAGAAGTGGGGTGTCCTATGTGATTGATTATGGAGCATGTTTGTCTTTCTCTGGTTTGTCCTACATTGGCAGCAGAGACAAGAATTAGAGAAGCTGTCAGTTATTGATCAAGTCCTGGCCAATTGGGGATGATTGTTACAGAATTCATTGTTTGGCTTTCTGAATTATTACTAGAGATTGAAATCTGACTTCACACAAGTCTGAAATAGGGGGCTGGATTCCTGGGCTGTTTATTGTAGATGAGGGGGGATAACTTGGGTGGTTTGCTACAGGTTGTGGGTCAGAGTTCTACTTTCTAGCTATATGTTCTGGACATTACCTGTTTGTATATCCAGTCTCCTACTCCAAATATATTTTTCCAAAAGGAATATAGCTATACATATTGCAATAAAATAAAAGAAGGTAAGGGAACATGTAGTACAAGAAAATTCTATGTCCAAAGTTTTCCTTGCTTGCCATTTTAATGTTTCCATTAGAGAATAAGGAAGGTGCATAGGAAGAAACTGTTCTCTGGAATCTCAAGTGAGGTAAAGACATTTCAGTGACGTTTATATTAGTTTATCACTGCTAAGCTGTAGCAATAGAGACCCAAAAATACAATGGCTAAAACAAGAGTCTCTATCTCATAGCAATCCAGACGTTAGTAGATGATCCAAGATCATCATCATCATCATCAACATCATCATCATCTATTTTCCTATTTATTTAACATAGGACTTCTGCTTTCAATTTTTTTTGAATATTTATTTTTGAGACAGAGAGAGACAGAGCATGAACAGGGGAGGGGCAGAGAGAGAGGGAAACACAGAATCGGAAGCAGGCTCCAGGCTCTGAGCCATCAGCCCAGAGCCTGACGCGGGGCTCGAACTCACAGACTGCGAGACCGTAACCTGAGCTGAAGTCGGACGCTTAACCGACTGAGCCACCCAGGCGCCCCGAACTTCTGCTTTCAAAGCCACTCATGACTCATGACTCAGTCAAGTTCATTAATTCTTCTTTAAAAAATGATTTATTTATTTCAATCCAAGTTAGTAAATATATAGTACAATAATATTTTCAGGAGTAGAATTTAGTGATTCAGCACTTACATATAACACTGAGTGCTCATCCCAACAAGTACCCTCCTGAATGCCCATCACCCTTTTAGCACATCCCCCCCACACTTCCCCTCTAGCAACCCTCAGTTTGTTCTCTGTATTTAAGAGACTCTTATAGTTTGCTTCCCTCTCTGTTTTTATCTTATTTTTCTTTTCCTTTCCCTATGTTCATCTGTTTTGTTTCTTTTAAAAAAATTTTTTTTAATGTTTATTTTTGAGACAGAGAGAAACAGAGCATGAATGGGGGAGGGTCAGAGAGAGAGGGAGACACAGAATCCAAAGAAGGCTCCAGGCTCTGAGCTGTCAGCAAAGAGCCAGATGCGGGGCTCGAACTCACAGACCGTGAGATCATGACCTGAGCCAAAGTCGGAAGCTCAACCGACTGAGCCACCCAGGTGCCCCAATCTGTTTTGTTTCTTAAATTCTACATGAGTGAAATCATATGATATTTGTCTTTCTCTGACTTATTTTGCTTAGCATAGTACATTCTAGTTCCATTCACATTGTTGTAAATGGCAAGATTTCATTCTTTTTGGTTGCTGAGGAATATTCCATTGCATATAAATACCACATTTTTTTTTATCCATTCATCAGTCGGACATTTGGGCTCTTTCCACACTTTGTCTATTGTCGATAGTGCTGCTATAAACATCAGGGTGCATGTGCCCTCTTGAATCAGCATTTTTGTGTCCTTTGGATAAATACCTAGTAGTGCAATTGTTGTGTCATAGGGTAGTTCTATTTTTAACTTTTTGAGGAACCTCCACACTGTTTTCCTGGTGCCTGCACCAGTTTGCATTCCCACCAACAGTGCATAAACGTTCCCTTTTCTCTGCATCCTGAGTAACAGGCGCTCAGATGAAAAAAGCCACCTGTTCAGAAAGGAAAGGCAAATATTGCACCTACTCCACCAATAGATGGAGGAGGATTGGTCCTAGCCCACATTTTTTATTGCCTGAGGTTTTCACAGCTGTCTTTTGGACCCTTTATGAATGATGGGATTTAGATTTAGAGATCCAACAAACCATGGCCTTATTCCATTCATTATATTTATTTATAAATTATGACATGGAAAGACTTTGTTGAACCAAACTCTTATTCTTTCTTTTACTGTTTTGTTTATCAAATCTCTTCCTTAAAATAACCACATTACCAGGTGTAAAAGAAATAAATATCTTATTTGTTCCTGAGGTAGAGTACATATCTTTCTGAAGACATTCAAATGATCACTTTCCCACCAGAATTAAAAAAAAAACAAAAACAAAACAAAACCAAAAGCTGAAAACATTCTGCACATTCAGGGAGAGTCAAGCTTGATATGTAGCCCTTATGTTGTTTAAGATTTTCAGTTCTGCCATGACAGTTGGCCTTTGAAAATGTCCTCTTCTGCTGTTGGTAGGAGATGGTGATTTGTGCTTCTTACAGGAGGCAAATGGTCCTTGGAAGATTTGTTTCCCATCTGGCCCAACTCCAAGCCAGTGGAAGGGGCCATTGCACTTGAATATTCCTCAGTTCTGGTCCCACCCTTGCTAACCTTAATTTGTTGCTGTGCAGTTAATGGCTTCCTGTCATTTGCTGAAGGTCTGAGAGCAGCTCCCCAGTTAATCACATGCTTGATACCTTGTAATGGTTTTATGTTTCAGCCAGATGCCAGGCAGGATATTTTAACTTCCCCCAGAAACCAGGTGTTAAATGGCCTTATTTAAGATTATTATAGATGAATGGAGGCAAATATTGCACAGATTTTGTGTGTTCTAAAAAAAGGTGATAATGGTGCTAATTAAGAATTCTTTTGGAAGGGCTTCTCAGAAACTGTTATAGGGAGATAGATGATATGCATTAAAGTTATTATCAAAGCTATGGGTGTTTTATTTTAGGCTGATAGTAGGACATAATAGGAGTGCAACCTTTGGATAGTGGATTTTCAAGTTCTTAGCAACTCAGTGTTTACAAGCTGCTACCATTAGAGAAGGCTATTCACTATCCTTGCTGCTGTAGGAAGGGTAAAAATCGTAGTTACTCCAGGGGAAAGTAATAATGGCACTCACAGTTTGTCAACATTAGAAAAGAAGCCCTTTTCCTATCATCCTGGGAGAGAAACTGCTCAATAAATGTCTAACACTGCAGTGTAAAGTCTAATGCTAGTCCTTTGTGTGTCTAAGCTGTTTAACCTGTGATATATACATTTTAATCTTAAAAGATTTTGAAAAAAATTTATTGCTTTGCATCTACCCTCAAGAAAGTGAGCAAATAGGGGTGTCTGGGTGGCTCAGTTGGTTAAACATCCAACTCTTTATTTCGGCTCAGATCTTGGTTTCACGATTCATAAATTCGAGCCTTGCGTTGGGCTCCGTAATGACAGTATGGAGCCTGCTTGGGATTATCTCTCTCTCTCTCTCTCTCTCCAAAATAAATAAATACACTTGAAAGAAAAAAGAAAATGAGCAAATATATTTATATATGGCTGTGACTCAAAGGCATGGGATTGCAAGTCTAATGTTTGTGGTAACTTAACGTTAAGGGCGTGGAGGTTCCAGACGGTGGGGTGGTTAATTGTGCTGGATAAAAACAACTTTCTAGGGGGGCCTGGGTGGCTCAGTTGGTTGAGCCTCCGACTTGATTTCCGCTCAGGTCATGATTCCACGGTCGTGGGATGGAGCCCCACGTCAGGCTCAACGCTGAGTGCGGAGCCTGCTAATGATTTTCTCTCCCTCTGCCCCCTCCCCTATTCGTGCTCTCATTCTCTCTTTCTCTAAACCCCCACCCAAACAACAACAACAACAACAACAACAACAAAACAACCAAAAACGACTTTCTAGTAAAACAGTTTTATGTTCTAGTAAAACAACTTTCTACTAAAAAACTTTTGGGGTGCCTGGGTGGCGCAGTCGGTTAAGCGTCCGACTTCAGCCAGGTCACGATCTCGCGGTCCGTGAGTTCGAGCCCCGCGTCGGGCTCTGGGCTGATGGCTCAGGGCCTGGAGCCTGTTTCCGATTCTGTGTCTCCCTCTCTCTCTGCCCCTCCCCCGTTCATGCTCTGTCTCTCTCTGTCCCAAAAATAAATAAACGTTGAAAAAAAAAATTAAAAAAAAAAAAACTTTTGCTAAATCTTCTCCATTATGTAGCATGCCACATTACTTATCAAAACAGCAGTTAATACAGGCTTATGGAAGAAGGAAAAATTTCACTGAATTCTTCAAAGATTCAGATGATGATTGAAAAGAAGATAGAGGAAGTAAGAAATAAAGAGTTGAGATTAAACAATCAGGAATTTTAAGTCATACTGGGGTGTAAAACTGTCATCTCTATCCCTGCTTTCAACTCACACAGGAAAGTCGAATTTTTGTAGACTGCATAAAGAAAAACCAGCTTTTTGACTCTCCCCAATGAATGACTGTATTTAGTCCAATTTTAAGATTGCTGTTGTTAGCGTGTTAAGAGGCTTTTTTTTTAACTGCAGTATAGCTGACATACAATATTATGTTAGTTTCAGTTGTACAACATAGTGATTCTCTATTTACATACATTACAAAATGATCACTGCCATAATTGTAGTTACATATGTCACCATACAAAGTTATTACAATATCATTGACTATATTCCTTATGCTGTACTTTATATCCCTGTGACTTATTTTATTTTATTTATTTATTTATTTTATTTAATTTTTTTTTCAACGTTTATTTATTTTTGGGACAGAGAGAGACAGAGCATGAACGGGGGAGGGGCAGAGAGAGAGGGAGACACAGAATCGAAAACAGGCTCCAGGCTCTGAGCCATCAGCCCAGAGACTGACGCGGGGCTCGAACCCACGGACCGCCAGATCGTGACCTGGCTGAAGTCGGACGCTTAACCGACTGCGCCACCCAGGCGCCCCTGTGACTTATTTTATAATTGGAAGTTTATAACTCTTAATCCCCTTCACCTATTTTACCGGTTCCCCTACCCACCTCCCCTCAGGCAACAGTATGTTAAGAGACTTAACTAGAAATCTTAAAGAATGCAGTAAGATTCTTACAGATGGGGAAGTTTTAATCATATTTCCTCCACCCTCTCCAAAGGGTAGAATAACTAAATGGACTTTGAGACAATGAATTTAGGAAGAAACTATTTGTCACACTAAAAATTCAGGTGTGAAAAACTTTTGTATTCATCATTAAGAAAAACTGGCACACCAAGTATTTCAATGCATCTTTATTTGTAACAATTCTGTCCATCACAATTCTTACATGAGGTCTTTACCTCAATAAGCTGTTGAAATTTCTTAGGCCCCAGTTTCCTTATATATAAATGAGGGTGTTTGACTAACAACCTTTAATGTATCTTTAAGCTCTAACGTTTATGGGCCCTCCATAGATCATATGTTTTTCCATTTCCATCTCTTAAGGCATTTTGTCAATGTTTTAGGGAAAATTAAATAAATAAATAAACTTATTTTATAAATAAAATATAACAAATAAATAATATTTATGGCAAATTTAGAAAACTTAAGGATGGGGGATATAAATTCACTTTGTGGGAGGATGTGTAACTGACATCCTTTCAATGGATAAATCAGTCTAGCTACTTATAAGATCTTCTGTGTTTCTTCTGATGCATGGCATACAATCATAGATTCTTCTTAGCAGGCAAAACTTGGATTCAGGTGAAGGGCGTTTCTTTCCCCAGGAACACCAAAGAGAAGGTAAGGCTAGAGGCAAAACAGAAATAATCTGAGAAAATTTTGTGAGAGTATTATATTTTGAATATTTGGTTGTTGGCTAAAAATTGAATCCAAAACAGAAATTACATTTTGGAAAATAATCATGGAAGACAGATTCTACAATTACATGAGGTTCAAATCTAGGAATGCTTTGACAATTCAAGAATAGCTCTAGAAACATACAGATTAGAGGAAACAAATGCATATGATGATGATTCTGGCTCAGTTCTGGGGGAGATAAACTGGATGTGCTGTATTAGCAATTATTTCTGCTTATAATTTTTAGAAAGAAGACAAATGACCTTATTAGAAAAAATACACTTGGCTTCTCTAGGAAGCCATACCTTACGAATGTCTTTAGATCAGAAGTTCTTAAACTATGAATCATGGATTCTCTGATATATCAATAACTTAGGGGAAATCCACATGATTCCCCGAAATTATACACAAATGCATACATGCATTTTTTATGGAGAAATGATCAATAGTTTCAATAGATTCTTAAAGAAATTTATGATCCTCCAAAGTTCAAGAAACTGTTCCCAAATGGTTATTTAGAAAGTTGTTCATATCTTTAGATTGTAAAGGATGCTTTTCCCCCCTTTTTTCATTTCCTTTTTTTTAATTTACATTCAAGTTAGTTAGCACATAGTGCAATAATGATTTCAGGGGTAGATTCCAGTGATTCACCCCTATGTATAACACCCAGTGTTCATCCCAACAAGTATCTTCCTTAATGCCCCATACCCATTTAGCTCATCCCGCCCTGCCCATAACCTCTCCAGTAACCCTCACTTTGTTCTCTGTATTTGAGTCTCTTATGGTTTGTCCCCATCCCTGTTTTTATATTGTTTTTGCTTCCCTTCCCTTATGTTTATCTGTTTTGTATCTTACATTCCACATATGAGTGAAGTCATATTTGTCTTTCTCTGACAGACTAATTTCACTTAGCATAATACCCTCTAGTTCCATCCATGTTATTGCAAATGGCAAGATTTCATTCTTTTTGATTGATTGCTGAATAATACTCCAGTGTGTGTGTGTGTGTGTGTGTGTGTGTGTGTGTGTGTGTGTATGTATATATATATCTTCTTTATCCATTCATCTGTCAATGGACATTTGGGTTCTTTCCATACTTTGGCTATTGTCCATAGTGCTGCTATAACCATTGGGGTGCATGTGTCCCTTCAAAACAGCACACCTGCATCCCTAGGATAAATACCTAATAGTGCAATTGCTGGGTCATAGGGTAGTTCTATTTTTAATTTTTTGAAGAACCTCCATACTGTTTCCCAGAGTGACTGCACCAGTTTGCGTTCCTACTAGCAGTGCAAAAGAGATCCTCTTTCTCTGCATCCTTGCCAACATCTGTTGTTGCCTGAGTTGTTAATTTTAACCATTCTGACTGGTGTAAGGTGGTATCTCATTGTGGTTTTGATTTGTATTTGTAAGGGATGATTTTTGATTTAAAAACTTTTTTTTAATATTTATTTATTTTGAGAGAGAGAGAGAGAGAGAGAGAGAGAGAGTGAGCAGAGAAGGGGCAGAGAGCACAGAAGGGGCAGAAGCAGGCTCTAGGCTCTGAGCTGTCAGCACAGAGCCCGATGCAGGGCTTGAACCCAGGAACTGTGAGACCATGACCTGAGCCAAAGTCAGAGGCCTAACTGACTGAGCCACCCAGGCACGAGGATGGTTTTTTATTTTAATGCCCCACAAATAGTGAGTGGAAGAAATGTCAGGACATTTTAAACCACAAAAGGAAATATTTTCTGCCCTAGGGATATTAGAAGACAGCAACAGACAGACCAGATTGGCAAGCAATACTCAAAGACACCATTCAAGAAAGAATGGTGCAGAAGGGCAAACAGAACAATAAAATCTTTTCCTGGATTTTATTAGAACTGGAATTTAGGATTGACTTCTGAGGGCTTTCAGCTCATCCTTTCAGCTGTGTCTGTTTCCTTGTCTATGAAATATGGACACTAATGTATTATTATCTGGCTTTACTAGAATGAGAAAATTCCATATAAGCAGATTTTTCAGATAACTGGAGCACACTTCTTTAAGACCCGAGTGATATTTATTTTAGCCACTTGTGATAAAATTCTTTCTAAATATTTTATCTTCTAAAGGAAACTAAACTAAACTAAATAATAAAAATAACAATAGCTAATACTTATTGGATTTTTACCATGTCCCAAGTACCTTTCTAAGCATTTTATGTATATCATACCATGTAATCCTAACAATAATGTTGTAAGATAGATCCTATTATTTTCTTCATTTCAAATATAAAAAATTTGAGGCACAGCCATAAAATAACCTTGTGTTATTAATAACTAAGGTTGTACAATCAGGGAAGATTAGAGGTGGGATTAAAACCCAGAGCCTACTTCCGAGCTATGCTCCAAACTACAGTGTCAAAATTAATGTCAACCAATCCCTCTGTGATCCATTGAGGCTTTCATGATCTCAGTACATTTGAGAAGTATAGCATTAATTATGGAAAAATTAAATAGCTCAAATTAATGCATGAGTTGTTATTCTTTTTCTTTTTATAGTACTTCTGTATCCTTTTCTGTGTCTGATTCCATCTGTAATATCTTATTACTGTCACTCTGCCTGATGATAGCTGTGTCATCCGTACTTAGGTCACAGGTCTTCAAATAGAGAGGAAGAATACTAAACAATCTACATTTGAAGAATGACACACAAGTAACCTCATTTACCTGGATTGAACTTAGATGATAAGATCTCAGATCTTGAAACTGATTCTAAAATAGGATGAAACTTTAGAAGAATTTTGGAGAGGATAAGCATACTTTGCATGTAGAATGGTTTATTATGCAATAGTAGAAAAATGGAAACTTGGGGCTCTTGGGTGGCCCAGTTGGTTAAGGGTTCACCTCTTGATTTCAGCTCAGGTCATGATCTCACAGTTTGTGGGTTCAAGCCCCACATTGGGCTTTGTGCTGACAATGCAGAGCTTGCTTGGGATTCTCTGTCTCCCTCTCTCTCTGCCTCTCTCCTGCTTGCTCTTTATTTCTTTCTCTCTCTCAAAATAAATAAATAAACATTAAAAAAAAGAAAAGAAAAATGGAACCTGTACAGTCATCTTGGAGGAAGCTAATCTATAGAAATACAAGCAGCAATATAAAAGAAGGAATGCAAAAGTATAGCTGATAATCAAATTATGCATGGCATAGAGTACCAGCATATTGATTGGATATCACTTCTGATTAGTAAGTGTCTTTGCCATGCTGGTTGTTATATATTTTTAATATAACTCCTATGTGTAACTATGTTTATGGCAGTACAGTTTGCATTGATGACCTTTTTCTCTTCACTCGCTGATACACTGCCTCCCCCCCCCGCCCCGGAAACTATAAAAGAAAGTCAATATATATCAATAGGGAGATGGTTGAAAACATTTGTTTCACTCCTACTATGAAATTGAGGTCACTATTTAAAAGAATGGATTACAGCTATATCTTCTGTCCTTGAGGGATATCCAGGATCTATATTTAAGTAACAAAAGAAAATTCTATGTAAAAATATCTACCACATTTATCTTGAGAAAGAAGAACAAAGGCAGATGTGTGACAATCTCAGATTTCAAGATATACTACAAAATTAGGGTAATCAAAATAGTATGGTCACAAAATAGGCACATAGATCAATGGAAGAAGATACAGAACCCAGAACCCAGAAATAAATCCATACTTATATGATCAATTGATCTAGATATGCAATAGGGAAATATACAATAGGGCAAGAATATACAATGGGGAAAAGTCAGTCTCATCAACAAATGGTGCTGGGAAAACTGGATTGCTAAATGTAAGAAGTGAAACTGGACTACTCGCTAACACCAGACATAAAAATAACCACATTCAGGTCCTTTAGAAAAAGGACCTAAATGTAAGACTTGAAACCATAAAAATTCTAGAAGAAAACATAAGTAGTGATCTCTTGGACATTGGCTTTAGCAACATATTTATGGCTATATCTTCCTAGGCAAAGGAAACAGGAGCAAAAATACACTATTGGAACGACAACAAAGTAAAAAGCTTTTGCACGGCTTTTTAAAAAACCATTAAAAAACCATTAAAAAACCCCAACACCCACTTTACTTAGACATAAAAAAGAATGAAATCTTGCCATTTGCAACAACATGGTTGGACCTAGAGGATATAATGTTAAATGAAATAAGTCAGACAGTCAAAGACAAGTATCATATAATTTAACTTATATGTGGACTCTAAAAAGCAAAACAAATGAACAAACAAACAAAAAACCAGAAACAGACTCACCAGACAAACTAGTGGTTGCCATAGAGGAGAAAGGTGGGGGATGGGTGAAATAGGTAAAGAGGATTAAGAGGTACAAGTTTCTAGTTATAAAATAAGTAAGTCACAGAGATGAAAAGGACAATATAGGGAATATAGTCAATAATATTGTAATAACAATATAATCACAGATAGTGACTACATTTATTGTGGTATAGGATTGAGTAGTGTATAAGATTATTGAATTGCGGTGTTATACACCTGAAACATAAATAATGGTGTATGTCAACTATATAATAAAAAAATATTTCATAAAAAGTAAAAAAAAAAAGGTTTGTATTCTGCTGTTTGAGCATGGGAAAGTTTGGAGGATATATGCTACACTACCAAACATGGCTTATCCCAGGAGATGGCATTAGAAGGAGAATCAAAGAAAGATTATTATCTTTATATGTGGTTGAATCATTTCCCTTGTTTCAGGAAGCATGTTTAACTTTTGTAATAAAAATCTAATCAAGTTCCTTGTGAAGCTACAAAGTACTAAGTTTAAGTTAGTTATGGCTGGAATTAGGGCGAGTAAAGAAGAGATTATTTTCTCTTTAAATCTGTTTGTATTTTTTTTCAAGTTTTACAGTAAGCATTGATGTTTTTGTTAAATATATTCTTATTTTTTTAAGTTCTTTTTTAATGCTTATTTATTTTTGAGAGAGAGACAGAGCATGAGTGAGGGAGGGGCAGGGAGAGAGAGAGAGAGAGGCACAGAATCCGAAGCAGGCTCCAGGTTCTGAGCTGGCAGCACAGAGCCCGAAGTGGGGCTCGAACTCATGAACCGTGAGATCATGACCTGAGCTGAAGTCAAATGCTTAACCGACTGAGCCACCCAGGTACCCCTGTTCTTATAAAACAATTTTAAGATAAGAGTTTAATATGGTACTTTTCTTGCTAAAAACAACCTGTGTTAAACCCTAGAGTGATATATTATGATTGCTTATTTTGCTAACTGTGAAATGAAAACTTGCTTTCTGATTGAAGGAAGTCACAGTAATGGAGAGGAAAAGAAAGATGAGAAAAATACCCAAATGACTAAGGAAAATGGTAAACAGTATCCAGGAAGAAGTCTCTAGCAGTATGCGTAAATGTCAACACAGTTTTAGGAGATTTTTTTCTTCCTGAAAGGCCCTAAGTCTTGAAACTAAGAGATTTTCTTGTCTAGAGCAGATGTACAACTGGACACAGAAGTTCAGTACCAATTAGTATAGAGTTGTGGGTGAAACAGGCTTCAATGAAGGTGGTAAAAATTAGTCACGCTGCTTAGTATACTGATACACTCTAATAATATCCAGTATACTGATAAAAAGCCAAGTCAAAAATATATACACTGGAGAGTAGAGGGTTAGTGTATAGAAGAAACACTCTAAGCTCAGGGTAACTGCTGTAATGACACAATCCTAAAATCTCAGTGACTTAACACAGTAAAGGTTTATTTTGTGCTCATGTCCCAGTGCAGTGTTGGTTGGTAGAGGGACTCTACTGCAAGCAGCTATTCTGGAACACAGGTTCCTTTCATCTCGGGTACTGGCACTTCCAATATCTTAATCACTATAGAATGGGAAGATTGAGAATGGGGCTTTGGTTATGGAAGATTTTTTACAGGCCAGTAGAATATATCACCTTCCATTTTCCCAGAACTTGGTTTTGTGATACCAACCAATCAGCAAGGAGGCAAGGAAGTGGAATTTAGCTGTGTGCCCAGGAAGCAAAGGAGAGAAAGAATGTTGGTGAACTCCTGCAGGCTCTCTTAAGGGACGGCCTCTTGGGGGAAGACTCCTTGACTGCCACTATTGAGGGGGGAGGGGAGATGAAGAAGCAGGAAGGAATAATAATGTAGAAGAGAACAACAGATGGAAAGCAGAAAGGGAAAGTGGTTGTTCATGTACTTTTTTGTGCAGAAATATTTTTATATGAACTCGTGATTTTTTTATATGATGTGCTAGGTGGGCACATTTTGGAAAACGTGCTGGAAGTGTATTCTCCTTGGTATTAAACAGAAAACACTATTATTTTCTGTCTGCAAAATTATATGTGAATTGAGACTTAGCTGCATCTGACTTTGATCAGTTTGTCATGTAAATGGGATCAGACCACTTTACTTGGAATGACTCATTAGTCTTTCCTGCTTTGTTGATGTTCTCCACATGTAACAGCAGTGTTGTGTAATCTATTGTATGGGTATTATCAGACAGATGTAGAAGAAGACAGTTAACAAGTATTCTGGATATGCAGGTAACTATATTCTGCTATTTGGGTGCCAAAAGGGCTTTCTAATTATTTTAGGTGGCATTGTGATTCATTATAGCTCTGTACAAGGACAGGGAGAAGAATCCGTGCTAGGAGCCTGTCTAAATTGCCTTTACACTCCAGTATGGACCAGTGATAGGAGAAGGCTACAACTTCAAATGAAATGTCCTGTCTCCCCTCAAGATACAGCAGATTTTACCCTTAGCTTTATCTCCCACAAGTCTTTCCCCCAAGTCCCAACTCTGAACTCATTAGTACTTACTATTACATTCCTTGCTTATTCTGAACCTTCTGTCCTGGATTGTGGGGTGTCTCTCCAGACACAAGGTAACTCTCTAGAGAATCTGTAAACTCCTTGCAGGCAGGGATAATTATTAGTATTTTATTTTTAGAATTACAAAGATTGTTGGAAATTGATGTGGATCATTCAAATTTGAAGTTGTTTGGGGAAATTTTATAATTTGAGAAGTTTTTGTGTCTTACATGTTTCCTCATAACCAAAAGAAGCATTCAGAGTAGGTTTTGAAAGTTGAAAACATTATTTAAAAACAACAACAACAGCAACACATTACCTAGTATGAATATTTTAAGTCTTACAATTTTACTTATGAAAGTATCTTTGTATCTCTAGCACTTTCCAAACTTCAACTAAGGACTAGGGGCATTATGTACATAGCCTTGTATACTTAAGCCTTTACTTTACTTAAAGTAAAGTACTTTACTACTTTACTTATTCTTTACTTAAGCCTATGTTGCTCAAATTGGGGCACCAGAATTCCCTGAGAGAACTTGAATTTGTAACAAGGGAACTTAAAAACCTCAGAATAAATATGGGATAAGTAATTGTAAAAAAAACAAATAAAAAAACCCTCAAAAAACAAAAACCAACCAACCAACTCATCAGAAATAAATCTCTGGTTCACATAAAAACTTGTACAGAACTGTTTATAACAGATTCAGACATAATCACCAAAAATTGCAAACAACCCAACCAGTCAATGAATAAGTGAACTGTGGTATGTCCACAGAACAGTATACTACTCCACTATAAAAGAAATAGACTATTGATTCATTCAATGAATGCCTATGCTAAATGAAATAAGGCAGCTTCAAAAGACTTCATGGAGTTTATGTTCAAAGATATGACATTCTGGAAAAGGCAAATTACAAGAACAGAGAAGAGATCAGTGTTTCCGGAAGTTGGAGTGGGTAAAGATAAGACAGTTTTTGGGGTGGTGGACCTGTCCTGTATCTTAATTTTGGCATTGTTACATGTCTACATACATTTGTTTATACTCATAGAACATATATCAAGAAAGTGCATTTTCGCTGTATATTAAATTTAAAAAAACATTTTAATCCCAAGAAGCTGACGCCGGCAGAATGTTATAAAATTTATACTTTCACTATAGTAATTTGTTATATTTTTCAGAAGTGATTTAGCTCTATATTTCCAAAGCCATAATCTTGCTCATAGCTTTTCATCCAATAATCCCATTCTAAAAGCTTTACCCTAAGAAAATAGTTTAAAAATATGGGAAACCCACATGCTAGTGCATGTTTATCATCTTTTTAATAAATGAAAATGCTTTCCTATTGCTTTTATTTTCATTGCTATGTTTGCTTAGAAAAATGATATATTTTTCACATACTTATTGACCAATTTGTGGGAAAGAATAAGATTAATATCCTCCAGTGGTTGAAGAGTAGCAGATGTTCTGTTCTTCTCTGTTCAATAAATGCACAAAGCCATCCATTTCTGTGAAATAATTAGAAATAGTTAAAATTTCTACTGTTGTTGCTGTAAATAAAGAAACAGATTATGATTAAAAAAAATTATGGTTGCAAGCCAGACTCCTTAGGGGGATTTGGGTTGAATAGTCTTTCAGTATGTAACATACTTGGAAGTTTGTCCTAAAAGTTTTGTTCCTTTAATCCAACCTGGACTATTGAAGTCTAGAATATGAGAAATTAAAACAGAATAATAGCAGAAAATGAAAAATTAAAACTCCAAGTTTTGTATTCTTTTTTGTTGAGAGCTTACTATTTTGAACTCTGCCTTCTGTCTACTATGTACAGACAATGTTCTATACACAGTGATTTAGCTGTGAGCAAAGCAGACAACAGTTCCTTCTCTCATAGAACTCAAATTTTAGTTTATTCAGAAATTGGAACAGAAAGTTTAGTTCCTCCTCAGGTGTTTTCACCTCTTTGCTAAATACATAGGTCTTATATAAGGTTAATGATTTGGACAAAACATTGAAATGTGAATCCTGCTATGTTTTTTAAGAATACATTTTTCTACATTTACCCCTACCATTTTCCTACCTTTTTTTCAATCACTCTTTCATCTTCCAGAGAATACTTTTTTCCGTTCTTAAACCATTGCTTTTCCCCTGACATTCTCAGTCAGTGAGCTTGCTTCACATTTCATTGAGAAAAATAGAAGTAATACAAAGAAAATTCCCTTATCCTACCACTGAATTCACTAACCTGCATGCTTCTGACCTCATATCCACTGCCTCCCTTCCAATTGTTCTGGAGCCGTCAGTGTGCCTATCCTAGGTCAATCCATCTCCTCGAACACCGGATCTAATCCTATCTGCCTATTCATGGAGTTTGCTTCTATAATTATCCACAGTCATTCTGAAATTATCAGTTTTTACCATCAGCATGAAAACATGATACAACATCTCTAATCTTAAAAAAACCATCCCAAGATGCCATGTCTCTTTCTAGCCATGATCCCATGTTTTCCTTTTATAGAAAACTTCCTGAAGAAGTTTTTTTATAGATGCTATCTTGCTTTCCTTGCCTCTCAATCTCTAGAGGAATCATTGCAATGAAGTTTCCATCCTCATCATCCTTCTCTAATGACTCTTGCAAAGATTAGCAAAGACCTCCATACTGCTGAAGTCAATGTCAATATTTAGCCCTCATTTCTAAGAGCATATGATAGAGATTTTACTTTTACCTCTTGAAACCCTTTCTTTACTTGGCTTTGGAGATATTCCACATGAATTACCTCATGGACCACTAGCACTCATCCTTCTTTCCTATATTGTCTTCCTTTTCCATTCTTTCAAACGTTGGAGAACTCAGGACTCCATCCTTAGTTATCTTCTTTTCTCTACCTATACTCACACCATAGATCATATCCCAAGGCTTGAATAAATACATGCTGATTATGCACAAATTATGTTTTCACCCCTGAATTGCCTCTGAATCATAGGCTACTCCTAATATCTGACTGGATGTCTCTGTAGCATCTCAAATTTAAAGTGTCTAAAAAGTTAACTCCCGATTTCTCTCTTCCAATACTATTCCTCCTATACTGTCCGCATCATAGCAAATAGCACTTCATTTACTGAGGTGCTCAAAAATCTTGGAATCATTTTCACTCCTCTCTTTTTCTGATGCCCCAGACTTAATTAGGAATGATGTCCTGAAGTTGGCCATGTCTTACCTCTTAGTGTTCAAACTACCATCATCTCTTGGTTGACTGCCTGCCTCCCAATTGGTCTCCCTGGTTCTGTAGCCAGATTGTGTCACTGTCCTCTGAGTATCCAATGGTTCCCCATAACTTTTAGACTAAAATCCAGAGACATTACCATGGGCTACAAAACTGCATGATCTGTCTTCTGACTACTTCTCCAATCTCATTTCCTACTGCTTCTCTCAATTATTTCTCTATATCCTGCTTAAGTATCTCAAGATTATATGCACTCCAGGGATTTTACACTTGTTATTTTATCTCCCTGGTACAAGCCATTTGCTTGTAGGACTGCCATGCTACTTTCCTGAAATACAAACTATGTCTCCTACTTTTATGATAAGCAGTTGCCCTGTTTGCATGTCTTACCTCCTCATATTCTTCATATTACTCATCTTTCTTTGATGTATTATTTACCAATAATAAAAACCCTCCAATTAGAATATAAGCTCCAGGAGAGCAGGTGCTTATTCTGTTTGGCTCATTATTATATTCTAAGGGCCTGGCACATAGTAAGGCCCTGAGAAATATGTGTCAGACTAATGGGGTTGCCAAAATTGACAAATAAAAATACAAGCTGTCTAGTTAAATTTAAATTTCAAATAAAAAGCAAATTTTTTTTAGTATAAGTATTTCCTAAATATTGTCTATATTTTGTCTGGCAAGACTATGAATTATTAACCTTGAATAAGCTCAAACTATCTAATATTTGTTAAATACTAGTAACCATCACATGTATAAAAATCAATCTTTTTTATACAGTAGGCACTCAAATGCTTGACAACTAACTGAATTTGTAAATGAACATCTCCTCTGTCCTTAGGTCTGTATTTTGAGATGCTAGCAAACAGGTCCATTTAGGGGCAGATTTTTGAAATGTTCTATTTGGATTACATGAAGACTATTAGAAGAATCATCTATAGCTCTGTATAACTAAAATTCAAGAACATAATACTGAAGGGTTTTAATCTAGGCAGAATATATTTAATTAATTATAAATATCAGGACTGAATTATTTATAGAAAGGAAAATCAGCTAGCAATGCAAATATTACTTAAATGGCATGATGCAGAAGAGAAAGAGTAGATTGGGAGTCTGGAGATGCAGTTTGTGGCCTCTGATTATCAACTCAGACACATGAGTGGTTGTGTCGCAAGACCATGCTGGGCTCCGTTCCTTTGTCCATAAATTAATGGTGTTTGACTCCTTAATTTCTAAAATTCTTTAAAGCTAAAATCTCCTTTACTATATATTGAAAATATACATATCTTAGATGATAAAGCATCTGTTAAAAATGATGTTGTGTATTTTGCTATGGTTAGAGAACTATGTGGGCAGGTTTTTGGCAAGTATAAACTTAAATATTAGTTTCAATATTTGTGCTTTAAGCTTCATTTTTCCTGCAAAATGAGATATTTGCTTATTCATTCAACCAAAATTATTGGGATAATTTCCAGGTATAAATATGTTTGCTTTTGGAGATCCCAAATGACTATAGTAAGATTGTCTCTGCCCTTCAAGGAACTCATGGTCTGGTCGTGGGAGAAAGACATGTCAAATGCAAGGCCAGGATAAATTGTCATGGTAGAAGTAAATACCAGGTAGCACAAAGGCAGAGGGGAGGAAGAGATAAATGTCTCCCTTTTGGGAGAGATTGAAGTGAGGATAAGGATAGTTAAAAAATATCTAGCCGAATATATATCTTGAAAGGTAAGATAGACATGACATTGTAGAAAGAGTGAATGTGGTCATTGTCTATGTGTGAATTTGTATAACTGTTTTTTTCACAGTCGATGTCCATGTGTGAATTTGTATAATTGGTTGATGTCTATGTGTGAATTTGTAAAACTGTTTTCTTCATGATTGATGTCCATGTGTGAATTTGTATAATTTGCTTTTTCTTCCAGTGCCACTTTTGTAATCCACACAATGGAGCTAATACTTGCCTCCAAGCATTTTGGGCAATGTTGGATGTGAAAATTCCTGACACACCGAGTTCAGGATAATTTCCTGAATGACAACTACACTTTTAAGAAATAGACTAATGGATTTTGCATTGATAATGATAAGTAATTTTTAAAGGCTTTAGCACAAAAAGCTTTTGGTGGATCAGTGCCAGTACATGTCAGAAATTACAACCATCTTCAGGAAACTGAGAAAAATTAGAATAAAGTCACATAGTTGTGTTAATGTCAGATGAATTATTATTATTTTGGGGGAAGCATTGTTTTTTTATTCTGAGATTAAGCCCTGTGTAGTTATTTGGCTGGAAAATATGCTTTATTTTATGAAAGGCTGATTAAGGAGATGGTTGATTGATTGATTTGAAAAATAATGTCCATACCTTATAAAATATGAAGTTAGCAGTAATATGCTTGTCATATAAATATTTTAAAAATTTAACATTTTTAAAAATTTTTACTAAAACTTAAAATTATGGCAACCATTGAATAAGAATATTTTCTTTATGATAAGTGAGGTTTAACATAATGCTACCTTCTTTAAGTGAACGTGAATTCTCATTTTAAAGATATATTTAAGATGTATTTACTATTCTCTGACATTAATAAAGCCATTTATTTGCAAGGGATATAATTAATGATTTAAAATAAAAATTCAAAATAGTTCCAAAAATTTTTAATTATTGATAGAACATCATTCATTCATTTACTCTCTCACTCAACAACTATTGGGCACATACTCTATGGCTGGCACGATTGTAGGTATTTAAATCAGTTCTAAACAGGAAAGACTAGATCTCTGCACTTATGCAACTCATATCCCAGTGAAAGAGATAGGCAATAAATGAACAAATCATATTTAATATCTTGTTATCATTGCATCAAGTTATTTGCACGAGGGCCCTTGGCCCTTAGCTCTCATAATTCTAATATTCTCTCTACGAATTTTTCACAGGGTGTTGAAAATTGCTCAGCTTACTAATGAAACTATGAGAGGCTAGTTCCATAAGAGTAAGACTGCTTCAGCTTCAGTCTCTTTGGGATACTTATGTCTCACTTTAGTAAAGTCAGAAGCTCACTTTTCTCCATCTGTAAAGTGGACATGAGAGAACATTGAAAAATGACGATTGAATGAGATAATGTGGGTGTAGTACAACTTGGCTAGTGCTCCACAAATCTTAGCTGCTATTACCATTTTCATTAAATATTAGTCTATTTACACTCAAGAACAAAGAGTAGGGTGTCTTAGCGGGCACAATATGGAGAAAGTTCTGGTGCCTTGTCTTTTAAACTACTTACTGATTGCTGACTCATAACAGGATTTTGTTGCAGGCAAAGTTTAGGATATATGTTTTGACTTCACAGTTATGCACAGATCAGGGGCGCCTGGGTGGCTCAGTCGGTTAAGCGGCCGACTTCAGCTCAGGTCATGATCTCTCGGTCCGTGAGTTCGATCGAGCCCTGCGTTGGGCTCTGTGCTGACAGCTCAGAGCCTGGAGCCTGTTTCAGATTCTGTGTCTCCCTCTCTCTGACCCTCCCCTGTTCATGCTCTGTCTCTCCCTGTCTCAAAAATAGATAAATTAAAAAAAAATAAATGCCTTTACAGTTATGCACAGATCAAATGAACTCTAGCGAAGTTCACTTTTGTTATTTGATAATGTAAGGGACGCTGTATAAAAAGCGTAGCCGGTACTGTTGACTGGATGGCTTATTTATTTCTCAGTAGTGTGTCTTGTGCCTGCGTGAAGTCACTGACACATTTGATACTGTGATTACTTGGTAGACTCTGGACAAGGAGCTATAATATACATGAAGGTGCAGTTTGCATCAATAACTAAAATGCTCTAACAATAAGAAGTTGGATATCATATGTGCTTTATTTTTCCATTTTATGATCCTCACTTCCAGTTTATATATAAAAGCAAAACATTTATTTTCTTATTTATTCAGTATATTTGATAAATATTTAGAATGTTTACTCTGGACCAAACTTTCACTGAAAATTCTGAGCTTTATCTGACAAATAGGGTATATCTGATAACTTTACAACCTAGGGTCTACAAGTAACATGTTTTATTTGATGGGTCATTCTTCATTAGAAATATTAAAAAAAACATGAAAATTAGAGAAGCAGTATGAAGCAATTGGAGGTTTGAAAAAGTTGGAAGTTTGGAGCCAGACAGATCTAGGTCCAAATCTTAATTCTTTTATTTATTAGCTATATAAATGACCTCTCTGTACGTCACTTTCCTCATTGGTAAAAAGACAAGGGTAGTATCTAGTTCATAATGATTGGATGAAATAAGGTAGATAAAACTACTACCACTCAGTAGAGATCAATAAATGTTCATTTTCTTTCTGTTCCTCTTGGCACCACAAAAGACACTTTTAAGTATAGATATGGATGTGTTTGATTTTTATCCATTTATTATTTCACTTATTCAACAGACAATTTTTGAGTAATCCCAATGAGGTAGAATATATGGACAGTTGAATGTCCACACTGCAAGATGACCTACTCTGCTCCAGCATCGTGACTCTGCTTAGGGCTGCCCATTTCCTCAGATGTTGGGGGAATCAATGCCATCCAGTGCAGCCAGACAGGAGCTGGGCATTGCTGTCCACCAAGTGGTGGAAGGTTGCAGCAGCTGACATTTTTATTGTAGGCAGGACTGAATGAACAGATATGCTTATTCATTAATAGGGGAATACATTAAAGTGATCCTCTCAGTTTGATTTTTCAACATTTATTTTTATTTATTTATTTATTTATTTATTTATTAAAAAAAATTTTTTTTCAACGTTTATTTTTTATTTTTGGGACAGAGAGAGACAGAGCATGAACGGGGGAGGGGCAGAGAGAGAGGGAGACACAGAATCGGAAACAGGCTCCAGGCTCTGAGCCGTCAGCCCAGAGCCTGACGCCGGGCTCGAACTCACGGACCGCGAGATCGTGACCTGGCTGAAGTCGGACGCTCAACCGACTGCGCCACGCAGGCACCCCGATTTTTCAACATTTAAAAAATGTATGTAAAACACTTGTGTATCAAATTTTTATACACATGCCAGGGAAAGATAATAAATTCAATTTTGGGATGGTAGGTTAAGTAGTGAACTGAGCCTATAGCCTGAGTGATTGATGAAATGTGATTGCTAACTATGGATAAAAATAGCATGTTTGTGTGTATGAATGTTTGTTTGTTTATTTGAGAAGGAGATAGATTCCCCAGACACTGCAGTAGACTTAGGTATAATTTTCCCTTTTGCTGTTGCTTCGAGGGCAGGACAAACCTTGGAAATAGGAGCAACTAGGCATGAGGAAAAATTTAAAGCTAACTACTGTGCCATTTGTGGGAAGTGGGCAATGTCCTGTCTTCCATTTCCCTAGCATCTTGAAGAAAAAAATCCTTGACCCGATTAACAAATATGGTTCATAACATTAAAAATAAACAGCCTATTTTTACTCCTGTTATTCTAGAGATCATGCTAAGATGTTGAGGGTACAAAAAGTAAAAGAACACCATCTCTCTTAAGTGTGCTGCATAGAGGTGGGGAGGAGGTGTATAGGTAGATACTTTAATAAATAAATACAATACACTGTTATAAATACTATGATCAATATCACTATATGTTATAGTGTGGGCATAAACATGAATGGTCACTTTTTCCTGGGTCTATCAGTCAAGGTTCAGTCAGAAAAATTAAAGTTACTCCATATATTCCAGTTGTGAAAAATCAAGTCAAGGAATTAGAAGCTTTATATTTTTGAAAGAAACGGGGAATCAATTTATTAAAATTGCCACCAGTGTTCTTAGCCTAGGTGACCAGAGTGTGTATGTTTTTTTAGAATTCATCAGAAAGTATAATTTTCCACAATTTCTGGGAAGCTCCTATCAACTACCCCACCCACAACAGTGAGGTAGGTGGCTCTCAAGAGTATTGATGGTTTTCAGTATTGGCTTGTCTCTTACCAGCTGTCTCCTCCACCCCAAAGTAAATATATTTACATATTATCTACCTTAATTTGATTCCCAGGTTTCTTTGTTTTGAGGTCTTTTTTTACCCCTTTTATTTTCTTTGTTATATCACAGGCTTATGCTTGAGTTAAGAAACTAGTTGATTTGGGACAGGATGCTAGAGACCTATTTACAGAAGATGCCAAGAAATCTCCAGAAGGGGAATTCATTCTAAGGAGAGAGAGTCGTGCATTCTAGTTAGATTCAGAGAAACATAGGCAAGGTGGATACCACCATGTCAAGCACACAGATCCTTTGTAGATTGAATCACCTAGGACTTGCCTACATTACAGCAAACAATTATAATAAAAAAGAGTGAAATACTCAAAGACCTACACTGGTACAAAATGACAGCTCACTGGCCCAAGCAACTTGTGCCGTGATGAGCAAGGTTAGGAATGACCATTAATGTTAAGCTTAATTCAGGAACTATTTCTCCTGCTCCCAACTTATAAGTTAATGACATGTACTTAAAAAAAAACAAACAAACAGAAGTTTGGAGAAACTGGCTTTAAATGACCCTCTTCATAGTCAACTAATCCCTACTAAATCCTCCACTAGGTCCCCCTCTGTTAGCTGTCTTAAATTCCTCTTTCTTCTTTCCCTTGCTCTTTCTGCTTTAGGTTCAATGGTGAATTTTCTGTTTCTCAAACACTGAATGTGCTATTTCATACTCAAAGTCTTTTCACTTGCTCCTTTATTTTTTTTCAGGTCCCCATTCAAATATCACCTTCTCAGGGAAATCTTCCCTGATGGCCCCCCTTACTCTCCAGCCTGTTTTTCTCTGCATAGTGGATATATAGCACTCATGGATTTCCCCTAATATTTTATGCTTCCTCTCCTCCTTTTGACAGTGTCTCATATTGTGAATCCAGTACAGACTCCAATTTTTCTAATGTAGAAGTTAAAAAAAAAAAAAAAAGCATTTCTTGACAATGGAGTACAGATACCACTAATCACATGGAAGGTTTTGAGTTGGAAGGCAGCAGTGTGACAAACAGGCTGAGTGCTAATACAAATGCACTCATGCTAATGCAAATGTCAGCAGAAGCCATGAGTCCTTGGGTTGACAGGAGAGAAAACAGCCTTGTTGATAGTGGAAAATACAAAAGTTAGCAACAGTAACAGCAGCCATAGCAGCTTCCTGAGGTGAGTTTTGTAATAAAGTTCTGGAGGTCGTTGTTGTGTGAACTTTCTATTAGCTCTTAATAAATTCCTTCCTGCAGAGGCAACTAATAGATTCTATTACCTGCATTTTTTTTAAAAAAAGTTTATTTATTTATTTGAGAGAGAAAGAAAGTGTGAGTGGGGGAGTGGCAGAGAGAAAGAGAGAGAGAATCTGAAGCAGGCTCCTCTTGTCAATGCAGAGTCTGATGCGGGGCTCAAACTCATGAATTATGAGTTCATGATCTGAGCTGAAGTCGGACGCTTAACCAGCTGAGTAACCCAGGCACCCCTTTAGTGCCTGAATTTAAGACTCTGAATTATAACAACATGCATTTATTTTTCCTCATGGCATCCCACATATTATTTACTTGATTGTGGTGCTTACTGTCTACTAGAATGTATCCCAGGTATCTAGAACAGTGCCCTGATTCCTAGAAGGTGTTCAATAAATATTTGATGATGAGAAAAATGGGATAAACATGAAAGATCCCCTTTTGATCCATAGATATTTTAGCTATCAGTATTAGTTGTCTCTTATTACATAACTACCCCAGATGATAGTGGCTTAAACTTGCAAATATTTATCACATCACACAGTTACTATGGGTCAAGAATCTGGGAATGGCTTAGCTGATTGGTTTTGGCTCAGAGTTTCTATAAAATTGCCATCAAGGTGTTGGGAGGGGCTGCAGTTACTTGATGGCTTGACAGGAGCTCAAGGGTTTGCTTCCAAAATAGCCCACTTACATAGCTGCTGGCAGGAAGTCTCAGTTTCTTGCCATGCAAGTCTCTACATAGATTGCTTGAGTGATCTTATCATATGGCTGCTGACTTCTTTCCCTGAGAAGTAATGAGAGAGAGAGAGAGAGAGAGAGAGAGAGAGAGAGAGAGAGACAGTGGGGGGGGGGGGAGGTTACAATGTCTTTTATGACCTAGTCTCAGAAGTCTAACATACCCACTTCTATCACATTCTGTTCATTAGAATCACTAAGCACTGCTCACACTCAAGAGGAGGGGAATTAGTCTTAAAAAAAAAAAAAAGATTTCATTTTTTTATTTGAGAGAGAGAAAGAGAGCCCATGAGTGGGGGAGAGGGGCAGAGGGAGACAGAGAGAGGATCCCAGGCAGGCTCTACTCTCAGTACAGAGCCTGGCACAGGGCTCAATCCCACCACCCTGAGCTGAAATCAAGAGTTGGATACTCAACCAACTGAGCCACCCAGGTGCCCCAAAGGAATTAGCCTTTTGGAGAGGAGAATCAAATAATTTTTGGACATCCACTTAAAAACCAACTTCATGAAAGCATGGGGTGAAAAAAGCTGTAGTCCTATTTCCCATCTCTTTCTAGGACTGCCATCACATATTTCTTATCTCCTTTTCCTTAGTAATCATACCCCAATATTATTTGGAGAAGCAATATGCTCATCTAAAATACCATATTTTCTGCCTCTTTGAAGTTTGATTTGGCCATGTGATAAGGTTCTGGGAAGCTGCTGACTCAATAGGAGGTGAACTCTTTTCATACTCCTGTCCTTTACACCTTCCTGCTCTTTGGAATGTGAACATGATGGGGGGCTCTCCAACACCTCCTAGACCATGAGCCATCTTGACAATGAAATATAGAAAGCACAAAAATGGAAAAGATGATGATTTTGTGGAGTCACCAAACAAGACCTAAACTACGTCTTCTATCTTGCTGAAACCAATATTACTTTGGGTTATTTATAGTCAAACTAATTCTGATACCTGTATCCTTGGGAAAGTGATTCAACCTGTCTTTTGTTTACTCTCTCTCTGAAATTGTCGTATCCCATGGTAACTCACTGGCAGGGCTGAAAGGGAAAGTCTTTGATCCCTGTCTGTTTCTCCCCCATCACATAGATTCCACGGAGGCAGAGGAAAGTCTTTTTTCTACTCATCTTGGAAAAGTTGGTAATTACTGACATTTTCTTTCATTTCTTTAGATATCAGGGGCTTTGTATCATAACACACTTGAGAAAGTCTTCCAAATGCTTTACTAATTTTTTTTTAAGGAAGATGAATATCTCTCAGCAGGAGAGATCCCGCTTATTTCATTTTCATTCTGGCTGTCTGCTGAGCTTGACATTTTATCCTTCACTCTATAGCTCACCGAGACTTTCTGATATCCTTTACCCTCAAATCTATCCCTTAGAGTCCTTTCCAGGCTCTAGAAAACTCCCTATAGTGACAATAGTATATCGTCTAAACATTTATTTTGTTATGTGCTGCATACCTTAGGGGAATTATTTCTAACCCTTGTGGCCATCCGGAACAGTGGCACTATTATTATCTCCACTTAAAAAGGAGGAAATCAAGCCCTGGAACCTTGCTCAGGATCACAGAGTTCAAAAGTGGCTGAGTTTGGATCCAGACCAGGCTCAGAACGATCCCAGAGCCAGTGTTCTTTCCACTTCGCCTGCTCTTAAACTCCACTGAGATCTTGCTGGACACAATTACAGTAGAAAGTATAAATATGGATTGAAAATTACAATGTAATTGCCAAATTGGCTGACTTTAGCATACACAGCCTTGGGAATCCATCTGTCTACAACATTTTTTTCTTAATAGAATTTGTTGAAACCAGATCAGCACATCCTTGCTAGTGGGGTCATTGGCCAGGATATGGGAATCACTTCATGAAATGAGTGTTTATGAAAGTAGGATGTTGCCAGAGGGTTGTGTTTTAAGTGACTATGTTACGGAACCATGCTGGAACTCTGGCAGAAAAACCAAGCGGCACTCAGAGATCTTGGTGGATCGGAGATTTATTTAACACCGGCGGGCTCAGAGGAGACAATTTCTCCAAAGATCTGATCCTGAATGCAAGCGGGAAGGGTAATTTATAGTTGTCAGCCTCCATATTTGTGCTGTATGGGCAGCAAACAGGGCAAGAAGAACCCGGAAGAGGGGTTTCTAAGCCGGAGACCAGAGTTTGTTTTAGTCCCATTGGCCATCTTATGGTGTAAAATTATATTCATTTTCCCAACAGAAACACTCAATGGTAAATAATTAGACCCTGCCCACCTCTCTGCTCACCCTCTTCTGAGCTCCTATCAGATGAGCAGTAGCAACAATGGAAACCAGAGACGTGAAGATACAGTGAAGGCTGCAAGGGGCAGGAAGGAGGAGGGTGGAAGAAAAAGAGAGATGGTAGGAACATTCACATATATTTCCACCTAGCACAATGCATGTTGTCACTATCTAATTTCAATGAATACTTTATTTAACCTCCACATACCCTATTGGCTAGGCTTTACTAATCATATTTTATTAATGGAGAAGCTGATTGTCAGAAAGTCAATGAAATCATAGGTACAAAGAACGATCAAGTAAAGATTTGAATTCAGAGTTGTCTGATTCCAAAACTCATGCCCCTTGTAGTGTATCATGTTACCTATTCGTGAGCAGTGATGATAATAGTATTGCCTGTTTTTATCTTAGTTTTTATTTTACATATATTCTCTCATGTACTTTCATAATAATTTCATAATACAGTTGTGATAGTTAATTTTATTTCAATTTGGCTAGGCCACAGTGCCCAGGAATTTGGTTAAACATTATTCTAGATGTTTCAATAGAGGCATTTTTAGATTAGATTAACATTTAAATCAGTAGACTTTGAGTAGTGCAGATAACACGAGTTGGCCTCATCCAATCAGTTGAAGGCCTTGATGGAAAAAGACAGACCTCTCCAGGGGAAGGGGCACATCTGCTTTCAGACTGTCTTTGGACTTGAACTGCAACTCTTCTTTGAGCCTCCAGTCTTCCAGCCTACCCTGCTGATTTTGGACTTGCCAAGCCTTCCCAACTGTGTGTACCGATTCCTTAAAATAAATCTTTCTCTCTTTCTGTATGTATACATCCTGTTGATTCTGTTTCTCTGAAGAACTCTAATACAATAGTCATTATTACCCCTGTTGAGGATGTGTAAAGAGCTTCAGAAAGGTTTAATAATTCTCCTCTTAAACTGGTGAACTCTCCAAGATCGCACAGGTGATAACTGGAGGACCTAATATTCGAAATCAGTTCATTCATCTCAAGCCTATTTTTTTTTCTACGTTTTTTGAAATTATTCTTTAAAAATGAATACACAGTAAAGGTCAGTTTATAAGTTTCTATGGTTACTCTAACAAATTACCACAAACTTGGTGACTTAAAATAACACAAATTTATTCTGTTGTAGTTCTAGGGGCTTTAAGTCTAAAATCAGTTTCACTGAACTGAAGTCAAGGTGTGGGCAGGGCTTGATGGAGCCTCCGGGAGAAGGATTGATTTCCTTGTCCTTTTCTGCTTCCAGTGGCTCTATGTTTTCCTTGACTTGTGATCTCTTTCTCCATCTTCAAAGCATATTACTCCAGTCTCTGTTTCCCACATCACCTTGTCTTTCTCTTGTCTGTGGTCAAGTCTCCCTTTTCCTCCCTCTTAGGACACTGTGATTACATCTGACTCACCTGGATAATCCATGATAATTTCCCCATCTCAAGGTCCTTATTTTAAAGTTTGTTTACTTATTTATTATGAGAGGCAGATAGAGGGGTGGAGGGGCAGAGAGAAAGAGGGAGAGAGAGAATCCCAAACAGGCTCTGTGCTGTCAGTGCAGAGCCTGACACAGGGCTCGAACCATAAACCATGAGATCATGATCTGAGTTGAAATCAAGAGTCAGACACTTAACCAACTGAGCCACCCAGGCGCCTCTCAAGGTCCTCATTTTTATCATATCTGCAAAGGCTCTTTAGCTGTATAAAGTAACATTCACATGTTTCAGGGATTAGGACTTGGGTATTTTAGGGGCCGTTATTCAGCCTACCACTCTCAGATTTCTTTCCACTTCTCTCTCTCTCTCTCTATAATATATCAGTTAGTTTTAGTTTGATTACAAAAATATGCTTACTTTTCCTTTACTTTCTCATTTACCTTGTTAATTCTATTATGAAATACATTCAAATGAGGGCTCTGAACAGGAGTGATTAGAAATATTAGAACAAAAGATATAGAATTGTTGAATTAGAAAAACACATTACATCTATTCTCAAAAATTATGGTTTAGAGTCCATAGACATCCTCAGAGCCCATACATTAAACTTTCTCCCTCAGGAAAGTTTATCAAATCTATTAATTAACTGCAAAGGTAACTGATGAGTATCCCTTCCATTTAGAAGAACAACCGAAATGTAGGACTCTGGTAGGAAAGGAAGCAGACATAACTCGAATCCTCAGACTTTTAATCAGTTCCCAGATGACTGAGAGCTGACTAAAACCGATGCATCAAAACTCACTTTGTTCCTATGGGTTCTTATTTCCTTCATCCTGAAGAAGCCCCCCAGGGCCTCAGTTACTCAGATCTCATACCCATAAAGCAAGTTTTCTGGTGTCAGCAGCTTATTCTCTCTGCTTCATCAGCCTCCTGGGGGTCATGCATGCCTCAGCCAGGTCGAATTGTGCAGTGACAAGAGAGCTTGAGCTTTGTGTTTAGAGAGACCCACATTTGAATCCCAAATCTACCACTCAGTATGTGATGTCCTTGAACTTCATGTAAAACTTTAACTCTCCGCCAGAGGAATGTGGATAATAATATTTTCGCACATAGAGGTTGCTTCGAAGGATTGAATGAAAGCAAAGCTATTGTGATTGCCTAGCCTCCGTTATATTTCCTTGGCAGCCTTTAACCGTTGATTTATTACTGCGCCTCCTAGCGTTACAGGCAGAATGAAAAGTATCAGATGGTCTATATTTAGAAGCAGCCCTGATAATGCTGCTCTTCTTTGCAGAGACGAAGCCAGCAGCGCTGAAGGTGCCTTAGAGGTGTTGACAGAATGGTTGCGATGGCGCAGTGCTTTCCTCCCCAACAGCCATCGCCTCTTCTAGGCTAATAGAACCCCAGTTTTGTCCTGACACTGAGCAGCCCTGGGCAGCCTGCAGAGGATGAGTGCCCCACTCTTCTAGGCCAATCGTGATCACTACAGTCATTTTTGTCAGTGATTAGTTCAGAGGTGGCGGTGTGAATTGTTTCTGGTGGATGAGACATAAGGGAACCTCAGGGAACTTTCCTGAGGAAATTCAGGGAAAGGTTTCCTTCCTTGATTGTTTTAATCACCTCCAATTCATTTCTTTGGCGATGAAAGGGGGTAGGGTGGGAGTCCCATCCTAGGGTTATGGGGATGGCTGAACACATGACACCAGACACTGGACAGATGAGATTGACAGCAATTTATTAGTTACATGTACTCACAGCCCCGGGAAGGAGGACACCGTGCCCTGCAGGACCACATGGGGATTGCACTAGGGAACAGAGTGGACAACAAGGGCCTCTGGGGACAGGCATTGTAGTTTCAAGAGAGTGGGGATGCTCCCCCTTTCCTGTGGGGAGATGTGATTGGATTGTTTGAATAATTCTTCTGGCTGTCAGGGAACTGAAACTTGTTACTTAAGGATAATCGGGAATTGCACTGATCACCTTGAAAAGGAGGATTGTTTCGCTACAGGACTTTATCCGTGGGAAAAGTGTGAGAGGGGACTTTTATTTATTTATTTATTTTTATTTTTTTTAAATTATACTTATTTATTTATTTATTTATTTATTTATTAAATGAAATTTATTGTCAAATTGGTTTCCATACAACACCCAGTGCTCATCCCAAAAGATGCCACTTCTTCAATGCCCATGACCTACCCTCCCCTCCCTCCCACCCCCCATCAACCCTTAGTTTGTTCTCAGTTTTTAAGAGTCTCTTATGCTTTGGCTCTCTCCCAGTCTAACCTCTTTTTTTTTCCTTCCCCTCCCCCCATGGGTTTCTGTTAAGTTTCTCAGGATCCACATAAGAGTGAAAACATATGGTGTCTGTCTTTCTCTGTATGGCTTATTTCACTTAGCATAACACTCTCCACTTCCATCCACATTGCTACAAAGGGCCATATTTCATTCTTTGTCATTGCCAAGTAGTATTCCATTGTGTATATAAACCACAATTTCTTTATCTGTTCATCAGTTGATGGACATTTAGGCTTTTTCCACAATTTGGCTATTGTTGAGAGTGCTGCTATAAACATTGGGGTACAAGTGCCCCTATGCATCAGCACCCCTGTATCCCTTGGGTAAATTCCTAGCAGTGCTACTGCTGGGTCATAGGGTAGGTCTATTTTTAATTTTTTGAGGAACCTCCACACGGTTTTCCAGAGTGGCTGCACCAGTTTGCATTCCCACCAACAGTGTAAGAGTGTTCCCATTTCTCCACATCCTGGAGAGGGGACTTTTAGGTCATAGGATACTCTCCTAGTTTTTCCAGATGTCAAGACAGTACATAATATTTGGCCTTAATTTTAGGCCATGCACCCTACTGACTTGAGAGAGGTGGGGATGGGCAGAGGGAGAAACAGAGAGAGAGAAGACGGAGAACCACTCTTTCTTCTCTTTGGATATGGTCATGTGTGAACATGATGGTTGTAGTTAGACACATAACATCAATTTTGCAACCATGAAAAGAAACATTGTGGATATTCCAAGGATGGGGGAGAAAAAGAGAGAGCAAGACTGGGTCCCTGATGGATTCTTTGAAGTTGCTAAACCTCCCTTGAAATCTTTTACTACCAGACCTTTTTTATATGACAATAAACCTCTACTGTTGAACCACTTTTAGTCTGTTATTCTGCCCCTTGTAGTTGAAATATCCTGACGTGGAGTGATAGATGCTTCTATTATCTGCTGGGGATACTTATTCTGTGATTTTATATATGTCTTATATAATGTCTTTTCCGTGACTAATATGGTGATTGTATTGTATTAGTTATGGCTATGCTATAAGGATGGTGTAGAGTCCCTCCTGGACCAACTTGAAAGACTAGAAAAATCAGAGAGAAAACCAATGGAAAGCTATTGAGTTCGTCAGCCTGCTGCCCACCTTAAAAAGAGAATCTGACTTTTATTTGACTCTTAAACAAAATTTTCACAAAATTTAAGTCATTACTAATTACTTAGTCATCCCTAACATATAAATTTATTCCTAGGCCATTGAGTACCTTCAGACTACCTTATATGTGCCTTTATTTTTTATTTTTTTATTTTTTAAATGTTTATTTATGTTTGAGAGACAACAAACACAGCAGGGCAGGGGCAGAGAGAAGGGGACAGAGGATCGAAAGCGGGCTCTACGCTGACAGCAGCTAGCCTGATGTGGGGCTCAAACCCTCAAACTGTGAGATCATAACCTGAGCCAAAGTCAGATGCTTAACCAACTAAGCCACCTAGGCACCCTGGTTACATGTGACTTTAAACAAGATAGGGCATCCGTATATCTTGTTTTTCACCTATTTTGCAGTCCATGAAAAATTTATAGTTAAAATAAGTTATCTACCTTAGAAATGTGACAAAATAAGCCAAAAATAAAATAAGGACCATGTTCTAGAATAATGGAGGACCAATTTCAGATTCTTATCTTTTTGAATTTATATATTTAATAAGAATAAGCAATAAAAAATGAATGATGTTATACTTTTGTAGGAAAATTGAACAATTTGGTTATTACCAAGATTATTACCAAATGACTTTATTTGCTTAAACCTTGAATCAAATTGTCTCTGAGCCTTTAAATGTTCTATGGTATAATTTTGAAAATTACCTATATTGGGGCGCCTGGGTGGCGCAGTCGGTTAAGCGTCCGACTTCAGCCAGGTCACGATCTCGCGGTCCGTGAGTTCGAGCCCCGCGTCGGGCTCTGGGCTGATGGCTCAGAGCCTGGAGCCTGTTTCCGATTCTGTGTCTCCCTCTCTCTCTGCCCCTCCCCCGTTCATGCTCTGTCTCTCTCTGTCCCAAAAATAAATAAACGTTGAAAAAAAAAAAAAAAAAGAAAATTACCTATATTAAAACTTATGTAATAAAATATTTTAAAATTCTTCTAATGAGTTTTTAGTAAAAGCTTAAGAAAACGATATACCAGTTTTAGGTATTGGAATACAATTTTTAAAATACTCATAATGCAACATCTTTTCTTTTTTTATTTATTTTTATTTTTTTTTAATATATGAAATTTATTGTCAAATTGGTTTCCATACAACACCCAGTGCTCATCCCAACAGGTGCCCTCCTCAATACCCATCACCCACCCTCCCCTCCCTCCCACCCCCCATCAGCCCTCAGTTTGTTCTCAGTTTTTAAGAGTCTCTTATGCTTTGGCTCTCTTCCACTCTAAACTCTTTTTTTTTCCCTTCCCCTCCCCCCATGGGTTCTTGTTAAGTTTCTCAGGATCCACCTAAGAGTGAACACATATGGTATCTGTCTTTCTCTGTATGGCTTATTTCATTTAGCATAACACTCTCCACTTCCATCCACGTTGCTACAAAGGGCCATATTTCATTCTTTCTCATTGCCACGTAGTACTCCATTGTGTATATAAACCACAATTTCTTTATCTGTTCATCAGTTGATGGACATTTAGGCTCTTTCCATAATTTGGCTATTGTTGAGAGTGCTGCTATAAACATTGGGGTACAAGTGCCCCTATGCATCAGTACTCCTGTATCCCCTGGGTCAATTCCTAGCAGTGCTATTGCTGGGTCATAGGGTAGGTCTATTTTTAATTTTCTGAGGAACCTCCACACTGCTTTCCAGAGCGGCTGCACCAGTTTGCATTCCCACCAACAGTGCAAGATGGTTCCTGTTTCTCCACATCCTCTCCAGCATCTGTAGTCTCCTGATTTGTTCATTTTGGCCATTCTGACTGGCGTGAGGTGATATCTGAGTGTGGTTTTGATTTGTTGCAATATCTTTTCTACTAAAGCAATGGAAGTTATTGGATTTTGGAGACTGAAAAAAATGTCATTAATTTTCACTGAATAGAAAATGCTCTGAAAATGATAAAAACATTTAATCAATTTATTCAACCAATTCAAGAACAGGCCAAGAAAGAACAGCTTTTCCTAATCTTGCTGACTTTTCACCTTCTCAAAGGTCTGAGAAGACTAGACATTAAGAAATCTAGGAAGATCACTGGGCACATTAGACCTCTGTGCAAAGCCAGAGGCCTTCTCTCTGGACAATACCTTGTGAACATGTCTAAGGGGCGCTCTCAGCCCTTAGTTGCTCTCTTTCACTTAGTCTGTAGGTAGCAGGCACCAGTGAGTGAAGAACCTTATATGCCATTCTCAGGAACAATTATTCAATTCTGAAGTAATTGGGAATCCATTAAAGATTTAGGCCAGAAGGTTTGGATATGATTCCATTAGCTTTATAGCAGGATCACCTTGGTGAAGGATATCGGAGAGGAGAATTGAGACTGGAGCTACTGGGGAGGTGGTTACCATGGTCAGAAGAAACAGAATGAAGACTTGAGCTTCCATAGAAGCACTGAAGATGCCCAGGTGCAGGGTAGTAAAACTAAAAAATCCCAAATGACTATGTGGGGGAGGAGACAGGGAAATGGAACAGTGAGGGGGATGAGCAAGCTAATTAAAATTATGCCTACTGAAAAGTTAAATCGATTCTGAGGTGACCAGGAGCATAGCCATGGGGTTGTAGCATAATTTTTAATTTTCAGATCTATTTCAGATAGTTGAGGTGCCAAGATAAATGACCACCTGATTACATATCTCAGTGATATATGTACAGTGAATAAAAAATGAATCATGTTGCCGTCCATTGTAAACTCTCAAAGGTCAAGGACCAAGCCGAACTTTCCAAAGCTCATTTTAGGCATTTCACAAACCTCAAAAATGATAATATTTTCCCCATAAAAGACTCTAGGAAGAGAAGCCTAGAGCATAATTTGAAAGATTTTAGCTTTAAGTAAAAACATCTAAATAAAACTAATTGAGTAAAAAATCATAGAATAAAGTATAATATCAGTTATAAACTGAAAAATTAAAATAATGTGTATAATTTGTTTAACTTCTCAAGAATTACTTATCAATATATTAGTTATTACTTATGAATACATTCTATGAGCAAAGCATAGCATGAATAAGAAAATTATTACCATATTGATTAGCTAAAATTAAAAAAGGTTATTATCTGAAACACAGAGTTATATTGAAGGAAGAATGAATTTTTATTAATAAATCAGAAAATATACACAACCCAAATGATGGTTTTTGAAGTGGAAGAGACTAAATTCTTAAAAATATTAATTTCTGTAAGTCAGAAATTTTATCCATGTTTGCAACATAGCAGTGTTTTCAAATACATTAAATACATTCAAATACATTATTTAAACTAAAAATTATGTCAGATGATGTTTAGAGGTGAATGGGGAAAAGGGGATGCTGGGAAATGAAAGGAAATAAAATGATTATACTTATTGAGATATATTTTACAGAAGTTATGCCATGGAATAAATGGAACATATACCCAGAGAACTGGGTTCAAATTCTGACTTTACCAATTCTTAGTTGTGTCACCTTCATTTCTGCAAGCCTCAGTTTCTCCACTTGTAGAATAGGCCATAATTCATGTTTTCTTTGTAAGATCATTGGTAGCATTAGAGAGAATATAAAAAATCACCCAGCATGACATGAACACTTGTTAAGTAGTAGCTCTTCTTGTTAGGTTGCAATTACCATTTGAAGACCAAGAGGAAGAATTTGAAAAATCACTTTGGTAATCTACTATAATATATTTTTTTACATGCATGTTGTAAGTATACAAGTTTTCTTAAGGATTTCAAAAAAGATGCAAATGAACAAAATGCTTTAAAAATCACTCTACTCCAAAAAATTCAGGTAAGAGAACATAAGAATGCTACACTTGTTACTTGATCACAAGTGTTAGTAACAATGTTTATATAGCTTCAGACACTCACCAAGCACATAGTATACAGTTCAGCCTGATCAGTATTAATTTTCCTTGTAAAAGCAAGATGAGACAAATGCCAATGATTTTAAGTTACTTTATTTATTTATTTTTTAATGTGTATTTTGTTTTTGAGGGAGAGAGAGCGTGTGCACCAGTGGGGGGAGGGGCAGAGAGAGAAGGAGACACAGAATATGAAGCAGGCTCCAGGCTCCGGGCGTTAGCACAGAGCCTGATGCGGGGGCTTGAACCCACGAACTGTGAGATCATGACCTGAGCCAAAGTCGGACACTTAACCTACTGAACCACCCAGGCCTTAAATTGCATCTTTATGCATCTTTTCATGGAATTTTATATACAAAAGTAAATTTGCTGCATGTACAGGTAATGGAACTAAACAGAATGTATTATTAGAATCAGGGATAAGGATGGGAATATTCAGGACACTGTTGCAAATATGGACATTGAACTGCATTCCTAAAGGCAATATAAGTCTATTTGCCTAAGGGATTGCTTTTTTTTTTCTTTCTTATTTTGGTCTGGAAACATTGGTTGGTTGGTCCATAAACTTCTACCTGTGTTTTATGTTCCTGTTGGAAATATTTTTTCTACAAGAATTCTATTTCTCTGACATATACGTAAGTTTCTTCTGTCTTCTCATGCTGGCTCAAATCTGGTTACTTACACAGTACTTCGTGGCTAGCAAAATCACGCATATGGAAATATGTGCAAGGTTGGTAATGAATTTTTCACCATTACACAACACCCTGTCCCCAAAGCCATATCTGCTTTAGGGCTTTAATTTGATGTTAAGGTTCTGCAAATGCTATGTAGCTGTAAATAAGGCAAAATAAAATCCCTTTGTAAAAATAAAAACCAATAAATCTAGAAATGAAATAAGTAGAAATGAAGAAATTCAGGTGATGTAGAGAGTTTTGAGATACAGTTGAAATAGACTGTGAAGGCCTCATATTGACAATAAATTAGCTACTGCTTAGCAATCTAATATGCCCACAGGAGCCCCAATATATTTCTCTATATTTTTAGAGTTATTCCGTCATAAGAAGAGAGAATATTTCTTTTTATTACCCCGGGAATTTTCTACATGAAATATTATTTTATGATCTAGCAAATAGCTATCAAAAATTGTCAGAAAATCCTCCACATTTCAGAAGAAAACAAGAATGATTTCAGGGAAATTCAGTAGAAAACAAAAACAAGGCCCCAGCAGATTTGCTTATATGGATAAATTGAGCAAGGAAAAAAACCACCTGCAATGATAATACACTCTGCATTGGCAGAGTCACATTGAGCAGAAGGGCAGAGGGAGAGGGAGAGAGAATCTTAAGAGGCTCCATGATTAGTGTGGAGCCCAACGTGGGGGCTCAATCTCACGACTGTAAGATTATGACCTGAGCTGAAATCAAGAGTTGGACACTCAACTGAGGCACGCAGGTACCCTGTGAATTTCACATTCTAATGTGGGGAGAAGAGGGACAGGTAAGAATAGGAAGTGCTGAGGGTAGTGAGGGTGCCTGTGAGGATGCAGCAGGGGATGGTGTGTGCACTGGGTGATGGTGGACATGACCAAAATATGGTGCCAGGGAGTTTCTCCCAAAGTGATATTTGAGTAAAGTCCTGAAGAAAGTGATGGAATGAGCCATGTGATTGTTTGGGGGAAGAACATTCTAGGTAGAGGAACAAGTGAAAAAGAACAAATGAAAGATGGGAGCATGTGTGATGGGAGCTCTGGCTAGAGAAGCAGGAGCAAGGGGGAGAATAATGAGAGATTGGATTGGAGAGGTACCAGATTACCTGGAGCCTTGAAGACTATAGCAAGTGCTGCTGCTTCTACCCAAGGAGCCACTGGAGAGTTTTGAACAGAGGAGACACAGAATCTAGCTTCTTCTATTTTAAAAAAGATTACTTTAGATGCTGTGTTGAAAATAGACCACAACCTAAAACTTAAGCTTCCTCTTGCAGACTCCAAATGATTATTAACTTCTGTAGATTTCAAGAAAATTGGCAGCTGAGCTGTTGGCTGAATAAGGATACAGCTCTTCCTGTCTTATGTAATATGCACACTTCCAAATCATGGGACACGAAAGAATGTGTTTGGTTGGCTTAAGCTGACTGACATAGTTAGCCTTATACCTATTTGCCATAAATCTTCTAAATCTTATGTGAAAACACCAGAGCAAGAAAGGGTCACAGATGTTTGAATTAGAAATGCTAATTCACTGAGCTACGACACCTTGGTCAAATTATTTCACCGGTGGAAATAGAGATGACATTGCTAATCTCATGGGACTCTTATGAAGAACCATGCATGCACACACCTACACACAATTGCCCAGTTTAGTGATGACACAAAGTAGGCAAGCAATACATATTAATTTATTTCCTCCTTTGTGGACCTTTTGAAACTTAGTTATTTAATAACTGCAGGAGAATTAGTACCTGGATTGAGAATGACTAATATAATTAAAAAAATTTTTTTTAAATGTTTATTCTTTTTTGAAAGACGGAGAGAGACAGAGCACAAGCAGGGGTGGGGCAGAGAGAGAGGGGGACACAGAATCCGAAGTAGGCTCCATGCTCCAAGCTGCCAGCACAGAGCCCGACATGGGGCTCGAACTCACGAACCGCGAGATCATGACCTGAGCAGAAGTTGGATGCTTAACCGACTGAGCCACCCAGGTGCCCCTAGAGAATGGCTAATATAATTTTAATTATAGATGATTTGCATTATTAAGGCAATTGCACTGTGTGCTGACCTCTATGGAAGGACAGCTCTAGTAGAAAAACAAAAGCTAAGCAAACTTATCCTCAACTGTATATTATCATCATTAAATGTCATCCAGTGGACTAAATAGAGAATAAAGTTGACTCACTTAACTAAGGACCAGTATTATTGATTACTTAATAACGAGACCTACCCTACATAACTCTATTTGTTGGATTTGAAATTTTGGGGCGGGTTCAAAGTGATCATTTTCCCCTGAAATGAAGAATCTGCTCTCCTCCTGTATATCATTGCCTGCCCTCCCCCACCCCAGGTGATTTTCATGTATATTAGAAAAATAATGGTGATCAAAGAGTTGAGAAGAATTAACATGAGAAAAGCCTCTTGGACATTAATAAATATTTTGAGGGGTGCCTGGGTCGCTCAGTTGTTTGAACGTCTGACTCTTGATTTTGGCTCAGGTGGTGAACTCAGGGTTGTGGGATCAAGCCCCACTCAGCATGGGGCCTGCTTAGGCTCTCTCTTCCTCTCTCTCTGCTCCTCCTTGGTGCTCTCTCTCTCTCTCTCCAAATTAAAAAAGAAGTATTTTGAGGTCCCAGATGTAGTGTTCTCTGCTCTAGCTGATTTGAGAAATGTTTTCTAGGCATTTCTTACCAAAAAATTACAGGGCTTCCCTCAGTACTTACCTAAGAACATGAACACAACAGGAGCTCCTATTTGAGAAATTCAAACTACAGATACTTTTGAAGCCTTTCTGTGTGCAGGTAGGATAGTTGTTTTTAAAGTGAGAAAAAATAGGGGTACCTGGGTGGCTCAGTTGGTTAAGCATCCAACTTTGGCTCAGGTCATGATCTCACAGTTTGTGAGAACCTCTCTCTCTGTCCCTCCCCCACTTATTATCTCTCTTTCTGTCTCTCAAAATAAATAAACATTAAAAAAAGTTAAAGTGAGAAAAAATTTCAGATTTTTAAAATGTTCACAATGAAGTATTACCTTCATAAGATATATGTGAAGAGAGAAAACAAACTCATTCCCAAATGTGTATTAAATATTTCTTATGTTCCAGGAATTTTTTAGATACTGGGGATAGGATAGTTAATAGTGGATAAAATTTTCTGCCCTCTTGGAACTTATCTTCCAATAACAGAAAAGAGAAAATAAAATAAACGAGTAAATTAAATAGTAAGATTGATGGTGATAAACACCATGGGGAAAAGTTTCAAGCAGAGAGGGAAGCAGGGAGTATGAAAAGCATAGGCTCAATTTTAGCATGGTCAGAGAAGATCTTAGTCAGAAGGTAACATTGGAGCAAAGTCTTGAAGTTTAGTGAGCTAGAGAGATATCTGAAGGGAAGAACAATGCACGCACAGGGAACAGCAAATGTGAAGACCTTGGAGACACTGCAAAGACTATCTGTGTGCTTAGAGCTGAATGAGCAAAAGGGAGAGTTGAAGGAAGTGAAATCAGACAGGAAGTGAGGAGTAGGGGGGTAAACATTGGGGAGGGTCTTATAGGTCTTATAGGTTGTTACAAATGGATGTTTACCAGAGGGAAGGTCAGTGGGGGATGGGTGAAATAGGTGAAGGGGATTAAGAGTGTATTTATCACAATAAACACTAGGTAATGAATAGAATTGTTGAATCAGTATATTGTACACCTGAAACTAATATGACACTGTATGTTAACTATACTGGAATTAAAATTTAAATTATTAGAAATAGGTTTGAAATTATTTAAAGGGATAAAAGTAAGCTTGAAAATACATGATACAAGTAATAAACTATAAAGACTTATCATTTAGATTAGACCAAGAAACCAAAAGGAATGTCAAGTTAAATTTAACTGCCAGTGACACCTGGGTCTGCTGAGAACAGTTGGAATATTGATGGAAAGGGATTGTACCAGGTAATCACACAAAGGGTCCAAATTCATGCCAGTTCTTTCATATATATATATATATATATATATATATATATATATATATATGTAATTGCTTTATGTTTATTTATTTATTTATTTTGAGAGAGATAGAGAGAGAGAGCCAGGGAGTGACAGAGAGAGCGGGGGCGGGGAGAGAAATCCCAAGCAGGTCCTGCACTGTCAGCACAGAGCCGGATATGGGGCTTGAACTCACGAACAGTTGAGATCATGACCTGAGCTGAAACCAAGAGTCGGATGCTCAACCAACTGAGCCACCCAGGCGCACCACTCATGCCAGTTCTTTACATTTGCTCCGAATTCAGTATCATCTGTTTATTCCCCCTTACTGATCAGTCACATTATTACACGTATCTTTCTCTTTTCCTATACCATATTTCTTCTTTCCATCTTTAATGAAACTATTTGTGGCCATTAGCTTGTCAAGCATTTTGGAAAGGGACACAGGGGTTTTGAAGATCCAAATGTCCCCTATAGTTGGCAGGTTGTTCAGGAAGGGCTCTGTGTGGAGGTTCTAGGCAACTAGAACCATTTGCAATGAAATGGTTGCAGGCCAGGACATTTGTCTTCTATTCTCTGTTATCTCCCTTCTGCTTTTGTATGGTTACTTATCCATGTTCTCTATCCTCTTTTCCTTCTTTTCATTTCTTTCTTCCTCTATTCAGAATAGTTCTTGGTAAAGCATTCTGATGGAAAGTTAAGAGGAAATTACGTTAATGGGGGCTAGAAATAGAGGAAGTACTTTCTCACACAGTGGAGAGAAAGAGAGATCAGATACCCTGGTTGCAGGCTTCAAAGGAATGGCAGGTTGTTGTACAACAGAGCAAATCAATCAGGATGGATCCAAAATGTACAAATTATGTGCAAAGAAGGAGTGGAATGGCTTGAACTCTAACAAATGAGTTCAGACAATAAATCTTTTTTGTCACCATTATTAAAATAACTCTCACAAGAGATTTGTTATGTATATGATGATTTTTTAAACATTATCAGAAATATTATGGACTACAGCCTACCTTGCTATGCTTCAATATCATTCTGTATACCATGGGAATAATATTTTATTACTTCTTTATGGGTTGTTGTAAAAGATTAATACATGCAAGGCACTTTGAACAGTGCCAGCCACACAGAAACTACTCAATAAATGTCAGTGACTCCTTCTCCTTTTATTATTTTTGTCATTACTATTATAGGAGAGGATAAGGTACATATAAACTGATGAGGGTGGTAATGGAGGGCATCCCAAAGGAATGATGTTCAACTGGGGATGGAAGTAAAAAGAGCATGGAAATTCCTCTAATTAGAAAAAATTAGCATGTGCAAAGGCATTAAGGTCAGAGGTCCTACTACAGTAGCATCTCCCTCCAGGAGAAGGAGGAAAGGGAGGACAATTTTGAGGAAGAAGTGAACAACAGGATTAAATGCCAGAGAGTTCGAGGACAGTGAGGGCAGAGAAATAACTTTGGATTTATTGATTAGGAAGCCACAGTGTTATGGGCTGAATTGTGTCTCCTCAAACTTCATACGTTGAAAGCCTAACAGTACACCTCAGAATGTGACTGAATTTGAAGATAGGACCTTGAAAGGGGTGATTAAGTTAAAATGAGTCCATTAGGGTGGGCACTAATCCAACCTGACTCGTGTGCTCATTGGAAGAGGAAATTTAGACTCACCAAAAGAGAGGGATGTGACACACACAAAAAAAGACCAAAGCCCATGTGAGGGCACGATGAGGAAACAGCTATCTGCAAACCAAATAGAAAGATATCTCTGAAGAAATAAACCTGCTGACACATTGTTCTTGGAAGTCTAGCCTCTAGAACTGTGAGAAAATGAATTTCTGTTGTTTAATCCCCTGGTCTCTGATATTTTGTTATGGCAGTCCCATAAAACTAATCCATACTGTTACATTCAAAGAGAGTAGGTAATGCAATAGTTATATATAGTCATAATAGTCATAATGCAATAAGTTAATGATGAGTGGACGGCAAGGAATTAGAAGCTATTGGAAAAGTAATGGATATTTAGGGGGTTGAAAATATACCATGATTATTCCCCAGAGGATTTGGTTACTGTGGGGATAGTTTCTTCTAAGTGACTTTGAGATTTATACAGTTTTTGCTTTCTTTAAGATTTATTTTTATAATCAAATAATTTTAAAATTCCATGTAGAGAAATTACCTTATCGGTACTTGAGTGTCATAGCTGAATCTCTCTCATGACCACAGGGTGAGCCATGGTATTTACTCTTATAGTGATGATATCAGCAATTCCAAAGTTGGAAATGTTGTAGTTTCCCTAGAGTCAGGAAGAGTTCTATTTTTGTGGCAAGGGGGTGGGGGAGGATGATCCTCGGGAAGAGACATAGAAGTATTGGGGGTAGTCTTTGTTTCCTTCTAAAATAGTATCTTTGTCTCGAGTTCCAACTCTTGAATTGCAGAAATAAGGCCACTCACACATTCAAAAAATATTCATCAAGCAGTATTAAATATGCAAGGTCAAGAATTCAGGATTTACAAGAGTTAACGATCTAACTTGATTTCATACCATCCTCTAAAGTTAAGCCTGTTCTCACTGATGCAAAGCTTCTTTGTGTCTGTGTGGTCTTGCCTGATCTCATCATCCTCACTAGGATTTTGGTCATGTTTTATTTATACCTGGAATAGCATTCAATCACTAGTCCAAAATATTCTCTATGCTTCTCAATTCTATTCCTCTTTTAAGGTCTGCTCAAGTCCTTCCTCTCATAATGAAGTTTTATCTTTTCTCTAATCAAAAGGAGTCTGTTTTTTATTATTTCCCATAATGCTTGTATTCTATCTATCCTCCAGAATAGGATGAGAATTATTGGCCTTGGTCTTGGACAAACTTTGGCTCAAATGTGAGATCTTTAATTTGACAGCCATTCAACTTTGGGTGAATTGGTTAATTTTTCTGAAACTTCATTTATTTTCTTGCAAAAGTAAATGAGTAAAAGGATTGTGTAAATAATTAAATTAGACTCTGTGTTTGAAGTACAAAGCATATAGTTGATGACCAAGAGTCTGTGTTCTCTTGGTTAGAAGGAAAAGTAACTTACTCTAAGTAAAAATGAGGTTATCTTAAGGACATGAGGATGTCTCACAATAATCCAGGACAAACCGGGCTGCAGAGTCAGTGGGAATTGAGGCAATCTTAAGTGCCAGCCACTTCCCCATCTTTGTCTTTCTGTCGCATGGCATCCTGTTTCCTCTCTGCAGTTACTCTGATCTCTCACTCCCAGCCAGCTTCTCTGAGTCTCAATTTCCTCATAACATGGCTCAGAAATGGTCACTGCAGCCCAAACTCTAGATGAACCTTCAGCTCAAGCATCCAAATTACAGGTAACTATCTTGTTCTTTCAGTTCAAATTCCTCAAGCAGAGGGTCTAATTGGCTTGGCTTCTCTTCAAATGAGATCACCAAAATTGGTGTCCTGCCTAGAATGGGCCATCTCTGCCAGGGGCCAGCCCTTCCCACCCATTTGTTACCTGGTCACTTTGTAGTTTGCCATTTGCCATATGGGAGAAAGGAATGACAGATTCCCTAAGAGAGAGAGACCCTAGTGGAAGAAAGCTGGGGAGCAGCTACCATAAAATATTTCTAGGATTTCTAATGCAGTGTTCACTGCTCCTAACAATTGAACACTGATTTTACTCTATCATTTATTTTTAATACTTATTTGCCCCAAATGATTGTATTTTCTTTTGTCAGCCAAGATGTTTATAATACATGCCACATAACACTTTATATACTGTTAATATTTATTCATCAGCATTCATCAGACATTCATTAGACACCTACCTGTCAAGCACTATTACTACAGATATGGTAATAAATCAAATAAACACAATTCATGATCTTGTGGAGCTTACATTCTGAAATTTTTTGTTTCTATGTATGATCCTACTTAGGCACAGGAGATTGGAAGAGTTGTAATGACTTTATGTAATCATCTTCAGAGTGAAGCCTTCCTTGATCACCCAATTTAAAAGTGCAACCACTACCACTGTTATGCCCATTCAGTTTTCTTCTTTCCCTGCTGTATTCTTCCTCCCTAGCATTGCATTAACACATCATGTATTAAATTTATGAATCTGTGGTCTCTATTACTAGAATGAAAGCTTGTAAAAATAAGAATTTTTATCCCTTTTCTTCCCTGTGTATTTTCAGCACTGATATTTGTTGAAAGCATGAATAAGTGAAGGTCTGAATAAATCATCATACTTAATTTTTGTCAAGCACATATTTACTGTTAGGCACTGTGTGAGCTATTCTTGTACATATTAGTTTATTTACCCTTCACAATAACTCTGCGAGGTTATTTGTTATGAGTATCACCATTTTATAGGTTGAAAAAAGGAAGCATAAAAAAACCAAGTTTCTTGCCCAAATTCATGTAGCTAGGAGTGAGAGACAAACTTGAATTCAGGTCTTCCTGATTCTAGAGCTCATGTTCTTCACTGAGGAACCATGTACAACTTTTAAATGAAATACTGGCTTAGAGAAATAATGATGGGTCTGCACTGGTCCATGCCTCACTGTAATATTCATTTGTTTGATGACTATATGGATGTAAGGTGGACTTTTGGTTGAGGAAGCAGTGTAACTGGCTTGCTGTGCTTGAGTGTTCTTGGCTCCATATCCTTCCTCTCTCCTGCCAGAATTCTTGGGAAGTATGTACACCAGAGGAGAATAAGGAGATAGAGGGAAAGAGGAACTGTAGAAATGCAGCATAGCCATTCACAGAATTCTGAATTATTTATTCTTCCAAGGGTATACGCATACCCACATCTATTCTATCTAATAAAGAAGAACTCTTCATTGATGTGATGATTGATTCCAATATCCCTCTCCTGTAGGAATTTGTAGTAAAGTGGGGGTAACGAGGCAACAGCAGGGATATATGCTTAAGGTTGTAGATCACATAGCACAGGTATCTGACTCAATGTTTCTTAGAGGAAGATTTCCAGGGTGCTGAGGGATGCCTGACACATGGGGAAGCAAAAATAATAAAATACTGAGGTAAATCATGCATAGCCTCATGGGCCCACCAAGAATGAGAAGGCTCATATTCCTCTTGAAACAGAGAGTAGCAGATATCTCCTTTCCTCTTCTCTAGTACTGAGACTACATGCCATAAATCCTTTATTCATAATATAATGAGTTCAGTCTAATTTGCTCCTGCATTTAAAATTATTCATTTATCTTTTATTCCTGATGGAATCAGAATCCTAGAACTGAAAAAAAAAATTAAGGTTATCTACTCACCATTTTTTTTTTCATTCAGGACATCTTAGTTTTCCTAATTAGATATAAAATCAGTGGGGGAGGGGGCTTCCTTTACCATCGCTTTGGTTCCAGATCCTACTGTTTTTCACTATTATCTTACGGTAAATATTTGCTGCCCTGGATTGTATTTCTTTGAAGTATTGGTCTAGGAGGCTTGTAGTAAACAAAAATATTTATCTTGTAAATAATGCAAGAAGCCAAGTAACAATATCACCTTGCTCTGAGTACAACATGAAAAGAGCAGATAAACCTGTAGGCTGTGTCCCCAAGCTGGTGTCAAGGCTCTGAGGAGCTATGAATGTAGCCACTGAGATTCTCAAGAGCCTCTTGTTCCAATAAAGAAGGACAGGACACACAGTTCATAATAAGCTCATCAAACCTTTACGCTTTTACTCAGAGATGGTTGTGAATCACCCATAAAAACAACTAGAATATAGTACAGGCTTTAAAATAAATGATAAAGTATAAAAGAGATCAAAGGAACCAGAATTTGAAAGCATAAACAACACATGTAAAAAACACTGAAATGGAGATTTCATACTGAAAACATACCAAAATAACATTGTGGCAATGATGGCAGGGTCTGAAATGATTTTCTGATGATAGAACTGAAGAAAAGAGTGCAAATCACAAACATGGTAAAGCCAGGTAATTGGACATTCTTGATTAATGCATTTGAAAACCAACTAATTCTAGAAATAGTAGCTTCCAGTCTTGTATTTAGTTTTCTTCCTCTTAATTTCGAATCTCAACACTGCCAAGAATGGAGCTACAAACAGCTGTGTGTCTTCTGTGGAATTTCCCAGTTCCCTTGTGATTGTGTGGAACTTCCATAGATTTTGTCTAGTGAATGTAACAAAAACGGTAGTGTTTAGTTGAAACAAGTTAAAAAACCAAAAGGTACACTCTGCTTCATGCTTCAGGCTAAAAGAGGAAAACAAAGCAAACCCAGTCATTCAAAGCAAACCCAGTGCTTTGCTTCCTGTTTTCAGTATGGGTCAAAGAAGGCACTGTCTCCCAGACTTGGGTTGTATGAAGAACAGGCATGCCAGTAAAGGTAATTGAAATGGAAGGAAAAGTGATGTTCAGGGACTGTGGAAGTCAGCAATCCACCCAGGAAACTAAACTACTTGTCTATCTTAAAAGAAAGAAAGGGGAAATGAAGCTGTTGAGACCCGAGAGCCAAAATTAGAGTAATCACATTGTAGAAATATCTCAATCCTCCTTTTCCTCTTTCTCCTCTTCTCTCCCCCAACCCTGCCTATCTCTGTCTCTGTCTCTCTGTCTCTGTCTCTGTCTCTCTCTCTCTATACATATATATCCATTTCCTTTTCTTTTTTGACATATTCATGAAATTTTATGAAAACATAGAGGATTTTCATGTAACAGAACAATATTTCTCAATGCTTAGTGTTTCTGTTAGTAGAAAAGTGGAAACACTGGTAATTGATTTAGATAGTATTAAATTAAAAATCTCTTTTGTTCTACTTTGTAAGATATTAAAAAAGAAAGAAGCTTTTTCAAGTACATCAGAGATGGACAGCTAGCAGCTGGGTAATTGTGTAATCAGATTTGAAGTGTACATTCATTAATCCATTCAGCAGATATCTCTTGAATACCTAATATGTGACAAACAGTTATACGGCTTTCCAAAACTCAGGCCATTCATGGAAGAGCTTTGGTATTCATATATACTAATTGCATTTGATGGTATACTGTGGCATCTTTTGAGAATATAAATTTATGTTATATTTAGCCTGTGATGAACAGTTGCTTGAGCCATTAGGCTCTTCTATGAAATTGACATGACACGTTGGTCATATTTTGAGGGATTTTGCTTCATAACACTTTTTTTTTTCAGGTTAAATTTTGCTGGCAGATCCTTATTTCCTCAGAGTTAATCATACACATGCACCTTGTTGACAATTGCAGGATATTGAATTTAAGAAAACAAGTTTTCAGGAAATTGTTAGACTTATTGAGTGAATTACTGTCCTTGTAGTGTGAATATTTTCTTGATGCCTTGTTTTTTGTTTTTTGTGTTTTTTTTTATCATTTTCTACATATTCCATTTGAATGCTGGAGACAGTGTCCTCTAGAATAAAGAATGGAGGAAACTAGACTGATCTCAAAGGCTTAAAAGAGAAAGAACAAAGACTGTTGTTCAAAGGCAACTGAACAAGGAACTAAACAACTTAAGTTCTAATCCCAACTCTGGGACCAAAGAGATAGACCATTTTCATTAAGACATGTATCCTTTCTATACCTCTTTTCTATTAGTTGCTAGCATTTATTGAACTCTTACTATGTTCCAGGTAACTGTTTTAGAATGTTTCATGTGCTAGCTCCTTTTATTCCCTATATGTGTGTGTGTGTGTGTGTGTGTGTGTGTGTGTGTGTGTTTAATTTAAATTCAAGTTAGTTAACATGCAGTGTAGTTTTGGCTTCAGGAGTCGAATCCAGTGATTTATCTCTTACATATGACACCCAGTACCTTCTTTTATTCTTACAATAATCTCTATTGGTACTGTGATTATCCCCACTTTACAGATGAGTGGGGAACAGAGCTATTAAGTAACTTGCCCAGAGGAGCTAGTGCTCAAACCCAGGCAGTTTGTTTATCACTACACTGTACTGCTCCCCTACAATACCTTTTATTAAATCACTCTAATGAAAAAACCAGTGGGATAATGGCTACAATATTCTGAAATTTTCCTTTTTGTTCTTTTTAGACTATTTAAAATTATAAACATAATACTTAGCCAGTTACATAGTTTATAAAGTGAAAATTAAGATATTTTATTCCCTAATACCAATTCTACAAATTTGTCTGTTAACAGTTTGCTGTGTATCCTTTCAGAGATTTTCTATGCTCATATCACATGTATTTTTTAAAGCAAAAATGTAATATAGGGTAAGTATTGTTCCACATTTTTCTTTTAAAAGAGAATAATTTATGATATACATCTTCTCCATCACTCTGTATAAATTTACCAATTTTCTTAAAGAACTGCCCACAATTCTACCTTATGAATATATAGCAATTAATTTAACTCTGCTTCTACTGATGAGTTTATACCGCTCCTAAAATTTCATGATTACAATAACTTGACAGTGAATACACACACACACACACACACACACACACACGCACAGGTGTACATGTGCATGTATTTCTAGAAAATGGATTCCTAGAAGTAACATACTTTTGAAAATCATGAAGGGTAATATTAATTTAAAGAATCACTGTGACTAACTTACTTATTTTTTTAACTATGTTTTTTTTTTTTAATTATTTGTTTTGAGACAGAGAGAGAGAGAGAGCAAGCAGGGGAGGGGCAGAGGGAGGCGGAGAATCCCAAGCAGGCTCCACACTGCCTGAGGGAATTTGGAAAAAGGGAGCAGGCAGAAGTCAGGGACATTTTTGTTTCCTCCTGGCAAGGGTTGCCCTGTGAAGGTGTGCTGTCTGGAGCTGTTGCTGTTCCCTTGTAACCAAGAAGACATACGCCCAAGGATGAAAATCAGTGTATGGAAGATGCCAAAGCTCAATTAGCTGCTGAACTAACCAACTCTGGAGATTCCCTACCTCTGGACTTCTTGTTAAAAGAGTTACAAAGGTCTTGATTGTTTAAGGAACTTTTACTTGTGTTTTGGTTAATGGTAACTGGAAGCAGTCTAGTTGATCAATAGTTACTAGTTTGGAGCACTTCCCCAGTTTCGAAAGCCATATTAACGTATCCTACAAATCCTATTTTGCCAAACCAAAGTGAAAGTTTCAATTATTATCCAACAAATTCAGATTATGTACAGAACCTCTAAATCAGGCTTCAAAGTCTTCTTTTAGCAATAGACGTTTACACGCGGGAAAGAGTGGGTCCTAAATTTGCTTTTCCTTTGACTGTGGAGGTAAGTTGAGAATGTTATAAAAAAATGCAGAAGTGAGAACAAAGTACAGGTTTTCCCCCGCTAACAGGAGAATGTTCCGATGAAAAATTTTGTCAGCTGAAATGGTATAAAGTGAAGAAGCAATCACCATTGATTTATGTGGAAAAAATTTTCAGCACTTCCAGGCCCCCAAAATAACCTCTTTTAGGTTTTTCTGATACCTAGGACACATTTTGCTAACACTACCACAAAATAAATTGAGATAAACACGGACTCACAGACTCAGTTCAGAACTATGGCAGCTATTGCTGAGGTGCTGAGTGTAGTTCCCAGGGAAAGAGCTTGGTGGCGCCATTCTCGCTGTTCAAGGTGCGCTGCCTAACAGGTTCTCTCTGAAACAAATGAGGAATGTTATTTTCGATTTTCACCTTTTCTCCTAAGAGTGAAAATCCTCTTCAGATTTCTATTAGTGAAAATAGGTACTAACATAGGTTTTCTGTAAAAGGGAAGTGGCATGATGCAAAAATTCTGAAAAGCAGGGGATATCTTTGTACTCTTTTTCCTAAGTTGTGACTATTATAACACCATCACACAGGGTGAAGGAAAAAAAAATCTCATAGCCATTTAATGGACATCAACTGTTTTAGAGAGTGATGAGCTGATGTAGACCAGTTTAGCCTTTCTTCTAAAAGTTCAGAATTCCCAAATATAAACAGTTTAATTTCATTGAATTCTAAGCTTTTGAGCAAAGTGTTCTAAACTTATGAGATGTTGTCTGGCATGCATAATTTATACTAAGTTTATATTTTGTTTCCAAAGGGTCATTTTTGTTTTGTCTATCATTGTCAAACACTTGGGATCTGAAATTAAAATCTTATTCACAAAAGAAATTAGTTCAACACTTATAAATTAACAGGACTCTCATGGAAATGGATCTGACCTAGATAATCAAAGCTATTCTGCTGGAGTTTTGATCAGAGTTTTAATATTAGTTTAATCAGAGGTAACACTCTCTAAATAAAGCACATGGTATTTTATTTCATCATATAGTAATTTAATTTTCATAATTTAAACTGGAAGGCTCAAATTATATCATTTACCACTTTCTCGTATTGTACATTCATGTTTAAAAAAAGATAACACATGCTTACATTGATGATTATGAAATCTGCACGTTCCTTCTGGATCAGAAAAGTCTGAATGCCTACTGAATGTAATGGTCAAGAGTGTGGTGTTTGAGGTCATGTACTTCTGGATTCAAACACCTACTCTCATTTACTTTGACATCTTGCACAAATCATATTATGGCCCTCCAGCCTTAGTTTCTGCAAGTATAAAACGGAAGCAGTGGAGTGTTATATGAATAACGTCTACTTCATAGGATTTGAAGAGCAAATGAAATTATGTAAGGTACTTAGCATGGTGGCTGACCCATTAAACGTGCCCCCAAAATATAAGTTATTGTAGACAAAAATACTCAACTTCCTTCTGTTTGTGTAGATCATTAAATTTTCTAAATTATTTCTTATATCATCCCAATTTATTTTGAGACAAATGAAAAGATAAGACAGATATTAACATAACCATTTTATAGAAGTTGTGAAAAGGGATTGTCAGCAGGCCTGAGATCATTCATTTTATGTTCATTCATTCAATATTTACTCAAAAAATATTTATTGAGTGTCCACTATGGACCAAACACTGAGCAAGGCACTCCAAGATATAAATTAATGAAAGAATCAAAACAAGAATTGTCCGTTATTTTTGTGACCTAGTATGTGGTCACACCAACCCCCTTTTTGTGCAATTTACAATTTCTTTCTGGAAAACTTATCCTTCCCTTATTGTTTGCAACCTTGATGGTACAAAGGGACATGGCATAAACTAAGGCAGCCAGTCTCAGTAGCCTGGGTTTTGGAAACTTATGGGGAAGGACACGAGGATAAAAAGAATCGCAGCTTGTTCAGCCCAGATGACGCTTTCCATTAGTCCATGTAAAGATGCTCAGAGCTGCTCTAACTTAATCCCTGATTATCTGATGCTAAATGTAGGTTAGATTCTCTCTTTCTCTCTCTGTCTCCATATATATATTCCCCCCTTCCTTAGGTTAACCAATGTCAGATTATATTGCTTTCAACCAAAGAAACTTAACTTAGAAACTTTGAAAGTGTGACATCACTCATCCCCAGAAGTCTTGGAATCTGTTTCTAAGAAAACATTGGTATCATGGAGCGTGGTTTTAAATTTTCTTTATAGTTTCTGCCAGAGTTAGCTTGCTTTTAACAGACAAGCCTTGACATTCATACTTACCAAATTCATCCCATCTAATCACGATCTGCTGATATTTTCTAGCAGTGCATCAGAGATCTATGCTTTTACTTAATATCTGCTCCTTTGTTCCCATATATGTACATAACAAATTGAGTTTAATCCTGCACTGAATCCAATCTGTAGTGTGCTAAGATGCTTTATAAGAGGACTGTCCTAGAACCTAGATTCTTGGTCTTCTCTATTCTTTCAGAACCTCCTCAATCTTGGGATTGGTTTTCCAGCTCATATCCTTCTTAGCTTGTTATATGTCAGGCACTGAGTACTCACCTTTCGTTTTTACTCTGAGTATCTTTCTTTCCTGGAAAGCCTTATACTGTAGTCTTTGTGACTACTCTATCTTAGTTTTATTTTGTACCTAGGAAGAGAGAAAGTACTAATTTATTAATGTTCCCTTTACAGCTGAAGCAAAACCAAATAATGGCATTATTTTTTTTAGGCTAATCTATTTCTCTGATTCTTCATTCCCCATGTTTGCTCCATTTCTCTTTTCCATTCTATAACAATCCAGGCTTTGCCTCATGTCTTTCACTTATGTAGTCAATTTTCTTGGTATAACAAACAACTTAAAAATCTCAGTGACTTCGCACCAAAAAAAATTTTTTTTCACTCATGGATCTGTTGATGAACTGAGTTTGGCCTCAGCCTGAATGTTGGGTGCAGATCTGCTCCATGTATCTTCTTGTTTCTTTGATAGCATACGTTACTTTCATGGTGGATGGCAGAGATGCAAACTTCTGAACCAAATCCTGAAAGCAACCTAAAACCTCTGCTTATATCATAGCTGCTACAGTATGTTGGCCAAAGTAATTCACATGAGCAACATTAGTGCCAATGGGGGTGGGCAACATACTATTTACTTGGTGAGTGATACTGTAAGGTTGTGTACAATTTTATAGCAAGGTGGGAGGGAAGAATTAGAAACCATAATCCGGTCCACATCTCCCTATGTTCTCCTAGAGCCTGGCATATATCCATTCTATTTATCTCATGCCTTCAGAATCTAAGTTGAACTAAGAACAGAAGGAAAGCAGAATCCTACATAATACAAACCCATTTAACCTTAGTGTTAGACCTTGCAAATAAAATACCATGTTAGTTTTGTTTTTGTTTTTTTTTTTTTAACCAAGAGTGTAGAGAGGGAATAAAGCAGTATTTTATGGTGTTCTGGCAAAAGCATTTAGACCATATTTCATAGGAATTCTATATATATCCTAGACAAGTTGCCTTCCATCTATCTTGAAAATATAAACATAACTTTATTGACTACTCAGTATGTGGCAAGTACAATGTATGTTCTTTATGAGCATCACCTTTTACAATTCTTATGAAACCTCTGTGAAGTTTATTGATAAAGAAACTCAAATTTAGAAAGGTTTAGTTTTCACAAAGGTATGATTAATTGTTCTGTAGCCATGGCAACAATTAGTCAACAGAACTGTTTTTACATTTGTCACTTACAGTGAATGCACTTTCATAAGCCAACTTATCAGGGCCAGTCCTCTGCTTCTGAAAGTTAGCCATTCAGGACTTGCACCAGTAAACACATTGCTGAGTTTTAACCCATCAACAGCAGTTTTTACACCTAGTAATCAGGTTTCTACAGATGCCCCTAAAAGTCTCTATGAACTGCATGTCTCCCCACATTTTATGGAAGACCAGCTGAGCCTGTGCCTAGCCAGTCTCACTCTGTCTTGCTGTAGTAAGAATATCTGCAGCCTTTGTCTTTTTATTTCAGAGAATGTGTGATGGTTTCATGGTCTTTTGAGAGTAATTTATCCACATTTGCACAGCTGGAAAATGGTAAAGTCAAGCAACAAACCTATTCCATTTGATTTCAGAGCCTAAATTCTTACCTAGCACACTAATCTGCCTCTCCTCATTCCACAGTAGTTACTGCCCAAGTACTCTTCCCTGGAACAGTTTAGCCTCTGGGTTAATTCAACCTTTGGATTGTAATTTAATTTTGCATATCTTAACTATCCAACTAACTTGTAAGATCAGTTGAGCCTTACACAATTTCACATTCCCTGTGACTAATTTATCCATTATTCATTATTAATTTAAAAGATATTCAATGGAGTACTTAATACGTGCTAGGCACCATGATAGTGATGAAATTAAGAACTTTCAGCTCTCAAGGGCTTAAATGCAATGTGAAATGTACCACCACCCATACAGGGTACAGCAGGACCTGAGAGGTAAGAGTGCCTATGTCTGTCGTTAGCATTATGTAAATTGCCAAATGACTGTTATTTGTATATTCATTCTATGAAGCAATTATTTTATGGCAGAGAAAAATAGTCCTCAAATTGTTAAAACCATTCATAAGTCAAACATTGAATCAGGAATTGTTCTAACCCAAATATGAGTTCTTTAGAAGGAGGTCACATCATAAATTTGCAGTTTATCAAGTGATAAGACATTTAAGACTGTCATTTTCTGTTTCTACTGCCCTAAAGGTTTTTATTATTTATAAGTGCAGTTATAGTTTTCTTTTTTTAAAATTTTTTTTTTTCAACATTTATTTATTTTTGGGACAGAGAGAGATAGAGCATGAACGGGGGAGGGGCAGAGAGAGGGGGAGACACAGAATCGGAAACAGGCTCCAGGCTCTGAGCCATCAGCCCAGAGCCTGACGCGGGGCTCGAACTCACAGACCGCGAGATCGTGACCTGGCTGAAGTCGGACGCTTAACCGACTGCGCCACCCAGGCGCCCCTATAGTTTTCTAATATAGAATATTACACATTTCAGATAACTGATGCAAAACATTGAGAAAATATGGAAGAAAACTTTCATGATATTTAGTAAAACAGGAACTGGCTTAATAAGGAGACAGAAATTCAGAGTGATCCTTAGTTTCCAATTATACTGGTTCTTTTTTATTTTGAGGGCAAAGCTATTTTTCTGGACACTTCCTGCTCCTTTTCCTTGGTATTCTATCAGTTTTGAAACATAACGTAATCACTAAAATAAAAGTGTTGTAGTTTATACAGAAGATGTCAGTGCTTTAGGCATAGAAACAATGTTTTCATTTAGTCTTGATTAATGAGTGGGCACTGCCTAGGATTTCAGTACTTTTTCTTTTTTTGGTCTTTCCCAAACAACTTTGACCTTTGTTGATAAGTTTCCTGGCAGAACCATGAACTCAGGGCCACTGATTGATTGTCATGTCTGCCTCAGGGAGAACCAGATTCTCTTCTGTCTGCTACTGCTGCTTTGAGTTGTTGTGAGGTGATATGTGACATCTCCTGAGTTACAGTGATCTGTGGTCATGATTAACCAAAAAGGCAGTAATTTTCAAAAAGTTTAAAACATCAGTGGAAAAGTGATAATTCTGACTGTGATTACTGCAATTTGCTTTTGATCCCTTTCTCCCTTATGGAATCTCTGTGACTCCAGACTGCCCAGCCTCTCCTCCCAGTATACCAGCACTATTTAAAAAAAAAAAAATTTTATGTTTATTTATTATTGAGAGAAAGAGAGAGAGCACAAGTGGGGCAAGGACAGAGAGAGGGGGAGACAAAGAATCTGAAGCAGGCCTCAGGCTCTGAGCTGTCAGCACAGAGCCCGATACAGGGCTCGAACCCACGGGCTATGAGATCATGACCTGAGCTGAAGTCAGATGCTTAACTGACTGAGCCACCCAGATGCCCTTTAGCACTTTTGAATCCTGAAAGAAATATTTGCTCTTGTATTCTGAATCTATATGTCCTCCTTTTGTCCAGAGTGTGCCTATTTACAAACCCAACACCAGAAGTTAACTGATCACTGGGATCAGATAAAATTATTCTTATACTATTAAAAGCAATATACTAACTATAATTTATTGATCATTTCTTAAGTTCTATAAAAACTTAATGTCACTTAATCCTCAGAAAATCTATATAAAACAAGTACTATCATTATCCCCATTTTATAGATTACAAAGCTAAGTTTTAGAGAAATAAATCATTTGCTCAAGTTTTGGTAGTCATGTTCTGGTAGTCTGTTCTAAGTGGCAGACCAGGCTTCCCATCCAGGTTTTCTTGATTCCAAAAGTCCTAGTCTTTTTGCAGAGCGGCCTAACATGTATCCGAGACTGATAAGGGTTTTAGAGGGACCTTTATAGTTTGGTAAGAGATGGTGTCCACCTTATAATTTTAAATTATATAAATAATTTATATTATATAAAATTAAATTAAGGTGAAATGCTGTTCACCTTATAATTTTAAACATCAACAGAAACTTGTGGGGGAAAGATACTTTTTATCAAGTGGTAGCTTTCCTGAAATTTCTCAAAAACTGCCACATAGAAAGGTCTCTCATACGCTAGAATCAGGCTAGCTGTGTTCAGCACACTAATAAGTGATACCAGCAGGAAGGGCAGTTCACTGATGTGTGCAGCCTTTTGCCTTGTGATGACTATTTATCCTCCTGTACCTAATCAGTAAACAAGGGAAACATAGAATCATAATGCACAGAATTATGGAGCATTATGTCAGAAGTGATCTTAGAGGTGACTGAATCTAAACACTTCATTGTCAGAGGAAGAAACTGTCCCAGAAGTAAAATGACTTATGTTCACCCAGCTGTGAATTAGGTGGTGGAGTCAGAACTCAAATCCTTTCCTCCCTCCCCTCACTCTCCCCCTTCTTACTCTCCTTGATCTCTTTTTTTCCCCCTCTGCCAGCATTTATATGTCTGCTATGTGTCAGTCACTGGGGAGTGGGAATACAGCGTAGTAAATGCAATAAAAAATCCTTGCCATAATGGAGTTTATGTTAGTGGGGAAGGGCATATTAACAAACAAATAAATCAATAAAATTTATGCTATGCCAGATGGTGATAAAAGCTATGGGAAAAAATACAGCAGGGAAGGGTGAGAAAGTGATAAGAAGAGAAGGGAGTGATGCTATTTCAATAAGGTCCTTCTTAGAAAGGGGGTCATGAGGAGAATTCCAGATGGGGTGACAGCCAGTGGGAAGCACAGTTGGCTTTAACCTGTTTGAGGAATAGCAAGGAGGCCCAGGGCACTGAGAACAGTGGACGGGGGAGTAAAGCCACAGGATGAGGATAAGAGAAGCCAGATGATGTCAGCCATCTGATCTACAAGTAAGCACCTTTACATCAACTTCGCTGCCTCGTTTCAAGCGGCTCAAAGAATAGTGAACCTAACTAATATCTGTTTTATGGCCATGGCTTATGTCAGAGACCCTCTCAGTAGAGATATGTAAGGAGTGTAAACCTGCTGGACCCGGAGGCAGCATACCCAAACCCAAGTCCTGCCATAATTAGCTACATCGTTGCCTTGTTTAAGCTTCTTTTCCCTTCTCTATTAAAGGAAGGTGACGTTAGCTATTTCCCAGAGTTTTCATGAAAACTGAAGGAGACAAAAGCAATTTATGTGAAGGCAGTTTATAAGTTGGATATTTTGAGTAATAGCAATCAGTCAGTCAATAAATATTCTTTTGATCACGTCCAGGGTGAATGTAGTGTTTGCCCTCTGGCATCCAGGAAGCTGTTGCTACATCTCTGTCTGGCAAGGTATTCAGAGAGAGGCATTATAACTGGAAGAAAATAAGAAAAAGAAATGATGTTCATCTTTATCTCTGTCTTTCTACCATGACCTTCAACTTTATTACTCACTTGACAGAAATAGAATGTGGGAGATGGCTGTGAGCAGTGTAGTCTTCAGTTAACCCTGTAATTAAATATAGTTTATTTTCTTCACTGCCGGGGTGAGGGAACTTATGAAATTAATAAATCATATGAAAGTGATGTGGTTTGCTAGATTTGCAGACACAAGTCTGTTTTGAAATGCACCTTGCAGAATGAATTGGGCATGTGCAGAGTAGCAGCAGCATGGTAGACAAGGTCAGTGAGCAGAGTGCTAACCAGGATGACGTGCGTCTTGAGTGGTTAAAGGGGGTGACATGAGGTGATAATAGTTCAGGTGATGATAAAGGTAACGACTTTATGTTGGACACTGAAAGTCACAGGAAGCCAATGATGTGATATGATGTGATGTATCTTGAAGTCTAGGGAAGTTTCTGGTGAGTGCAGGCTCTGGGACTGTATACGTTGGCAAAGAGAAAGGGAAAGTGAAGCAATTAACTCGTAAATTTTGTCAAGATGAGTGGACATATGGATAATTCAGGCATGCACCACTGCTTTTGATCACAGTGTTGGAATGACCAGAGAAGCTCTCATACATCGACACGTGCAACATTTGTTAACTTGGTGTTTCTAATAACACAAGTTATTTTGTCACATCCATGTGTTTCCTGTAATATTATGTACTTAATATTTTCCTTTAAATGACTTTAAATTTTGAAAAATGTACACACATTTATTTTTTTAAAGGGAATTTACTGTAAATAGGAAACCATTTGTCTTCTCCTAAATGGAAGGCAAAAGTACTTAAGATAAATATATTGATCACAGACCACCTAAAATCATCTCATATATCATGAATAATGAACATACTCTGGTTTGGAAAACATAGCATTATCTTATTAGATTATTATATCAGTATTTTCACTACTTTATCGGCCAAGCAAGAAAGGCTAAGAAAAATAAAGTTGGTGCTTAAGGTCACACTGTTGCTCACAAACACAGCTGGGATGAGCACCCAGGTTCTTTGTTCTAGTCTGTATTTATTATGGCCCACGAAGAGGCAGCTGCCAAATAAGAACCTAAGCAGGTAGGTAGAAGTGTGTTCTCAGGATCACCAGGAAGCAATGCATTGTGGTGGCATTGAGACTGCCTAATGGAAAGGCCCTGGATTCTTTCTTTAAATGCCCTAAATGCCCCCCATTGTGAATAACTCCCAGGACAGGTTGATACTGGGGCCTCATCCTCTCCAACACCCGTCCCTGGCCACTTAGAGTTAATCCTAGTCTGAAACAAAAAGGAGCACTAGGAATAATTTTCAGTCTGGGAGTTTCTCAGAAGCCCTGGGGAGTCTTACACTTATTTAGACCTAGAGCTTCTTAGAAGACTTTGGATTGGACCAGGGGCCAAGCCTCTGGATGAGCATAGGTCAAGTGGTAGTCCTTCAGCTTCTTTGGTGCTTTGAGAATCCCATCCAGTGACATCAAATCTATCAACATGGTAGGACACAAGAGATATGGAGGACTTCAGGGTAGGATGGGGGAAATGAAACTTTGGGTCATTCCTGAGGGATTTCAGGTCCTGGAAACAATACTAGTAATGTAGCAGGATTCTCACACAGAGAGTCATGACACCAAGGCTTTTCTTTCCAGGAAGCAACGTTATTCCTTGCCGGCACCACTCCGTTGGGTTGAGCCCTGAATATCAGAATTGAGCCCTGAATATCCCGTGGCATAGTTTTTTTTTTAAATACATTTTCTATTTTTTTGTCTCCTATATATGGTAACACACACAAACATGTAGTCTGATTAAGTAGTCTCAGTTTACAAGGTCATGAGGGATGTCGTCATGTAGGCGCATAGCCAGGTTACCTTGAAGTTTTTTGTTTGTTTGTTTTGTTTTTTTCCTTTTCTTTCTTTTTTTTTTCTTTCCTTAGGGAGTGGATTCTACCACAATAATATCAGAGGAAAGTTAAATGACATATTCCTTAGGGTGAAATATCTTAATTTTTTTTAAAGTTTATTCATTTATTTTGAGAGAAAGAGAGTGAGCATGAGTTGGGGTGGGGTATGGGCAGAGACTGAGGGAGAGAGAGAATCCCAAGCAGACTCTGAGCTATGAGTACAGAATCCAAGGCAGGGCTTGACCCATGAATGGTGAGTTCATGAACTGAGCTGAAATTGAGTCAGATGCTTAACTGACTGAGCCACCTAGGGGCCCCAAGAGTGAAACATCTTATTACTGAATTAAATATGCAGTGGATACTAAATAAATGCTTATTTGAAAATACAACAACATTTGAAGTCTTTTCCATGATGAGAGATTATACACTGGGTTGCACCTTTTTATAGATAATAATGACTCTGATTTCTAATTTTATATAGTTCAATCTGATATTTTGGTAGAAAGTGTGAATTGGGCATCATGGACTTCTGTCATAATTCAGTAGTGAAGGTGTCATTAAACTTGATCAAGACATGTAACTTTTCTGGATCTCAGTTTCTTCATCTTGGTATTGATACGGGAAAAGATTGTTGGTTCCAACTGAGAAATTTGTTTGTTTAATTAAAATTGGAAAAGAATGATTACTTATAATTTTATTCAGTAAAAATATTTCAGAATATGAGGCCCAAAAAAAGCAATTTTTTGTATGTGAAATTTTTTTTATTTTGAGATACTTTAGGTTCACATGTTATAAGAAATAATAAAGAAGATCTCTACATATTACCAGTTTCCCACTGGTAGCATCTTGTAGTAGTACAATGCAGAACAACATTACAACAACCGTTGTACCAGAACTTGGATCTTGGTCTATAGTTTTCTTTTTTTGTAGTGTCTTAGTCTGGTTTGGTATCAGGGCAATACTAGCTTCCTAAGATGAATTTGGAGATATTTTCACCTGTTGTATCTTCTGGAAGAGACTATATAGTGTTAATTCTTTAAACTTTCAATAAAATTTTCCAGTGCAACCATCTGTGCCTGGAGATTTGGGGGGAAAGTTTTTAAACTATGAACTCAATTTCCTTAATAGTTTGAGGGCCTTTCTAATGATCTATCTCATACTGGGAAGTTGTGGTAGTTTGTGTTTTTTGAAGAAGTGACCCATTTATTCATGGTTGTCAAAATTTTGAGTGCAGAGCTGTTTGTACCATTTTAAATTATCCTTTTGATTCTCTAAGACCTGTAGTGATATCCCCTGTTGATTACCCAGTAGGGGCAATTTGTATCTTTTCATTTTTTCTTTGTCACACTTGCTAGAAGTTTGTCAACTTAAATGATCTTTTCAAAAAACCGGGTCTTTGTTTCATTGATTTTCTCTGTTGCTTTTTTTCTTCATTAACTTCATTAATTTCTGCCCTTATCTTTGTTATTTCCTTCTGGAGTTTGTTTCAACTTTGTTTTTTAGGTTCTTGAGGTAGAGGTTAGATTGTTTATTTGAAACTCTCTTTTCTAATATATGCATTTAAAAATTTCTCTCTCAGCACTGCTTTAGTTGTATCTTACAAACCCCGAATGCTATGTTTTTGTGTTCTTTCAGTTAAATGTATTTGATTTTCTTTGAGACTTCCTATTTGACCCATGTTTTATCTAAAAGTATGTTATTTAGTTTACAATATATAGTTCTTCTCCTATTATCTTTTGTCACTGATTTCTAATTTGATTCTCTTGTTACCAGAGAACACACGCTGTATGATTTTAATTTTTAAAAATTTGTTAAGCTTTGTTCTATGCTCCAGGTTATGGTCTATGTTGGTGTATGTTCTGTGGTTATTTGAAAAGAATGCTTCATTTTCTGTTTTTGGGGCAGGGTTTCTATAAATGCTGACCAAATCCATTGGTTTATGGCATTGTTGAGTTGTTGAATATCCTTGCTGATTTTCTGTCTAGCTATTGTACCGTTGCTGAGGTATTGAAGTCTACAGCTATATGTGTGATTTATCTATTTCTCCTTTAAATTCTTTCAGTTTCTGTTTCATGTATTTTGTAGCTTTGATGTTTGATGTAGAGAAAATACATCTTGGATTCTTATGTCTTCTTGATAGATTGAGCCTTTTATCATTATATTACATCTTTCTTTGTCTCTGGTAATTTTCTTTGCTCCGAAGTCTACTTTATCTGATGTTATCCAGCTCCTTTTTTCCCCCTTTGATTAGTGTTTGTTTTTTTCCCATCCTTTTATTTTCAACCTGACTATAGTAAAAGCTTACATTGCAAGTAACTTGTTCTGAGTGTTCTGCAAGACAAGCAAACATCTCTAACAAATTTTAACTTGATAAATGGACGATGGCTTGCAATATGAGTAACATGTGATGCCGAACATCACATGATCACAACTGAGCCAATGGTTCTTGAAATTCTCTTTGACATATAAGTGCTTTGGATTACAAGCATGTTTATGGAATGCATTATGCTTGCAAACCAAGGTTTTACTTACATTGTTACTTTAAAGAGAGGTTCTGGTAGATAGCATTTAGTTGGGTATTTTTTAATTTGCCCTGTCAATCTCTTTTAATGTATTCAGATCATGTATTGCAATGTAATTATTGTTGTGCCAGGGCTTACGTCTGCCATTTTAATTTTTATTTTGTTTGTACTGGTTTTTTTTTTTTTTTTAATTTTTTTTTTTTCAATGTTTATTTATTTTTGGGACAGAGAGAGACAGAGCATGAATGGGGGAGGGGCAGAGAGAGAGGGAGACACAGAATCGGAAACAGGCTCCAGGCTCTGAGCCATCAGCCCAGAGCCTGACGCGGGGCTCGAACTCACAGACCGCGAGATCATGACCTGGCTGAAGTCGGACGCTTAACCGACTGCGCCACCCAGGCGCCCCTGTACTGGTTTTTTTTTTATTTCTCTGTTTTCACTTTCTAATCTGTGATGGGTTGCTTGAACATTGTTTAGAATTCTATAGATTCATATAGGTTTGCCTATATGTCTTTGAGCATATCTTCTTGTAAAGCTTTTTTAATACTTGCATTATGTATTACACTATATATACATAACTTACAACAGTCTATGGATGTCATCATTTTACAAGTTTGGGTGAAGTATAGAAATCTTATCTTCCTTTATATCTCTTTACCCTCTCCATTTCGAATCGTCTAACATGTTTCCTCTTTTTATATATTTAGAACAACAACAGAGGGTGTTAACAATTTTGGTTCTAGATGTCAAACATAATTTAGATAACTCAAGAGGAGAAAAAAAAACCCTATATTTACTCATACGTTTGTTTACTGTGTTCTTTCTTCCTGATGTCCCAAAGTTCTTTTATCATTTCCTTTCTTTTACAGAAGTTCTTTTAGGCATTCTTTTAGGATGTATCTGCTAGTGACAAATTCTTTGTTTTCCTTCATCAGACACTGTCTTGATTTGTCCTGAAGGACATTTTCTGTAGGTATAGGATCATGTGCTGACACTTCTTTTCATTCATTACTCTGGTTTCTAATGAGATATTTCTTATTTTTCTAATTACTCTCCTATAGGGAAGGTGTTTTTCCCCTCTGGTTGCTTACAAGATTTTTTTTTCTTTGCTTATTGTTCAGAAATTTAATCATGGTATTTTTTGGCTTGAATTTCTTTAAATTTACACTATTTGGGGGTACATTCAGCTTCTTGAATGTATAGGTTTATGGTCCTTTCCAAATTTGGCATGTTTATGGCCATCATTTCTTCAAGCACTGTTCAGCTCTGTCCTCTGTCTTCTCTCTTTTCAGGACCCTGAAAATGTGAATGTTAGATATTTTGTCCCACAGGTCTCTAGGCTCTGTCAATTTTTTTTAACTTTAGCCTACTTTTTCTTTTTTTCAGCTTAGATAGTTGCTATTGTTCTGTCTTCTAGTTCATGGATTCTTTCCTTTGTCATATTCACTCTGTTGGCTAGTGTATTCACTACACTTTGTATTTCTTCTTTTTTTAAATTTTGTTTATTTTTGAGAGAGTGTGTGTGCACACATGCACATGAGTGGGGGAGAAGAAGGGGCAGAGAGAGAATGGGAGAGAGAATCCCATACAGGCTCTGTGCTGTTAATACAGAGCCTGACGTGGGACTTGAACTCACGAACCATGAAATCATGACCTGAGCCAAAATCAAGAGTTGGACACTTAACCAGCTGAGCCACCCAAGCACCCCTACACTTTGTACTTAAACAATTATACTTTTTTGTTCTAAAATTTCCATTTGATTTGTCTTTATATCTTTTATGTCTTTGCTGAGGTTTTTTATTTTTTTTTCACTTGTTTTCAGTAGGTTCATAATTGTTGATTAATGCATGGTTAACATGGCTGCTTAAAATTTTTGTCAGATCATTCTACTTTCTGTCATCTTGGTATCAGCATCTAATGTTTTTTTTTTATTATTCAGTTTGAGATTTTTCTGTTTTTTGGTGTGAGAAGTAATTTTTTTTTGAAACCTGAATCTGTGTTGTACTATGAGACTGTGGTTATTGTTTAAGCATTCAGTTTTAGCTGGATTTCTCTGGCATTGTTCAAGCTGTGGAGAGGGTGTGCCACCTCATTACTACCACATAGAGGTTTACTGTTACCCTCTAATGATACCAGAAGAGAGAGCTTCTCATTATCGCTGATTGGAAATGGGAGTTCTGGTTCACCACATGGTCTTCACTGATAGTGGAGGGGAAAGGAAGAGGAAGTATGCTTGTTATTGATGATCAGGAATGAAGTTCCTGACTCCTTACTTGGTCTTCTTTGACACTACCCTTGTAGGTGTGGTGAGACATCTTGTGATAGCCTATCATGGATGGAAGCCTAGGCTCCCCACTCAGCCTTTGGTGGTGTGGGTGTGGATGGATCCATGGCTATTCTGTGATTTGGCTGTAGTAAAGCAGTTGTTGTCTAAAAGTTTTCTGTCCTGCTTGACTGTGACTTTTCTGGTCTTTTGCTAAAAGAGTAGACCAAAAAAAGTTGGGGCCTTTTGTGTGTCTGTCCATTGGCTTTTCCAGGTTGCTGACTTCTTCAACTTCAGGTTTGGGATATATGAGGTAGAAAGGGAAACTCACCATGGTGTTATTCCATGGGCCTCAAGGTTCTTAACCAGTCTGCCTCTTCTCTCCTCTTCTCTGTACTTTTTAGAGTCTTCTTATGGTCATTTTCATATGTGGTCCATCTACTTGGTGGGAGGAAAAGGAAAAAATTATCTATCCATTTTCCTGGAAATAGAGGTCTCAGGAAACATACAATTTAGAAGATCTTTGGGGAGCCTGGGTGACTCACTTTGTTAAGCATCCAACTCTTCATTTCAGTTCAGGTCATGATCTCATGGTTCTATTGATCCCCATATCAGGCTCTGTGCTAATCGTGTGGAGCCTGCTTGGGATTCTCTCTCCCTCTCTCTCTGCCCCTCTTTTTTTTTTCTTTTAAAGTTTTTTTAAATGTTTATTCATTTTTAAAAGACAAAGAGGGACAGAACACAAGCAGGAGTGGTATAGAGAGAAAGGGAGACACAGAATCTGAAGCAGGTTCCAGGCTCTTGGCTGTCAGCACAGAGCCCAATGCAGTGTTCAGACTCACCAACCATGAAATCATGACCTGAGCTGAAGTTGGACGCTTAACCGACTGAGCCACCCAGGTGCCCCGAAATATAAGGTTTTTTAAAGCTTTATCCAACCATCCTTGTTTCTGGGAATAACATCCTGACCAGCTGACAGACTCACTGACTGACTGATTGATAATAACCAATCTTTATGTTTATCAATATAAGAAATGATGATATATGTGTACTGAGGACAGAGTTAACACTCAATGATTGATGCAGAGATACATAAAGGCTATTTTTTTCCCATACCGAAATCTTGTTTTTGCATTATCTAACAAAAAAAGAAAAATTCTAGGGATTCCTACCATAAATTTGCCTCTCTATTTACTTTCAAGTTCTCTTGGTCACTGTGGGTTTAAGAGATTTAAGAAATGCAGTTTTGGGGGCACCTGGGTGCCTCAATCAATTAAACATCCAACTTCAGCTTATGTCATGATCTTTGTGTTCATGAATTTGAGCGCTGCATTGGGCTTTGCCCTAGTGGTGTGGCCCTGGTTGGGATTCTTTCTCTCTCCCTCTCTCTCTTCGCTCCTTCCCCACTTGCACGTTCTCTCTCTCAACATAAATAAATAAACTTAAAAAAAAAAAGAAATGCAGTTTTGAGAAAATTGCCCTATTTATTTTCAGGCCCAAATGTTCTTTATGGGGCGAAAAAAAACTAGTGGTTCTTCGCTCATGTCACAGATAAATTATCTGGATATTTAGCTTGACTTTGTTGTTTAGATACGTCTGAACAGTAGGAGAATAAAAAGTAAAGCCCAGTGATTATGAACCTGATGCACTTCTATTGTGTAAACTTAACGCTTATTGAGTTACAGGTTTGTTTGCTGAGTTCCTGGGGCTATCCACAGACTCAGGCAATCACTTCATGAAGTAACTGCCTCATCTCTACAGCACAGCCAAGTACCACAATTCTAGCTGGAAGTCATGTTCTGTACTCAATATTGTAGACACAGTAATCTGGCAATTGCACAGCTAAGTAACTGTTCTATAATAACAATCAGTGTCTGTTAATGACTCAAAATGCAATTGGCAAAGACAACATTTGATAGTCTGAATGAATGGAAGAAACACATTTTCTTCCTCAGCAGACCACACAAAATCAGTGCCTGATTATCAGGCTGGCGGGTGCAATCATTCCACCAGCCATAATGGTTATTGAAATTGTTTATGGGCCTCTCAAAAAGATCCTGGGAATAACAATAGATAACATGTTTTAACTGAAGGAGCCAAGACCAAAGAATTACATCTCACAAAACTTGTTAGTAAAAGCAGATTATTCCTGGTAACTTCAATATATGGCAAATTACTCTTGGCAACAAGTGATCAATAATGTGTCATTGCCAGAAACAATCATCCACAGTTCATACCCAAGTTAGGAAATCATCCCTAGCATTTTGACAAGTGGGGGCCACAGCCATACTTCACTAATGGTCATGGTTTGATCATAAAATAGTATAGCAGAAATGAAATAATAATAATAATAATAATAATAATAATAATAATAATAATAGCAATAGTAATTGTTTTCCTACAAACCAGCAGCCATGATATAATTTTGTTTGGAAAACATCCTTTACTTCTCTGGACATACTATGGAAGCATGAGGATTATGTGGGAATGCACAAAAGCCTACTCTAATCATTATTTTCCCAGATAATGTTAGTGGTAGAACATGGCTCTCCTTAACACCTCATAGTCCAGGTTGAGAATAGATAAGTTTATTGTTTCTTTTCCATGACATATCACTTACATACTACATACTCATCTTCGAGCCCTTTATCTTTCTATTCTTCTGTATTTATATCTAGTAATTTATGCCTCTATTCATTGACCCTCCTTTGTACCCATCCACCTATCTTTCTTTTTTAAAATTATGTATGTATGTATGTATGTATGTATGTATGTATATATGTACGTATGTATTTAGAGAGTGCGTGCATGAGTAGGGGAGGGGCAGAGAGAGAGGGAGAGAGAGAATCCCAAGCTGGATCTACACTTAGCACACTTAGCCCCTATGCAGGGCTCAATCTCATGAGCCATGAGATCATGACCTGAGCCAAAATCAAGAGACAGACACTTAAATGACTGAGCCACCCAGGCACCCCCACCTATCTTTCACAGTACCTTTCTCTCTAACTAGAAAAAAGTAAAATAGGAAGAAAGAGGAAGGCAAGTAAAGGGAAGAAAGTAATATTTTTAAGAGGCATATAGAACATAAAGAAAAGGAAAAACAGCATGATGAAATAGGAGAAACACGTATTTCTGGATTCACAATGTACTTTTTTTTTTTCAGCTCCATTAATTCCTGGCTATATGACCAGGGACAGGTTCCTTGAATCTCACCTCCTGTATTTTGCAAGGGATGATACCATGTCTCTACTTACCTCAAAAGATGAATGCAAAAAGTGTCATCAGTTAACAAACATGAAGTCATTCTGTAATTGCAAGGTGCAAAACAAATTTTATATAGTTTTTATAATGAACTTGCATATAATATAGATAATATACTGGATGTTTTCATTTTGTAAGTGTGCATTCTTCTCTAAGAATTTCTTCTAGTATTTGTGTGGTTTTATTTTTAAAAATTTTAATATCTATTTTAACTGGAATTTATCCTTTGCAAAGTATGAAAAAGGCACCAAATCTTTCCCCCCATATAGACCTGTAGGTGTTCTAATACCATTTATTAAAAAGTTTATCTTTCCCACTGATTCAGATGCTGCTTTTGGCATATACTAAATTTTCATATGAAATTGGATCTATTTTGTATTTTTAAATTTTGCCTATCTATTCTTATGTGAATACATGATGTTTAATTCTATGTTCTTCAAAATATGTTTTCCTATTTGATTCTGTGCATTATTTTCTTTTATCTCTCTTGATCACAGTGTTTTCTCTTGTCCATGTTTAAGTGAAATCATTTTTTTTCCCACACACTCTCAGAAGAGGAGTGTTGGCCAGCATTTTCCTAGCTTCACAGTTGTAAAACGACATCTTATTATTGCAGAGTGGTCAAATACATGATTTACACTTCTATGACCCACCTTCTTTGTTCTCCTCCGTACTTTTACCTAGATCTTTTCTTTCATTTAGTCCTAGTGTCTTTATCCTGCTCAGTTTACATTCTACTCCCAGAAGACTCTCCGGGAGGCTGGTCTTTGTCCTACAAAGGAACTTTAGTTGTTTTGTTTAAAAATTTTATAGGGTACAAACTGACCCATACCATCTGACCTTTTGCTGTCCCTTTGCACTCACCCATGGCTTGGAGTCTGTGAAACCAGTTCCCACTTTTGGTGTTGTTCTAAGAAGGACCCGTGAGCTTTCCAGAATGGATCCCTCAATCTGGGGTTCTTGGGCAATTCAATTTCTGAGTCCTGCTTTCTCAGCTGTCAGAAATTTCTCACCTTCTCTGCTTACTCCCTCACAGTCTCCAGTACAACCGTTGTAGTCAGTTTGCTCTCAGTTCCTCAATGTTGGGGTTGTTAGAGAGAACTTGTTTAGTTTTGCTGTTTTAGTTTTGTTTAGATTTGGCTGCTTTGTTTTGCTATACTGTTTGCTTTGTCTCTTTTGTAGGGGAGTTTGGAAAGTCAAAAACTATCCTGTTCCCCTACAGTCTTCCTTTGAACTTCACCCCTCGGTTTCCTTATAATAGTTTCAAAGGTTTGTCTTTCTATACATAGTTATTGGCTCTATGTTTTATTTTCATGTGGGATATGAAATAAGCATTTAACTCTATTTTTTCCATTTATATAATTTCCCCCCACATACATGCACCTTTTCTTCTTATGATTTATAATACCATATCTCTCACAGGTTTTCATAAATGCTTGGCTCTGTTCTGAGACCTGTATTGTATATTTCTATCCCTACACCAAAATTGCTGTGCTCCAATTACCTTTGGAATTATTTTTCTTGATCTTTGCTGCTACCGGTCCTCCCCACACCTCTTCCCTATTCTTTGTTGTTGCTGTTCATAATGTACTTCTCTATTCTTTGTCTTCCTCTCATCATATGAGTTTTATTATCAGCTTGGTAATTTTGCTAAAAATATTGTTGGAGTTTTGGAAAGGCCTGGCTTTTTAAAAACATATTGATTCTTCTCACCTATACATGTGATATATCACCATTTATTTACAGATTTTATGTACATTGAATCCAATATCTTTCTGAACTCTTTGTTAGTTTTCGTAGATTGTCTGTAGAGTCTCTTGAACACTCTTTATAGATAATATCATCTACAAAGAATAATTGCTTTCTTTGCTTTCCTAAATTTATATTTCTTTTCTTTAGCTCATTATTCTGACTGGGCTTCCAATTTGAATTGTTTAGTAGTGGTGGTGTAAATAACATTTTTATCTTGCTACCGTTACTAAGGAGTATACTTCCAATCTTTTACCATAAAACATGATGCTTGTTCTGTATTTTTAGAAGATATTTTTATCCAGTTTTAAAAAAAAAAAGATACTTCATCTCTTGCTCCCTAAGAGTTTCTATCATGAGTAAGTATTAGATTTTACTGAAGGTGAAGGTCTTTCTTCATCATTTTAGCATTTTGTGTCACATGTTTTATTTTACTTTAATCTATCTACACGATGAATATATTCAGAATTTTTTTGCCCAGTATTAATCATACTTGCATTATTGGTTAAATCCACCTTGTTGATGATATATATTATAATTTATGTCGCTAACACGAATTCAGAAATAACGCTATTGGCAATTGGCTCCTGTCTTTCACAAAAGTTCTCAAACAGGGTGGGAGAAAGTACTTATCTTCTTGGAAAAATGGGTAGTAAAGAAGGGAGGTAAGGAAAATGGAACACTAGCAAGCAGCTCTCTTTGGGAAGCAGGAAGGTAACAGGAAGAAGGTAGATCCCTGCATCCCAGTATTCTCCAAGCCTAATCTTATCAGGTAACTGGGGCTGTCCTAGAAGTCACAATTGACCAGTACATGGTACTAAACCATATCTAGACTGGGACAGACCTCTACCATGTTGTTGGACCCATAGAACGTCCAGTGGTCTAGCTGTGCAGATCAAATCAATCATTTTGTTAGTCTTATAACAAAGAAAGTCACCAACTTATGAGACTTTTTTTTTTTTTTTTTTTTGCACTTCATCTACTATATATACAATTTGGTATGAGAGGTGCTCTCTGCCAATGGCCTGAAATTCAAATTGACTGAATCTCACAACCTTGAGTCTTAAAGAAATGGGAATGTTAGGCTAATGTTAGTATACCCCCAAGCTGAAGCAAGAAAATTTAAGTGACAGCCTTGAAGGAGAGAATAGTGAGGTGCTAGATCTTTCTCAAAAATCTTATTTAATGTAGAAGCGAGTCTCAGGAAAAACACTGGATTGGGATAGTGTCTTTCCTTGTGAGGCTATTGTTCAAGTATATTCAAAAGAGCAGCCACTAAGAGGCAAGTGGATAAAAAAGGCTGTATTAGTCAGAGTTCTCTAGAAAACAGGACTGAGACATAGGCAAAGATATAGACATAGATACAGATTTGGTGATATCTAGATCTAGATCTAGATACCTATCTATCCATCTATAGATATAGATATATAGATATATCTATCTATACATAGATATAGATATATCTATACATAGATATAGATATAGATATAGATATATCTATACATAGATATAGATATAGATATATCTATACATAGATATAGATATAGATATATCTATACATAGATATAGATATAGATATATCTATACATAGATATAGATATAGATATATCTATACATAGATATAGATATAGATATATCTATACATAGATATAGATATCAAGAGAGAGAGAGAGAGAGAGAAAATGCAATTTATTGTGAGAAATTGGCTTACAGGATCATGGAGGCAAGAAGTGTCACAATTTGCCATCTGCCACTTAGAGATACAGGAAAGACAGTTGCTGAATTTTAGTCCACCTCCAAGGCCTGAAAACCAAGGGAGCTGATGGTGTAAATTCCAGTCCAAGGGTAGAAGAATGAGATCTCAGCTCAAGCAGGCTGGCGGGAAAAGGGATATATCCCTTCTTCCTCCACCTTGTGTTGTTATTTAGGCCCTCAAAGGGTTGTATGATGCCTAGAGACTTTGTGAAGGGCAGTCTTCTTTATTGAGTCCAGCAATTCAAATGCTAATCTCGTCCAGAAACACCCTTACAGACATACCCAGAAATTATGTTTGATCTGGGTCTCCTGTTGTGCAGTCAAACTGACACATAAAGTTAACCACCATAGAGACCCACAGGAAAGTGGCTAGAATTTTCAGTCTAAACAATCTATCGTTACAGAATATTGTTCAAAACTTTAACATTTAATGATCATAACCTACTTTTCTAGTATTATCTCTTCATACAACTTTTTTCCCCCTGTTTTTTTTTTTTTTGTTTGTTTGTTTTTGTTTTCTCAAAAATCCCCTACTAATGTTGTCTCTGTTCTCTGGTTTTATCTACATGAAGCATTCCTGTCTTTTTAATTAGATTGGTATCTCTAGATTGAAGAAACTGTTTTTTGGTCTTGTTCATATTCCTTGCTAAGATATGGTACAAAGACTGTCACATCTTGGTGACTGATTAGCATATTAGGATTATTTTAGCTTCCCCTATCATTTCCAAACACCACTCATTTTCTCTTTACTAGCTATTTCTCCCCTTAGAGCAGTCAAATAACTTAAAAATTATAGAAATATGTAGTTTTGTGTAAAATGATTTCATCTGCAGAATTTATGAAATAAAAAAATGGCCTCTTCTATTTCAATTATTCTCTAGTAACATTACTTTAAGCAGTATTAATTTAAAATGTAATACCAGTTCATTAAGAAGTATATTCATTGGGGCGCCTGGGTGGCTTAGTTGGTTAAGCATCCCACTTCAGCTCAGGTCATGATCTCCTGGTTTGTGAGTTCCGGACCTGCATCGGGCTCTGTGCTGACACCTCGGAGCCTGAAGCCTGCTTCAGAGTCTGTGTCTCTCTCTTTCTGTCCCTCCCCCAACCCCTCAAAAATAAAATAAGCATTAAACAAAAAGAAGTATATTCATATAGGCACATTTTCCCCGTGGAGACTAATTTGTTTTAAATGAAACAAATTAAGTTAACTACATATGTATTCTCCCTAAATCGTTTCAACTAAACATGAATCCTAATATTCCCGTGGGATTGTATTTTTCCAGGGTTGTTTATATTATGTGTCTATCCTTATTCTGGTTAAGGATATTTGATGGCAGGGAGCAGAAAATCATTCAAGGAAAATTAAACAAAAATGCAATGGCACCAAATGCAACTAAGATTTGTGTTTTATATATATTTTTTGGTTGGTCTGGTTCGATGTAATTATTTCTCTTCTTTTCTAGAATCTAATGCTATAAACATACCCCAAGCACTGCTTTGTCACATCTTGCAGCTGTCATTGATGTTTCTATTATACATCTCTAAATAGTCTTTAGTCTTTGTGACTTCTCCCTTGACATGTGGCTTATATAGATGAATGTTGCTTAATTTCTAATTTTCCAGATATCTTTCTGTCATTGATTTCTGGTTTAATTCTATTATGATCAGGACACATATTTTGTATGATTTAAATTCTTCTAAATTCATTGAGGTTTGGTTTATCTACTCAAATATGGGCTAACATGGTGAATGTTCTATGTGTATTTGAGAAGAATGTGTATTCTGTTGCTTTTTGGTTGTATGTTCTATAAATGGCGATTAGGTCAAGTGGATTTTTAGTGATATTCAGAGGTTCCATATCCTTTCTGATTTTCCATTGTCCTGTTTTGTCAGTTATTTAGAGAAGAGTACTGAAGTCTCCAATGATAAATGTAGATTTGTTCATGTCTCCTTTCATTCTTTCCTTCATGTATTTTGAAGCTTTACTGTTAGGTGCGTAACTATAGGATTATTATGTCTTTTTTGGTGAATTGAGCCCCTTATCATTACGTAAGACTCCTCTTCATCCCTCGTAACAGTCTTTTCTCAGAATTGTGCATTGCATGATATTAATATAGTTACTGTTGCTTTCTCTTGGTTAGTGTGTGCATACTATATGTTTTAATATGCCTTTACTTGTAATATTTCTAAGTATTTATATTTAATAATGGGTTCCTTATACATAGTGTGTTTTGTTTTTTAATACAATCAGACAATATCTGATTTGAATTTTTGTGTTTATGTCATATGTATCCTATTACTTATATACTATAAGTATTGTTATGGTCTCATTAATATTTACCATATTGCTGTTGTTTTTGTATATTTTTGCTCTTTTTCTTCTGTTTTGGTTTATGTATGAATTAAGTATTTTTTAAGATTATATTTTATCTCTACTATTGACTTATTTTTTCTACATCTCATGTTAATTTATTTGAATAATTACCTTTGGGTTTACAATATACATCTTAAGTTAATCGCAGTCTACTTTATCAATATCTTCTGTTCACCTTTTGTGCTATTGTTGTCTCATATATTTTGATTTCACATGTGTTTTAAACTCAAAATACATTGCTTGTTTTTACTTTGGAGAGTCAATGATATTTTAGAGGAATTAAAAGAGAAAGAAAAATAATGGCTTTTATATTTATCTTTATTTTAACCATTTCCAGGGATCTTCATTTCTTTGTGTAGATCTGAACTTCTGTGTTGTCAGTATTTTTTCCTGAAGAATTTTCTTTAACATTTCTTGTCTTTCAGTATGCTTTTAATGAATTTTCTAAGTTGCTGTTTGTTGGAGAGTCTTTGTTTCCTTATTATTTTTGAATGATATTTTCATGATATAGAAGATTGACAGTTTCTTTCAGCCTTTTAAAAATGTCACTTAAGCGTCTGTCAGTTTCGGCTCAGATCATGATCTGACAATTCGTGAGTTTGAGCCTCACATTGGGCTCTGCACTAACAGTGTGGAGCCTGCTTGGATTCTCTTTTTCCCTATCTCTGCCCCCTTCATCTCTGCTCACTCTCTCTCTCAAAATAAATAAATAAACATTTTATGTATTTACTTATTTATCTGTTTATTTATTTTTTGTTTGATGTTTATTTTTGAAAGAGAAAGAGACAGAGCACGAGTGGAGGAGGGACAGAAAGAGATGGAGACACAGAATCCCAAGCAGGCTCCAGACTCTGAGCTGTCAGCACAAAGACCGACACGGGCTCAAATTCAAGAACCATGAGATCATGACCTGAGCAGAAGTCAGATGCTTAACTAACTGAGCTACCCAGACATCCCTCAAAATAAAGAAATAAATATTTTTTTAAAATGTCACTTAAATATTTTTAAAAATGTCACTCTATCTTTTTCTGACACGGGAAGTTTCTGACAAGATGTCTGGTGTGTTTTTTATCTTTTTTTTCTCTATATAATGTGCCTTTTCTCTGGATGATTTCAAGATTTTCTTTTTATCTTTTGTGCTTAGCATTTTCAGTATCATGTGTCTAGATGTGTTAATTTAATTTAATTATTAATTTTTTACGTCCTTTCTGTGTTTTTCTGAGCTTCCAAGGCTTGTGGTTTGATACCTTTAATCTTTTTGGAGAATTTTCAGCCATTATGTCTTTAAATATTTCTTCAACTCTTTTTCTCTGTCTTCTTCTGGAATTACTATTACATGTATGTTGGAGTCTTAAAACCCTTGCATGCTCTGTTTTGCTTTCCCTTTCTAGCTCTTTCTTTGTGTGTTTTAGTTTGGGTGATATCTAGTAACTATCCTTGGTTGTGTCAAGTGTGCTGATAAGTCAGTTGAAGGCATTCTTTATCTTTGCAACCGTGATTTTTATTTCTTAGCATTGCTATTTGGTTTTTTTTTACCCTTTACCTTCCCCATATGTTCATCCTGAAATTCCCCACTAATTCGTGCATGCTGTCTACTCCTTTCATTAGATAACATATTAATCCTAATCACTTTAAATTCCCTCTCTAATAAATACATTATCTAGGTTATCTCTGAATCTTGTTCTATTGATAGATTTATCCTTGACAATGCGTTGTTTTTTCTCCAATGTTGCATGTCTTACAAGGTCTAATTGATTATTGGACATAACGTGTAGAGGAGCAGAGGCTGGGTTAACTAGTATTCATGACTGACAATGGATACACCCTTCCTTCTGCTAGGCCGTTGATGTGGGATATTGTGTCCATATAGTAAGGATTTTAATTAGGTTTGGGGCTCATTGCTATGGTGAACTGTAGTGCACCACCAGCTCTACATTTCTTTATTATTGCCTTGTTCTTATCATGATGTTTGTTGTTTAGGCCTTTTTCTCAGTTCTTGTCCCTTACTCTAAGTTTTAGGATTTCTCTGGTGTCTCTCCAGGCTCTTATCCCTTCCACAATGGTAGGCTGCTATTGATTGTTTTTGCTGCTTGTTTGCCTGGTGATGGAGTGCAGAGAAGTTCCTCCAAGTTATTTCCATTTCATACTTGGAAGGTAAATGTCTTGTTTCCAACATTTTGCAACTAAGTAGGGGTAAGAGGCCAGGGAAGTTCAGCATCTAGTTTACGTTCATTTGCTTATTTTCTCTGTTTTTGTTACAGTATCATGCTATAATTTAAAGACACTCTTTTTTGAAATTTCTTAAGAGAAACAGAGCAAAATAAAAATCTCTCCAGGCTTCTGTGAGAGTAAGGGAGATAGATACAGTCATATAGATGATCAGAGTGGAGAAAGAAATTGCATCTAACTTTCCAAGAAATTTTTCAAAAATCCTTTCATTTTAGCCATTTCCTCTCTACTTTGTTGTGCCAACCATTCCTGAGATTTAGGGGACATTTCAAATTGTATATCATGTTACTTTGTAGCATTTCTCACTGTTATTTTAGGATTCAGCATTTTTTTTTCAAGTTTATTTTCAGCTCACACAAATTTTGCTACTGTAGGCTTATCTTCCATTTTCCCTAATTTATGTGTTTATACCTTTAAACTGAATCATGTTACTATTATTTTAGTGGGATTTTTGGGAGGGAGCCAAAGGAAATAGATGCATTTAATCCACAATATTTATACAGAAAGTCCTGTGGCTGACAATCTTAAATTGATTGATCATTTTCACTTCTTATCCAGTTTCTTTATTATATGAATAAACAAACTTTGGGAAGAGCTCAAATAGTCCTATTGACATGGCCAGAAATAGATAAAATTGTCTAGGTTATGCAGTTTACATTTCATCTCTGGGATACATGTTTGTCATGTCTTATTTCCTTATTAAGATTTTAATTACCGTGATGGGAAAGTTTATGTCTCACATGTTTTTGCAGTGCCTGTAATATAATTACTGTTTCCTTGAGTTATATTATTTAAACTCATTCATGTATTTAACAAGACTAAAATCCCAGTTTTAAAGTCCTATAACTTTTGTAAAGACATTATGCTACATAGAAATTATTACTTATTTTGCATTTACTTGGAGCTTTTTTTTTCCCCATAAAAAGTCATCTGTTTGTGACAATCAGAAGGATATATCTTGAATGGGCTTTTAAACCCGAACACCATATAAAAACTAAATTCCTTCTTTTTAATGTTATTTTGGATTAAGGTTAAGTGCTCTTGTTAATACAAAACTGGCTCTTCTATTTTCTCACAAGAAGTTGCAGAGCTTTCTAATTAGAAATTCTCAAAGTGAGGATATGCCAGTGAAGTACAGATCACTTTTATTATCCCATTTACATTTATTGGACAGCCACTTAACTTAGGGATCTGTGTTGGGTACTCAGGAGGAGTTCAAGGAGCAAAAATTCCTATCAGGATCCAACTGGCTTTTTAATGTTACATACCTCTTGTCCAGGCATAAGAACACTAAATGCATAGGCTTATTCCCATATTAATCTCTAGCTAATCTTGAAAATTAGACTGGAAAGTTTTAAGGAGCTTGATTTCATTATTTTGGGGCTCAACTTTTTAAATTTTTTTTTTATTTTTTATTTTTTATTTTTTTAATATATAAAATTTATTGTCAAATTTGTTTCCATACAACACCCAGTGCTCATCCCAAAAGATGCCCTCTTCAATACCCATCACCTACCCTACCATCCCTCCCACCCCCCGTCAACCCTCAGTTTGTTCTCAGTTTTTAAGAGTCTCTTATGCTTTGGCTCTCTCCCAATCTAACCTCTTTTTTTTTTTTTTTTTCCTTCCCCTCTCCCATGGGTTTCTGTTAAGTTTCTCAGGATCCACATAAGAGTGAAAACATATGGTATCTGTCTTTCTCTCTATGACTTATTTCACTTAGCATAACACTCTTCAGTTCCGTCCATGTGGCTACAAAGGGCCATATTTCATTCTTTCTCATTGTTGGGGCTCAACTTTGAAGTACTCTTGCTGCTAATTAAGTTTCTTCTGCTCTAATTCTGTTAACGAAATTTTGACCTGAAGCTCCAGTGATGTGTTTAGGTCTTGGTAGCTTCCCTAGGAACCTTATAATCAATATCTTACCTGTTTTTCCCTGTTAGTTCTTATTTCCTTAAGGTATGACAAACAATATTTACCACTTAAGACTAAACCATACCTCATGGCTCACCCCGCTACTAGATTTTCTTGGTAACAACTGTTTTCCTAAATTTGGGAGACACTAAATTTTTGCTTCACATTTTTCTTTCACTTTACTCTGACCATGTACTTGGATGTTTTCTCCCAATTTCTGAACACCCCCAACCTCTGAACCCCTCCATGTAAATTGCTGTGTTTTCTACTATCTTACTCTTGAATCCTCTGTTATTCTTAGGTTCTGAGCCTGAATATATCCCCCAGCCCAGTGATGGTGGCTCATTCCATGTCATGGATTCTATAATAATGTACAGTCACTTTCTGAGACAAAGCAATTATTACTCTTTAGGGATTTATAATCAGGTTAAGTAAGCAATATATGTATAAAAATACATGAATAACAAGATGAACAAGAATGTTATCAATGCCAAGTAGAGTGGCATACCTTCTCTAAAATATTTTGAAAACTCTGATCTAAAGATCCAGTTTACTTCTTTCTTAATTCATGTCTCCTTAAAATTTGTGAAGTTTTCAGTCATTTTTTTTCTATTTTATGTGAGTCTTTATACACAACTCTACATTTATTACAAGAGTTATTATTTCTTCCAATATATAGGTCCCTTAGGTTCTGTTCAGTTTTTAAAAAAATTAATGTTTATTTATTTATTTTATGGGGTGGAGGGCAGAGAGAGAGGGAGATAGAGAAAGAATCTCAAGCAGTCTCCATGCTGCCAGTGCAGAGTCCAATGCAGGGCTTGAGATCATGACCTGAGCCAAAATCCAGAGTAGGATTCTTCACCGACTGAGCCACCCAGGTGCCCCTGCTCACTTTTATTATTTTTTCTTTCTGCAACTAAGACTTTTCAATTATATATATTTAAGTTGTCTGATTCTTTCTTCTGCTTGCTCAAATCTGCTCTTGAAACTCTCTTAAACTTGTCATTTCAGTTATTGTACTTTTCAGCTACAGATTTTTTATTTGGTTGCTTTTTATATTTCCCTTTACAATATTCTCATCTTGATAAGACATCACTTTCATGATTTTCTTTAGTACTTTGTCCATGTTTTCTTTTAGATCTTTGAACATATTTAAGTCAATTATTCTCAGTCTTTTCTTAGTAATTTTGATGTCTGGGCTTCCCAAGGGATGATTTCTTTCAGTTTTGTACCTTTGAGTGGCTCATGCTTTCTTGTTTCTTTTATGTCTTGTGTTCTGTTGTTTTTGTTTTGTTATTGCTATTGTTGAAAACTGAACATTTGAATATTACAGTGTAGTCACCTTGAAGTCAAATTATTCCCATTCCCAAGATTTGCTTTCTTTTTAAAAACTACTTTTGCAAAGACTATCTTCCTTATCCTGTTGGTAACTGAAGTCTTCAGTAGCTTTAGTTATTGCTCTAATATTTTAAAAGAGATTTCCTTGAATGCTAGAAGCTAGAAACCAAAACCAAAAAAGAAAACAACTTTTCCCATTACTGCAGATTGGCTCTGTGCTGGGGTGCAATACTTAGCCAGGCTTTCAGTAAGCCTGGTGGTCAGTTTGAAGTGAAAGCCTGGGGTATTTTCTAAGCATGTATCTTGCCCTGGGAAAATGTGTGGCTTTCTAAACCTTCCATATAAATAGTTTTTTTCAATATCCTAATTTCTCAAATAATTTTCCTCAGCTTTTCTTCCTGTACCACAGGCTTCTTTTATATATCTGTACTGTAATCTTTTGTAGTATGGGTCTGTACATTGCTAGTTTGCCATGATGTCGTAGACTCTGGGTCTGGACTTCTTTCTTGTCCAGCAAGAAAGCAGGACACAAGATTAAAAGTGCAAGAGAGGCTAATGTACAGGAGAAGACAAGAGCCTTGATTAAGGGTCCTTGCTCCATTTTTATTAGGATCAGAAAGCTTACAAACTTGGTGATGGACGTGCACAAAGAGACAATGAAACTGTGAATATTAACTTATGGGAATGAGGGAGAGGGGGTTTTGAAAACATGTGGTGTTAGGGGTTTGAGTTCATACAAAACAAAATCCTGGCTCCTGGCAGAAGATTGTTTACAGCAGACATGAGATGCCACCTCTGTTTACCTAAACTGGACTGGGGGACAAGAAAGACTGAGCATGCTACCTCAGAGTCAGCAAGGTACCTTTCTTTTGCTAATTAGCTCCACTCTGGGCAACTTCAGCCTGCTGCGGTTGCTTAGCTAATTTGGTCCTTCCTTCCTGAGAAAGTAGCTTTCTGCTATTGCACTAAATTAGGGGGCGTTTCCACCCTGAATACCTAGTCTTGTTTACCTCATCTTGGAAGTTTTCATACTGAAATTCCCTATTCCTATATCTTCGTCTTATACTGGGACTTTGGCCCACTTTACCTATTCTTATTTACCTAATCTTGTTTACCCAAACTTGGGTGTGTACATCCTATGCCTATCTAATTCTTTATGCCTTGTTAACCCATCAGTGCAGGCTCAGGGAATTCCTAAGCTTATTCCCCACACCATAAAGCATTTTAAAGCAATGCCTCCTGCTTTTGAGGCCTCAGTTCTGAGTTAGCCAAAAGGAAATAAGTATTTTGTAAAAGTCCTTCAGGTAGCCCTTAGACAAGTTAGAACAAATCTACTCAGTAATTTGCAAGTAAGATCTACTCTACTCCTTCCAGAAGCAGGGACCAGGGTTCGACAGGATCAATAGCAGGATAAAGAAAATAGAGGTGAGTTATACACAACTGCAATATGCCATTCTTTGTAATGTTCTGTGCAGGAGGCATGGTGGCAAGAAAAAATACCAAGGCCAAATGAATATTCTCAGCAGAAGTAACAAATGATTGCAGTATGGACTGTGGAATTTAGGTATGAAATATTAAAGATGATAAAGGAAGGTGGATGACTCCCCCTTTGAAGTGAAATGTTTCTTTAACCCAAACACGCATGAAAACCTGATTTCATAAACATTTACTGTCATTGTTCTATTTATATTTAATGACTTGAAGAATAAAATAAGGCATCTTACACAAATGGCTTTTTTTTTTTAATTTCCTAACAAGTCCTACTGAATCAGAGATTTTCAGATACAGTCCAAGTCATTACAGATGGAAATGTGAGCTGTATTATTAAGACTCTGACTCATTTATTGGTAGCTTTCCAAAAGAGGAGATAGAAACAGAGAAGTATGAAGGTTTGCTCATGTTTCTTCCCCTTGTGCAATCTAGTTCCCTGAGAGTCTGTTTTTGGTTACTGTCAGATTGGTTCCAGAGAGGCAGCATTATGGTCAGATTTATCATGTGTTTAGGAAAAAAACCTTCTTCAGATTACTTAGCATTGGAAAAATGATATTTTGTATTGAGTTTTTGATCTCATATCAGTTAAACCCACGCAAGATGACTTGGAAGAGCAGGAAACACATCCAGGAATAATTTTTGATGGGATTACTAAACTTTCCATCTTGGCTATAGAGATAATAAATACAATGTAGGGAGGTGAGATATCTGCTGAAGAAAGGCACAAGCATTTCCATTTAAGTTGGCCCCTCTAGAATGTTTGGGTAGAAACTATGATATGCTTTAATTTTAGACTCTATCACAGTTGAGAGTGTTTATTTGACTCTAACGTGAAGTGAGTTTTCAGTCCTATAGAAATACGATGCACTGGAAAAAAAAAAAAGAAAGATGATTCACTGGTTTAATAAAAGCTGAATACAGAAGACACCAATAGCATATTGATAGTGAACTTGGTCCCTCCTTTAGTTACTTAGAGACAGAGTATATTATGTATATTTGGCATATGCTAAATGACAGGCATTTTGATAGGTGCGTTCACACTTAACTCTTCCTATTTTAATCTCATAAAAAAAATCTACAAGTGTTACCATTGCCATTTTTACAGGTGAATAAATGTTTCCCATACCATGTAGTAAAAACTGGGCCTGGAATTTGAATCTACACCTACACTTTTGTAAAATCTTTTCTGTTAACAAGAAGTGATAGAGCATGATGTTTGAGAACAGGGTTTCTACCAACTACTACCTGATATAGTTCCTTTTACTTGAGATAAAAAGAACTGTGTCTCTCAGCAGAATATTGAGGCTCAGAATAAAGTTACTGCTGTGAGCTTCCCAGATCCTATGGGAAGTGAAAGGAGTTGGGAAACTTCTCAATCAACCCTGCATTTCCATCTACCATGAAATAGTACCTGACAAATGTGGGTTAGAGAGAAATACCAGTGGTGATAGTACAGTTGGAATTTCATGAACAAAACCAGATGGAGGCTACCCTGATACCTCTGAATTTGTTAACTAAGCCCTTGGTTTTGTTTTGTTTTGTTTTGTTTTTGGCTCCTTAGGAACCCCAAAGAAATTTTAGCTAAGAAGGCACTTATTTGACCAGTTTATGTTTGATCTGTATTTCTTTCCCTTTCTTTCTTTTAACTTTTTAAAAAATGTTTATTTATTTTGAGAGAGAGAGAGAGAGAGAGCGCACGAGCATGAGTTGGGGAGGGGCAGAGAGAAAGGGAAAGACAGAATTCCAAACAGGCTGCGTGCTGTCAGCACAGAGCTCCATGCAGGGCTCCATCCCACAAACCATGAGATCATGACCTGAGCCCAAACCAAAAGATGTTTGACTGAGCCACCCAGGCACTCCTTCTCCTTTTCTTCTTGTAAGAAGTTTTGCTGGCTTCAAAGCCAGCATCAACTGGATAAGACTACCACTCACAGGGATGGTCTTAAGAGAGGGACTGCAGGGGCCCTACTGAAGTGGGAAACTCACTGAAAGTAGTAATTTAATTCATCTTGTTTAACACTATCTGCCAAAGTAACTTATAACTTAAAATGTGTGTCTATATATATATGAAATAGTTTACTATTTACAGTTAATTCCACATTTTTGGCTGCAATAAAATTGATTTTGAAATAAATGAAATGTTAAAAGTAAAATTTATTGTACTAAGTACTAAGATTTATTCAATATGACATGGAGGACATTGCTAGAGGAAGAATCAAAATTAAAATCAAGTTCAATGGGACAACAAAGTTGGGGGAAGACATGTTGAGGGTCAATTCTAAAAAAGTGAAGTATGTATGAAAATAGGAAAGTTAGAAGCTATGGCATATCAAGAGTAAAGCAATGTCAGAGGAATAAGTCAGGACAAATTGAAGTTTTGGGAACTAGAGAATACCTAAGTTCTACTTTTTACATGGCATTTGTGCAGTGGAAGTGATTATTCAAAGGAATCCTAAAGGATGAGGCATTTATTGTTTGTTGTGTCCAATGGCCTGCGTATCAAAAGGTTTCTCCTGAATGAATTCTATGACATCTTGGACCTTTTGCTGTTGTTGTTTTTAGACCTTGAAGAATATTTGACCTACACATACATAAAATACCTTGGTAATTATTTTTTCTAAGGAGGAAGTATGTGTGAATGAACTAGAAAGTGTGACGTCATAGTTTGGGATCTAATCTTAGAAAATCATCATCTAGGGGTGCTTGGGTGGCTCAGTGGGTTAAGCGACTGACTTCAGCTCAGGTCATGATCTCATGGTGTATGTGAGTTGAACCCCCCGTCAGGCTCTGTGCTGACAGCTCAGAGCCTGGAGTCTGCTTCAGATTCTTTGTCTCCCTCTCTCTGCCTTACCCCCACTTGTGCTCTGTTTCTCTCTGTCTCTCAGGAATAAATAAAAGTTAAAAAAATTAAAAAGCAATTAAAAAAGAAGAAAACCATCATATATAATTTCTCTTACTTTTAAAAAGTGAAGTGAAAGAAAGATACAGGTGAAAGATGTTACAGGAATCCTGAGCACCGGCCTATCATTCCTATAGCCCTAACTGTGCTGTCCTCAGGATACCAGATGGAAAACTGAAGTTGGAGCTTATTGCCACTGGCCTCCTTTGATCCACAAGTAACTTCAAATAGAATTAATTCAAATAGAAATAATCTGAATAAGAGGCATATGATAACTCCTGATATCAATCTACGCAATAACAAGGCAAACATAAAAGTACCAACTTTTACACGAGCAGATGCCATTTCTTATCTCTATCCTAGTGGAAAAGTGAAATCAAAATTATGGTTTACGGAGCTAAAGAAGAGTCTGACTCATGGGTTATGGCCATGATTCATTCGGTGAGATCTTTCTTCAAGGCTAGAACATGACCTAATCAGGTTCACCACTAATTCATGCAGCAGTCACATTTACAACTGAGTACTAGGAGATGGGTAGGTGCTTCCCAGAGATGTCAGATGATTTGAGTTGTGAGCAGTTCCTGTTAGTCACCTAAGAGAAAACAGTAACCACTGAGATCAAATGTAAAAATTTACTTACAATTTTACATGGCCAGCCCGGAAACAGAGAAGGTTCCTGGCTATAGATATCCACATAATATAAATAGATGCATAGATTATTAACTGTGTAATCACTAGTCTATTACTCTGAATTTATAATAAACGTTTTTTTTTTTAAAGCATCAATGTGGGATTTTTTTTAACTTGTCTGGTATATAAATGGAACAACACTGCTCCAAATAGAATTGTTTCTTAAACAGCAAGATCTGGGAGACATTCACAGCTACTCTACATCTCCATTACAATATTAAGACACAGAAAATTTCAGCTGTAGGGCATCCGGTCCTCAGCATGTGAACCCGAAGGTACAGGAAGAGTGAGCCCGCACTGCTTCAAGCTCTTTTGTCTAGAACACTTCAGTAAGAGCTCTTTTATGAGGAAGTAATTTTTCCCCTTTCTTAAGATCATTTATCACTTAGTGTATAAACCAATATTTCTATGTATCTGTCACAAATGCTCAACCCTATTCCAGAGCATATTAAAAGGAACTAGTGAAATACGTATATGCTGTGTGAATTCTCCCATATCTTGGGGAATTATAAAATTCTTCTTCCCTCTCTACCCTATCCTGAGCCTCCTTGCCATTTTCCTGCCCTGTGTTCCAGGAAGCTGTGGGTTGTGTGTATTTCACACAAAGTGAGGTGTTGGGCTAAAAACAGTGGACAAGAGAAAGAGAAGCATGCCATTTTCTAATCTTTGCTGTTAAGAAAACACAGTAATGTGGCTGTTTGTATTTAGAGCCATCAAAAGCAAATCCCTGCTTTACCATTTATAGTAGCATGATCTTTGGAAAGTTATTTGGCTTTTCTAAATGTCAGTTTCCCTCTCTGTAAAATGAAAACATAGCAGCATCTACGTCTTAAGATCACTGTGAGGGCTAAATGAAGTGATGTACACAAAGCATGTTGCATATTGTCTCATTTAGTTTGCAATTCATCCCACGAAGTGAAGCTTAGTACTATTCTCATCCTACAGATGAGGAAGCTGAGCCTTCCAGAAATAATTAAAATTAAAATTCCCAAGGTCATGCTGTTAACAAGTGTGGGATGTGGTTCAGACCCAGCTCTGCTTGACACGAGGGCCCGCATCCTTCACTGCACAATACTCCTCTGTAAGAATTCAGTAGTTTCTAGTGAGAGAGGATTTAAGTCACTGCCAGAACTCTGCTGCATAGTCTTTATATTTGTGATGTATGTCATTTGGTCTAACTTGATTGCATACAAACCTGTCTCCAGTTTTTATACCATACTAGAGGTTCAGCCATTTCTTATCAAAACATTGGTGATTTGTTTAAATTCACAGATCTAAACATCTCTTCAAGTGTTGCAATAGTCTGACTGCTGACAGATAAGTCCTTAAAGATAGTTGCAGTGAAGGTTCTACAGCTCAGGATGGGCACAGCAGATTAGTAGCTGACAGAAGAAGATTCCTCTCTGGGTGTTCTGTAGTTATATTCACAAATGGTAATCCAGCTGCCACCTAATTGAAATGGCTGATAGAGTTATAATGGGTTATCTTTCTTCAAAGCAATACCAGAAAATCCAAACCAAAGAAAATTAGCTCTGCAACTGGCAGCTTAATAGCTTAGTCTAATGGGTCTCAACGTTTTTGGCCAGCGGATGCCTTTATGGGACTCAAAGTACGTGCTATGTGTGTTGCTGCTTGTCTGTTACATATCTATTGCTGGGTTCTACGTTAAAAATTAAAACTGAGAAATTTTTCATTTGAAAACAATAATAATAAACCCATTACACAATAATGGAAATCAGTGTCAACAGAAATGACCTATTTTTACTGAAAACTAATTATATTTTCCAAAACAAAAAAAAAATTAGGAGGAAAGTGACATTGTTTAACATTTGTGCAGATCTTTCGATTGCTTAATAGAAGACAGCTAGAGTCTTGTATCTGCTTTTGCATTCATTCTGTTACATCACTGCATTTAATATTGACTCTGCATAACAGCGCTGTTCACTCATGAGAGAATGAAAAAGAAAGGAAGATACCATTTTAGAATTATTATTAAGACAGTTTTGACTTACAGATCGCCTGAGTGGGTCTTGGGGACTTCTAGGGGTCTCAGGACTACATTTGAGAATGGCTGGGTTGGTCAATAAACTTAATGGCACAAGGAATGTCCTATCAATGCTGTTTGGTTGATAGCACAATAGTATTCATGGCTAAGATGATCCAAGCTTAAAGAAAATAGACTATTTAGTAGCATAAGGTATTGGAATGCATAAATATCCATTTAGATTTATAAGTTCTAAAACTTTCACACAAGCTGTGGGAAAGGTCAGGGACCTTTGTCACTACTGACATGCAGAGATAAGAAATAATAATAGTCCTTTCTCCTGATTTTTTTCACTTGGAGCCTTTTCTGATTGCTTCCATAAGCCATTTAACAGAGTGATTGTTGTGAGATTCAAATATATATTCCTTTCTGGTTTTCAGCCTCAACAAACCCATCAGGCATATAGTATGTAAATGAATCTATTGGAGTCTAACTGGCTTTCTCTTCTAGAGGTTTCCAGAAAGTCCAAATCTCCCCCTTTTCTCTGCTTGCTATTTGAAGTATGTGGATTGTGATGGTTAGGAGAGTGGTGTACTCCAAGTTTCTTGAAGCCTTAGTTTATTGTAGACTGTGTATTTTGGCAGGCTTCTTGAGAGCACATAGCCTGGCTTGCCACCAGTGTGAAAGTTCCACAGTATCCCTGGGCACTCTTCCTTTCCTGCTTCCCATCAGACTCATTAGGTTCCCATGGAAACATTGTTGAGGCTCAAAGTAGGCCAGATCTACCCCCCCACCCCAATCCACCCACCCAGGAACACAGTCACCTAATCACCTCTCCTCAGAGTACAACCTGCTTTCTTCTACCCCACTTGGTTTTCCCTTATCCTCTGCCCAAGGAGTTCCTTAATTGGCTGGTGCAGCTCATTCACAATAGTCTCTGTTAGTCGTATTTGGCTACCCCTGAAGCTAGTTTGGCACATAATAAACCTTGAAAATAAATGTGATACCAGTGTTGCCAATATTGATAGGATTTTACAAAATCCATAAAACTCATTATTATTATTTTTAAAATTTTTAACGTTTATTTATTTTTCAGAGACAGAGCATGAGTGGGGGAGAGGCAGAGAGAGAGGAAGGGAGACACAGAATCTGAAGCGGGCTCCAGGCTCTGAGCTGTGAGCACAGAGCCTGATGCGGAGCCTGACCTCACAAACTGTGAGATCATGACCTGAGCTGAAGTCGGATACTTAACTGACTGAGTTACCCAGGCGCCCCTAAAACTCATTATTTTTGATGTTAGGCCTCAAATTAAATTAAAAAATTAAAAATTTTTAAATTAAATTAAAAAATTAAAAATTTTTAAATTAAATTAAAAAATTTTAATACACTTGGGGCACCTGGGTGGCTCAGTCAGTTGAGCATCTGACTCTTTTGGCTCAGGTCATGATCCCAGGGTCGTGAGATCGAGCCCCACATCAGACTCTGCGCTGAGAATGGAGTCTGCTTAAGACTCTCTCTCTCTTTCTCTCTCTTCCTTTCAAATAAAAAAATAAATAAAAGATAAAAATGTAATACACTCATATCATTCATAAGACTCTTAGAACACTGTGGTAAAATGTGAAATGGCAGTTGTCATATATTCATAAAAATAACTAACATTTGTGTCACTCTCTAGTCAGAAAGTTCTTTCACAGACATAGTTTCACTTAATTCACAAGAAATGCTCTTTCACCAGTTGTAATCCCTATTTTACAGATGAGGGGGAAAATTGTGTCTTGAGTAATTGAGGCAGGTTTCTGGAGTAACTGACAAAGCTGCATCTCAATCACAGGTATTCAGATTCAAAACCTAGTACACTTTCTGCCCTATTGGTGTTTTGCACACTTCAGTTATTTGCATATAATTTTAATGTATTTACTATGTCTATGTACTTGAGTGTGCTATATCCATGAATGTAAACGTTTTATTTTGTTACTTAAATAAGTGTGTATTGAAAAGTAGCTTGGTATTACTATAGTTTAAAGGAATAATGTAGTAATAATATAGTTTTATTTTGCTTTAAAACAAACTATAAAAATAAAGATAATAAACATAAAACAAAATTATTAAATTTTGGTAAGACACTGTTGCCTACTAAAACATTTGAGGTCTCATATTCCCGCTGTTAAAAAGGGAAAATAGCATGAGATTAAGAAGATATTAAAGTCACACAAACACCAAACTGGAGCAGTCTCTTGGAGGACTGAAAAGAAATTGAACATGGAAAACTTGAGCGATACACTATGTAAAATTATTTCAGTGAGCATGCTGTCAGGCACCGACTTACAGTATGGTGTATCTGAAAAAGTAACAGAAGAAAAGACATCAAGTTAGAGACAAGGCCAAGTTTACCAAAAAGTAATTGTAAATTGTAATTAAAAATAACTGGTAAGAATGTCACTCCAAATCATCTAAAGATGAATTGTGTTTGTCTAGGAGGAAGGAAGGGAGGTGAATAAAATTCAGATGACATTTCAAAGGATTTTCTTTATAGGAGAGATCCATGTATAGCAATAATTCCAGTTTGGAAAGAAGATAGGATGGGCCCATTTCTCTTAATCTTTCTCACGTCAGAACACTGCTGGGCTAAACGGAAGGAAGCTGCTATAGTTTTCCAGGCTTCTCAGGGCTGCTGGGCATGCATAGAGGGTCTCTGGGCACTTGAAAACCCTCTGTGGCTCACCAGGGCACAGACCGATGAGAGGACCACAGGATAAGGAGAGATAAAACATGACAGCAAAGAAGTCACAATTTCTCCCAGAAACATCTATGGGGAATCTTCTATGAGCAAGACACTTTAACAGGTACTAGGGGTATGTGACAGATTCATATTGGCAGAATATCAGTTTTACCATGGAGGAAACCATGTTAAGGACCTACAACTTGTGGCATATAGCAACAATGGTAAGCTTACAAGTATCCAAGAAACGACTACCATATATTTCTCTGACAAATTTATTTATTTGTTTGTTTTATATACTTTATGAGTCCTTCACTTCGTTGTATGCATTTCAGTTCTTCCAATGGCCTCATAAAAGAATGAGTAAAAATGTTAATCTAAGCTCCTTTCTTCATTTAGAAAGTCAAAGTTCACTGGGTACTAACAGTAGAAGAAGCATCTTACTGGTGCCTAATACGAAGTCTTTTAACCTTATCAGTCCCACAGAATCAGAATATTAATCTCACTTTACAAATTTTGATTAAAGAAAAGAAGTGAAACAATGGACAAAAACCCAGCGTTCAGATGGAGGCATTTCTGACTTCAAAGCCGATCTCCTTTCACTATGATGTACTGCAGGTTTGAAATCTGTCTCTATCAATCTTAATCTTGACTTAATGCAACACAAACAGCAAATTATCCAGTGGAGTTACCATAATTAGTTAATTATGTTCCTCCTTTACATACTTCACAAACTGAAACCTAGACACAAGACAGAAGTAAACACACACACACACACACACACACACACACACACCCCTATGCACATGCATTAAGAATATAAGTTGTAATAATACTGTAATTTAAAAATATGAAATCATCTATTCATGTAAAAATTGGTGTTTTCAGTAGTAGGAGAAGACCTCCAAAAATCCTTCAATTATTTATCAACAAATAGTTACAGGATCCCAATAAAATGAAAATTCCCTGACAGATGCACTTAAAGTTACATACTGGGGCCTCTTGTGAATGTCTCTACTCTCAAACACTTTTAATAGATTTTTGATTGAACTCTTGAGCCTCAGTAACAAAAGGTATTCAAAATGAGCCAGGACAGTGTTTCTCAAACCGCAGTGTGCCAGTTTTGATTCAATAGGTCTGAGATAAAGTCCAGAATTCTGCATTTTCACTACTGTCATGGGTGAGACCCAAACTACTGGTGTTGGGGCCACATTCCGGGAGTAAGGGACATGCCAATCAAAATGTGGTCTGTAGACCAGCGAAATGTTGGTTACTGGTATACAATGGATTAAATACAGAAACTTGAAGTACGCATTTAAAATTCATTTTGACAGAGTAATTTTATGTCTACTGAATATGATAAAATAAAATTGGGGCTTGTAATTTATATGTCTTTGTTTTTCTTAATTTCATTAGAAATTTTTATTAGAGGGGCTCCTGGGGGGCTCAGTTGGTTGTGTCTGACTCATGATCTCAGCTCAGGTCATGATCTCATGGTTCGTGAGTTCAAGCCCCACATTAGGCTTTGTGTGGAGCCTGCTTGTGATTCTCTCTTCCCTCTCTCTCTGCCCCTACCTGCTTGCTCTGTGTCTCAAAATAAATAAATCAACTTTAAAAAAGAAAAATTTTTATTATATTTTACAAAAATTTTGGTCTTTGACAGTCTGGATATATATTAATGGTCCTTTATCACAAATGATTTGAGAAGAACTGTCCCTGGTTCTTGAAACACAATAAAATTGAATAAATGTGACAAGCAAACATAAAAACACAAGACAGAATGTGTTGGACAAGAATTGAGGAGTTTTGAGGGTTTGGAGAAGTGAAAATAGAATGACCTGGCATTTATGGAACACCTGTTTATATGGAACACACACACACACACACACACACACACACACACACACACATGGAACACCATACACTATGCTAACACCTTAACATTTAGCACACACAGCACCCCATTTTAAAAATGAGGAAATTGAAGAATCAGTGAGATTAAGTAACTCAAGTCAAGAAGGGGAAGGGTCCAAAATAAACCCTAGCTATGGATCTTCGTATTTTTAACACCCTCCCTACATTCTACTAGGATCACACAATATGAGTCTCACCTTCCCAAATTAAACTCCAGACACTTTATTTCTAATCTTCATTATAGCCAGGGTGCAGGCAGGTGTGATCTAGGCTTCATATTGTGAGGTTGGGGAATTCAGAGACTGGAGACATGGACACCAGACTAAGGATAGTGCAGAAGACATTGTTGGTGTCTATTATGGGTTGAATTTGGGTTGAATTGTGAACTCCACCCTGCCATCAACTTCATATATTGAAGTCTTAACCCCTATTACCTCAGAATGTTACATTATTTGGAAATAGGATGATTGGAGAGGTAATTAGTTAAGATGAGGTCATACTAGGGTGGGCCCCTAATCCAATATGACTGGTGTCCTTACAGGGAGGGGAAATTTGCACATAGACACACAAAAGGGAAATGCCATGTGAAGATGGAGGCAGAGATGGCGGTGATGCTGGAGAAGTCGAAGAACATCAAAGATCACCAGCAAACCACCAAAAGCTAAGAGAGAGGCATGGGAAGGATTTTCCCTCACTGCTCTCAGAAGGAACTGACCCCAAGACACCTTGGTCTCAGATTTCTAGCTTTCAGAGCCGTAAGACAGTAAATTTCTGTTGTTTAAGCACATACTGTTCAACATTTTCTAGAAGTAATATTTAAGCTATCAAATTGAAAAGTCTTACTGACGGTGGAGGAAGATTAAAAAAAAAAAAAAGAAAAAAACACCCAGGAATATCATAGTGAGATGGCAGAACATCAATGATACTAAGAAATATCTTAAAAATTATCAGAACAGAAAGAGAGCTTGTGAGTTTAATCCTGGAGTAATTCTATAGGGCCCGAGGAAAGGGCAGAAACAGGAGCAAAAAAGCTACTTTCAGAGTGAGAGGGGCAATACCTCTATCTCAACTTCACTCTGGCTACAGTCAGGCTACACAGTGGCTTGCGAACCTCTCATCTAGCCCTAGAAGGCAAATGTAGGACTAGAGAATCCAAACAGAGCTGCATGTGTGCATGCACACACACAAGGTGGGGAAGAGGGAAACTTCTCTTCATATTTAGTTGTTTCTGCCCTCCTGGGTATGTTGGAAAGAATAGAGCTCAATATATCAGCATATATTCAATTCAGTATCATGTATATTACATATCTAAACCAGTTGCTACTCTAGGTCTATAAACGCAAACATAAATGGCATGGTTTCTTCCTCTGTTCATGGATAATTTGACTCTGTCATACTATTTATTACAACGGTATGAAAAAAATACAATTTTTGAAGGTAGTCTGTTCAGTTTAAGTTTCTTTGGGATTTGAGGATATTTGTTGGAACCTTTCTAGAATGTAGACATTTATTCTGGAACTTTGCCAAATGCCTTTTCATCCCATTTTGGTAAGTTGGTTAAAAAAATATAAATTCTTGGACCCACATGATTCTTGTTTAGGAATCAACACAATTGCTTTAATTTTCTTGTAAACACTTTATGGAGGCAGATAAAGTATGATCTATAAACTGAGTGCACTTGAGCATCAGGGTAAAATTTTAAAACTGAGGCATTCCCGAATTTACTTTTAGTGTGCAAAGTAAATGTGCTTCTGAATTAAAAAGAAACAACCATAGAGGAAGTCAAATATTTTCTATTCAGTAAGACATTGGTACTGAAAAGAGAAGAGGTGATAATAATCCATTAAGGATTTTCTTTAAAATCTCTACATACATTACTGCTCATCCTTTTATTTTTCATCCTTGCCACAATTAGTTTATAGATTGTTTTATATACATACTTCAGTGGGAAGTTTGTTTCAAGTTTCAGTAACTGGCTAAATAATCAGTGCCTTATATACAAAAGAAAAGTTTCCTATGGAGGAACTGTTTTTCCTTTTTGAATGACTTTTTTGTTGTTGGTGGTGATATACTTCAAAGTGCTCCAAGAGATATGTGTGGGTATTTTCTCCATCAATGCCAAATTTATGTCCTTGTGATGGCCTTAACGAATAATGCTAATACATTGTAATAATAAAAAGTAAACAAAACAAAACAAAACAAAACAAAAAACCAAGACCTAGTTTAAGACCTACAGTCATCATTCAACCATTTCTTTTTAGTGCCAGTAGGACTAACAATGGAGTTTATAATTCATGATAAGGATAATAACTAATAATGTTTTTATAAAAAATGATGATGGAAGAATGTTAAACATTTTATTCCTGTAAAGAAGACAATGAAGGGGTGCCTGGCTGGCTCAGTTAGTGGAGCATAAGACTCCTGATCTCAGGGTTGTAAGTTTGAGCCCCACATTGGGTGTAGAGATTCCTTAAAAATAAGATCTTAAAAAAAGAAGACAATGAAAATAAGAAGTGAGTTAATGTAAGAGGTTACTTAAGAATGGTTATTTCAGGGGTGTCTGGGTGGCTCAGTTGGTTAAGTGTCTGACTCTGGCTCAGCCCATGATCTCATAGTTCGTGAGGCCAAGCGCTGGAACCTGCTTCAGATTCTGTATCTCCCTCTCTCTGCCCCTCACCTGCTTGTGCTCTCTCTCCCTCAAAGAATAAATAAATATTTCAAAAAATTTTTAAAAAAGAATGCCTACTTCACTTTTATTTTTCTTGAGCCTTAAAAATATCTAAACCATAAGGAAGAGAGAGGGAGAGAGAGAAAGGGAGAGGGAGAAGGAAACAGAAGGAAGGGAGAGGGAGAGACCAGCTATGATGGAATATGAGCATTGGAATAGTGGAAAGAGTAGGGACTTTGGAATTAGAAGGCATGGCACTTAATTCTTGGGCACAGAGATGTTTGGAGAGGATGTTTATGGTCTCTGAATATCAATTTTCCTAGCTGTAAGATATAAAATATAAGACAGTGTGACAAAAGCCTTTGTAAACCATCAAACACTATACAAATGACAGTTACCATTCTTCAGACTTGCAGAGAGAATGTAAAAACCTTTGTGCTAAGAGAAGGGAGTCAGACCTCTGCGACATCACTGAGTCACATCACCCAGATGCAGATGAACAACCAGGCCACTCTGGAGGAAAGTCACACCGAAGCTGGTAAAACACATGTGTCACACAGGAAATGCCCCGGGGAGAGCAAGCTATGTCTGTTTGGGAGGCTTTCTTAGGTGATGATTGAGCAGCTATTGATGGCATACTTTCTAGTGTTGTTCATAATGAGAAAAAAAATCTATGTGAGGGCTTTGGACGATGGGATTCAAAGGCAGGGAACTAGAAGCAAGAGTGTCTATTCCTTCTGCAAAGAGTCTCTCAAGAGAATGTTGTGGTAATAAATTGAGAAATAATATAAAATGCTCATATGGTACAGAGACCACTCCTTGTCTCCTACCATCAGAGCCATGATGATCACACTACTGCCGTGCTTTGAAAAGAAGGGATGAGAGATGATGCACCATTCTGCTCAATTGCAGCTTTCCCCTCTGCAAATTGCAGTTTTTCCACTCTTTCCCCTCCAAAATACTGATTTCAAATGTCACCTGTCCTCATAGTCTAGACATCTATTTATAATTATACTTAGAGAAGTTCTTTAAACAGCTGAAATCATCTTTCTCCACTTATTTTCTATCTCTCCTTCCCACTAGAATATAATCACCAAGAAGCTACAGACTTATCTTGACAGTGTATCTTCATTGCCTAGAGCAGTGTCTAACACATCATAGGCATTAAAAAAAATCATGAGTGAATAAATGAAGAAAGTGACAATATTTGGTTACAGTGCAGGTACAGACAATTACCCAAAAGGAAATGATATGATCTTATGATTGTCAACATGCATGGATGGATTCAGATGATATAAAACATTTGTTTTCCCCAAAATTCCACAGTGATGCCTCTCTGTGGGTAGCTACTAATCTCGTTGAAGTCTAGTCTCCATCCTTATTTTACCCCCTTTTCCTCCTCCTCCCATCTTTCCTCCTGTCTTTGCATCCTTTTGCCCTTTCCCTCACCACCAAATCAATAGTCTCGTTTGTAGCCTGGAGATGAGTTCCAGCTTCCATCAGGGACAGACAATGGTTGGTCCTAATTTCCCAACTAGAAGTAGGCTCAAGTCTTTCAGCCTTAAGGTAGAAATAACTAAAGAAAGAATTTTTCTTGCTCTGTTCATTGCACTTCCATAACAATTTCCATAGGATATTATGCTAACAGTGTCTGTTACATTTCTTTAAATCACAGATGAGGAAGATAAAGGGTAAAAGGAAAGGGCTGGAAGCTGGAGGGGTATAGAAAACCCCACTGTGTGACATGAGCTGATCTCATAGGGATGGCAACTCAAGAACTCTTGAGTATTTTAAAATAGTGCTTTTTAAATTTTAATGTGCATAGTAATCACCTGAATATTGTTTGTAGATTTTGATTCAGGAGTTCCAGTGTGGGGCTCAAGAGTCTGCACTTCTTAAAAGCAGCCAGGTGGTCCATGGGTCCATGTTTTAGTCAATCTCTAAAGAGAAATCTTTTCAGTTTGTACCCCTGCTTTAAAACAGCATTGTGTAAGAGAAAGAGCAAGATGAATTTGGAATCAGCTAGAACTGGATTTGAAATCTGGCTCCACTAATTCCTTAAAAGATGTTGGGCGAGGATTATTTTTAAAGTATGACTTCTCTAAGCCTCAGTATCATCTGGAATAAGGGGGTGATAATACCTGTCTTACAGGATTGCTATAAAAATTAAATGAATTTCGGTGTTGTTTTTTTTTTTTTCAGAGAGCACTTTAGCATGGGGTCTAGACTGCTCTCTTTCTGCCCATTTTGAATTCTTCAAAATGGCATAGGAGGACTGTCACAATTCAGCCCCAAGTTCTATTTCAAACTATTTGCTTCTTGATAAGTGAAACCATCTATACCCATACAGCTTGCTCTCTACATTAACATAATTTTACTTTCAACTTCTGCCTTACCTAACTTTATATTCCAGGACATGTTTGCCCAGAAAGATTAAGTTGAAACTATTATCTATTTCAGACCCTCTTGAATTTATTTACCGAAATACTCAATTTGTTCTCATTAGATAAATACCCTCTTGTTAGAAGAATAGATCACTCAACTGGGCTCGTCAAATTATGTTTAATCTTCAAAGATTCTCTTCAAAGTCCCCACTTATTTTATCCATTAATCTTATGCTGTTATATTATGAACATTGTTCAGTACCAATCAGACTCCCTCGTTGAAAGATATGCGTTAAATTAGATCCCAAAACCTTACAAATGCGGTTTTGCTCCCTGCTTCCAAGATGCTACTACGATTCTGTCACAGTTGTAAATGGCTCCTCTTACCGCAGTAAGCAAGAAACTTGTCTTTGCTTGATCAATCAAACAGGTTATTTCACTGTTCTTTTCAGAAAGTTGGAAGTCAATAATCTCTTGTATGAAAACGATTATCCACACAAATGTAATTAATTACTTGTTATTTCTTGAAGGTATTATACTTTCTCATAGTTTGTGCTTTTGTACTATTGATTCCTTTTTCCTAGAATATCATCACCTTGTCTTTTATGTAAGTTTCAAGGCTCCAGCTAAATGTTGCTTCCTCTTTATCGAAACGCTAACTAACAACATGGATCTGCCATGCTTCTGTGCTTCCATAGCATTTAGAATGCCTTTTCTATAATATCCTATTGTTTTCTGATTGCTTGGGACACACTTTTCTTTCCTAAAGACATTGTGCTCCCTGAATGTAGGTATTGTGCCATTTCCACCTCTATCTGCACCTTGAATAATGAAAGAAGATTACTAATTGATCAATAAATATTTGTTGAATGTCGAATGAAAAACATTTAGCTGAACTATTAGAGAAAGAAATGAGATAAAGAAATTTTTGCCAAAAGGAACTTGGGTTTATTTTCATAAGGATATCTTGTATACCCTCAATTGCACTTTCCTTTTCTAGATAACCCTCTGATGGCTCTGAGGAATGTTAACCTCTGGAGTAGCTGTTCTCAACAAAACATGGTCCTGCTGATGTTTCATGCCTCTGTCGAAAAGGTAATTTCTCATTTCCCTTTCATCTAGTAATTACAGATGACAATTAAGAGCTTGCAGTTGGTCCAGCCCTTCTATGAGCATAGCAGATGGTTTATTTCCTGTCTTCAGGAAAATTTTATCTCCTCTGGCATCAAGTCTGGATATAAATGTTGTCAGTTTTATGATATGAAATAGGGGGTCAACATTTTGTTTAGCCCAATCAGACCTGGAAGAAAGACAAGTTTTATCATGTTGTGAAATCCATGATGGCTGATAACAACGTATCCTGACATAGTTATGTGTCTGTTTAAGTAGTATTACTCGTGTGCACAACAATGCTTTATTGGATAGCCACAATTAATCCAACATGTGGGCTATTAAAGGTAGCAATAGAATTTTCAAAATTTCCATCTACACGAAAATCTAGAAGTTCCAAAACAGTGTCAGAGTTCATGGCTAACAGGTTTTGACAAGAGCTAAGCTAACGTTTGCATTAGTGAAGCATTTCCTAGGTAACAGCATATTGAGACATCAGCGTTGTTGAGGGAAAAAGTAAAGTCTAAAGAGTATTTATGACAAACAGTTAGCCTGGATTGGTATTCCACACTAGCAGTAGGCTGCTTTTGAAAAGAATGCAAAACTATGTATATTGTATCTCAGTTTCTGATCACTTTGGGTCAGTTGGAGGCATAATTACTTAATAAAAAAAATTCAGTGTTCAGTAGTGAGGCTCAGCCATGTTCCTACCTTTGACTGTCATCTAAGAATGAAAGAAATAACCTTTCTTATTATATAAGCTAGTTAGCCCACTGAGCACTCTGGGTAATATTTGTTTCATATCATAATGATAATAAGCATTGTAACTTATTTGCGTTGAGTCCCAATGATTCTTCTTTCTGTGTGGCTTGTGTTAATCATATTTTCAGGAATATGGGTAGTAATCATAATGGTTTATTATAAATATATTACAATTTTGCCTTTAACATTCATGACCTGTGTGAACCTTAAACAATTCTGGGAGGTAGGAATGTACCCGTTTTACAGAGGAGATGGAGAGTCAGCCAGAAGAAATGACTTTCCATAGGTCACATGGTTGGTGAATGGAGGAGCTAGTGCCAGAACTCCAAGCTCCTGTCTTGCAGAAATGGTGTCCTCTGTCCTACAATACACAGATCCCTGTTAATGTATTTTAAAATAATTACAGAAGAGATGTTACAGACCCTTCACACAGAATCTGATCAATGTTTATTTTGAGGAGAGTGCACTAATATAACATTAGTTTTAATTGTGTTCTCCATTTGAGAACAGTAATCATGAAAAGAAATGAAAAGATTGAGTTCAGGATTGATTTTCTTGTGTTTGCAGCAACGATTGCAGCTTCAAGAATTCTGGAGACAGGCTTTTTTCAGAGATTGTTTTGACTTCTCTGTGTCAGAGTATTAAAGACAATCTCCGCGTTCGGTGCAATATTAATTGTACGGGGTTTGAACTCAGACCTTCTCTATGGATGTGCCTGAGCGTTACAAACAGAGTGTCAGGGCAAATAAATACATACTCATGTGTAGCATAATACAAATAATTAATGATACAGATTAACAGTTTCTAAGCATTAGATTGTGCCAGCTCTTACGTGGATACTTGTTTGACATGTAGTTTTCGGTTCATATTTACAATACTGCATCGTATAATGGGTGTGGAAACAGGCTCAGTGGAGTAAGGAACTTGTCCAAATTCACACAGGGGTTGGGTGACTGAGTTAGGATTTGAACCCAGGTCTGTCTGATTTCAGAGCCCTTTATGCTCTAAGGCACTGCTTTTCTTTTATCACATTGCGGAGCCTCAGAAATAGGGAGGGACAGATGGAGGACTTCTGATGGAAGGAAGGGAGATGAATGAATGAGTGGGGAGAACAAAACTTTGTGGGAAGGGGCGCCTGGGTGGCTCCGTTGGTTGAGCGTCCGACACCAGCTTAGGTCATGATCTCACGGTTTCTGAGTTTGAGCCCCACATCGGGCTCGCTGCTCTCTGTGCAGAGCTCGCTTCAGATCTTCTGTTCCCCTCTCTCTCTGTGTCCCTCTCCTGCTCCTTCTTATGCTCTTACTCTCAAAAATAAATAAAACGTTAAAAAAAACAACTTCGTGGGAAAAGAGAGAGGCTGTAGTATGTGCGAACTACATGAGAACAGAAATCAAGAAGATATGGCATCTGGTCCAGACTCTGGTATCAACTAACATGACTTTGGAGATGTCACATACCTATTCTGTCGTTTAATTTCCTTGTTCATAAAATATGGAATTGGGCTTAATTAACAGTTTTCTAGACAGGTTCTGTGAGTTCCAGAGATTCAAAGAGTGACATGGTTTCTAGGAGGGCCGTAAAACAAACAAACACAAAATGCAGCTCACTCCTATATAAAGGAGTAGACAGGGGCCCCTGAATGGCTCAGTCAGTTAAGCATCCAACTCTTGATTTCAGCTCAGGTCATGAGCTCACAGTTTGTGGGTTTGAGCTCTGTGCTGGGCTCCATGCCCAGTGTGGGATTCTCTCTCTCCCTCTGCCTCTGCCTACTCCTGCGCCCCACCGAAAGAATATCCTTTGATTCAGAAAGTCTATTTTAAAATTATCCAAACAAATTAATCAGAGCTGCACATAATTTATATGAAGATATTCAGTATAGTAGCAAGATAATTAACCCAACCCAAGTGTCCAACAGTGGAATATTGCATATGTTACGTATATCCATGCAATAGACTATGTATACATTAAAAATAGCATTTGTGAAACATACTTAATGCATGAAAGAGGTTCCTTATTTATTGTTAAATAAAACTGCAGGTTACAAAGCTATGTAAGTCTTATGTTGTGTATATTTAGAAAGCTCTTCTCCCACATACCTTTATGGCTGGGTTCCTTCCTTTAAGTTTTTGCTGAAATAGCATCATAATCATACAATATATCTTCCCTACCTCATGTCATCATGGTCTATCTCTCTTTTTTTTTTTAATGTTTGTTTATTTTTTGAAAGAGAGAGAGACAGAGTGTGAGCGGGGGAGGGGCAGAGAGAGAGGGAGACACAGAATCCGAAGCAGGCTCCAAGCTCCAAGCTGTCAGCACAGAGCCCGATGCGGGGCTCAAACTCACAAGCTGTGAGATCATGACCTGCGCTGAAGTCAGACGCTTAACTGACTGAGCCACCCAGGCACCCCGGTTTATCTTGGCTCTATTTTTTGTTTATTGAATATCTCACTAATGGACATATTATATGCTTTATTACCTATCTCCCCTTTGCTTGACTGCAGGTTTCCTAAATGCAGGGACATTTTCTGTTCACTGCTGTATTCCACTGCCTAAAGGAGGAGCTGACACATAATTAGGACTCAGCACATGATTGCTGAAATGAATATATAAATATACAAAATATTAATGATTATCTCTGGGTGAAGGGCTTATGAGTGCTTTCTTTTTAACATGTCTTTTTTTGTACTTTTCAAAAATGTTTACAGTGCATACGTATTACTTTAAGAATCAGAAACAGATGGAGCAGCTGGGTGGCTCAGTCAATTGAGCTCCTGACTTCAGCTCAGGTCACGCTCTCATGGCTCTTGAGTTTGAGCCCCACGTAGTGCTCTGTGTTGACAGCTCAGAGCCTGGAGCCTGTTTCAGATTCTGTTTCTCCCTCTCTCTCTCTGCCACTCCCCTGCCTGCACTCTGTCTCTCTCTCTCAAAAGAAATAAAAACATTTTTAAAAAAAGAATCAGAAATAGAAGAAAAATAGTTTTAAACCTTCACTTATTTTGGAGCGAAATCTACCTCTGTTATCTTCTATCTTCTGAAACTGTGCCAAATCAAACACCCATCCAATTACATATAAAAGTCATTATAATATTTCAAATAGCTATTCTCCTCCTCCCTGGCATTCCCCTCTGCACCGTATTGCTACCACCACTCCATGGATGGCCCAAATTCAAGTCTCTTCCCTATCATGGCTGCTTTCATTAATCTCTTCTCTTTCTATGGTGAGGCAAAAGTCACTAGTCAATGGTCTAATCTTAGTAGGAAGCTAAAAAACATGCAGTAACTTAGTTCTTTTCACTTCAAAGAGGAACACATTGTTTTGTGGCATTGTGCACTCACTTTTGCCTTATCTGTTGTGTTCACACATGTACCTATATGCCTCTTACTGGTTCACCTCACCTACTTCATAACTTGGACTTATCTCTTTATAAAAGATAAACAATGGAGTCCAAAATTTAGGTGCACATAGGGAAGTATTTGCTTAATTCATGTATTTTTAAATGTTTCTAATTTTCAGTGTTCTCAAACCTTGGCTTTAAAGTCACCGTTAGGGGTGCCTGGGTGGCTCAGTAGGTTAAGGGTCTGACTTTGGCTCAGGTCACGATCTCACAGTTTGTGGGTTTGAGCCCCACATTGGGGTCTGTGCTGACGGCTCAGAGCCTGGAGCCTGCTTCTGATTCTGTGTCTCCCTCTCTCTCTGCCCCTCCCCACTCATGTTCTGTCTGTTTCTCTGTCTCAAAAATAAATAAACTTTGAAATGATTTAAAATCACCTTTAAAAATATCCAGAAATAAATCAATTAAGGAATGAAATTCATTAGTTTCAATTTGTATTTGGTATCACTGCTAGGAATAAATGGATTCATCTGAGACTGAAACAGAAATATAGTGGAATTTCAAGAAAGGGAAATGGTAGCGCCATTTATTTTCTCTCTATACACGTATAAATGAAAATATTTTATATGTTTTCAAAATAATGTGGCTTATGTGTACAATTTTCTTCTAAGTACTTAGCACCAGTTAAATAAGATCATCATAAGTTAAATCCTTCTTGAATTCAAAATATCTTTTCTAATGAGGGACATGTACTTTGGCTGGGAGATTGTATTTATATATATCAGTTTATATATCTTTCTTTATATCAATTTATATCCACATATCCATTTGTCTTAACATCTTTTCTTAGATGTCTCTGGTATCACATATTCACATATCAAAAATTGAGTCCACGATTTCCATCTCAAAACATTTGTTGTTTCCCCTTGAGTTCAGGATAAATTGAGAAATATAATAAGGAAATGTAAGATACAATCCAAATATCACTGCTGCGCATACTCAGGAATCCAGGCTGACAGAATCTCTGGTATCTTATAACTGTGCTGTCTGGGTCCTTCTGAGTTGCCTAGCAGGAGAGGAGCACATGGAGACTCTAGTGTTTCTACCTAGAAGTGAAACTTTTCACTTTTGTTCACATTTTATTGCTCAAAGTAGATCACATGGCCATGCCTGGTTCCAGGGAACCATACGCCCAGAAGGAAGAATGAATGGGAAATCTGGTGATAACTAGAATTTCTTCCACAAGAAGAAACTTAACCTGTTACATTCTTTTTACTTGGTTTGATCCATTGGACTTTCGTGTTTCCCGCACTTATGACCTTGCTCCCCATCTCCACTCTGTGCTGAGGCCTGGGAGGTGATGCGTACTGGGTCTAGAGAAGGCCCAGGCAGTATGTAACCTAGATTCCCCTTCTCTCAACCTTCCTATTATTCCTCCCAAAGCCCTGGAAAAACTTTTTATTTTACTTCCTTCATGGGAGCTGGGGGCATCCCTGAAGCCAAAAATTATATTCTTGCCTACATACACCCTTCCCTATTCTATGATCAATGCCCTAGTCAATTCTTCAAACTTTAGACCGATATTTAAGGAAATTTTTCAGGATTCAGAACACCTCTTTTTCTCTCCAGAAAACCAAGCTTCCAAGAGCACTGCTCTAAATATACCTAGAAAGAAGTCTGATTTGAAACCCAAACCTGAGTAATGTTCCTTTTGTTCTAGGCAAGAACTGCATTTTCCTTAGGAAAAAAACAAACAAACAAACGCTATTCTTTTGAAGTTTGACAAATTACAAGACAACAAGATTTAGAGAGAATTGAGAAGACATAAGATAGTCTTATGTCTTCATAAGGTAAGTTATTTCTTCTGTACCTATATCTCCTCTAAGCTACAAGATTCATGAAGTCAGGAAGCAAATTGTTTGACTCGACATTGTTGAAGCAAAATATTATTTGAATAAACGGAGGAATAAATGAACAAGCAAAAGTACATCAGTATTTTGGATAAAACAGGGAATAGATTTAAATTTACAATGGGATCCAACGTTCTAAAGTTTGTCTCCAAAAATAAAAGGGTGGTAAAGTGCTCTGGGTGGACAAGAAGTTCACTCCAGTGAAGGAAAGGAATCGAGATGCACAGAAGCCTGTGCAAAGTGGCAACGTCAGAGGACAGTGAGGCAAAGCAGGAGCCACTGAAATATCGTCTGACCCAACATTGGGAATTTGTCCTAAGCTCCTTGAGGAAGGAGGTTGTGGAAATCAAAAAGAGCAGCTTGCCAGGGACTCCATATGAGAAGATGTATTTTCCCTCAAATAAACACTGCAGGACTGGCCAGAAGTGGGGGTGGGGTGTTCATTTTCCAGTTAAAGGGCCACAAGGTGGTGGGAGCAGAGCACATGGAGAGGTGGTAATGGCTGAGACAGCAGCTCTGTTGACCCCACAGCACTCTTGAGGTCTAGATTCGGTCCTTACTCATTTTGGATCAAAATCCATCAGAAACTGTACGGGAAATGCAAAAGACTTGGAATCCTCTTGTGACGAGTTCAAGGGCCACAGGTCATCAAGATTAACTACCCATAAGAGGCTTGAAGGACCTCAGCCAACAAAGGTCACACATTGAGGCTGTCATTGCTACATCCTTGCAAAGCTTCTCTCAACACACTGAACAATTAGATGAATGAAGTCTCCTTATGAGAGGAAATTCCACAAAACCCTGTAGGGATGTGTTGAGAAACTGCACTACAACTATTCACTAGGATTTGGAATGATTTTTTCCAGATTTTATCACTTATCAGCCACCAGAAGGTAGTTCAACAGCATTAAAACCTTGATGGCACGAATATGACAATGTCCAAAATCAGCCCAGGTGAACTTTGAACTTTCAGTCTACGAATACATGATATTGATATCATTTCAAGTCCAAAATACCCAGTTCTCGGCTATGATATCATTGGCAAAAACTGTCCAGAATTTGAAATTGGAAATTTCTTTGTGACCAAATGTCATGGACTTAGTATAAAAAATTATCCAGCTGGTTCCAATCATAAGAGTAAAACTGTCTCCAGTTCCCAGAAGCCTACACTCGTCTATTTATTTCATGATTGTCGATGGAGAGTGAAGTATTATTTTTATGCATGTTAACTTTCTTCTTATGAAGTTATCCTTATGTAAAATTAAATTATAAAAAGTGACCACACTTGGGGCGCCTGGGTGGCGCAGTCGGTTAAGCATCCGACTTCAGCCAGGTCACGATCTCGCAGCCCGTGAGTTCGAGCCCCGCGTCGGGCTCTGGGCTGATGGCTCAGAGCCTGGAGCCTGTTTCCGATTCTGTGTCTCCCTCTCTCTCTGCCCCTCCCCCGTTCATGCTCTGTCTCTCTCTGTCCCAAAAATAAATAAACGTTGGAAAAAAAAAAAAAAAATTTAAAAAAAAAAAAAAAAAAAAGTGACCACACTCAATAAATTTCTAACCTAGAATTTTTGTTATCCCCTCAAAATAAACAAGTACTGGAAAATGTCTGAAGGGATCTTAGAATATGATTTTTTGAAAGGTGATCAAGTAATTGCATGACAAGTAACTGTAGAGTCTGCTTTGTTCATTTGTTTTTTTTTTTTAATGTTTATTTATTTTTTGAGGGAGAGAGAGAGAGAAAGAGAGAGACAGAGTGTGAACTGGGGAGGAGCATAGAGAGAGAGGGAGACACAGAATCCAAAGCAGGCTTCAGGCTCCGAGCTGTCAGCACAGAGTCCGATGTGGGGCTCGAACCTACAAGCTGTGATATCATGACCTGAGCTGAAGTCAGATGCTTAACTGACTGAGTCACTCAGGCACCTCAGATTCAGTTCATTTGTAAGAGAGTTGCCAGACTTCGCAAATAAAATATAGGACACACAGTTAAATTTTCATGTCTCAAATGTACATCTGACATAGAGTTTGGTCATGAAGGGTGACCCTGATGATTTTTCTAAGTCCACCTCCAAAGGCCAGGACCAATCTATAACATACTTATGTTAAAAAAATTATTTGTTGTTCATCATAAATTCAAATTTAATGAGCATCCTGTATTTTATTTGGCAATCCTAATTTGAAGGAACAGGCTGCTTGCCATGGCACTAAAAGTACTATTGTAATTTTTCATTCTGCATTATACTTACACCATTAGTCTTATTTATAAGAGAGGAAAGCAAATTTAATTGGATAGCAAAATATCACTGAATGAGATTACTCTGGATTTTTACTCTATCAATGTTTTCCTTTGCTAATGCTGAGATCTGTATTAGTTGGAGAAGAGGATTTGTTGTGAAGTACTTTAGGGTGGTGTAGCCCAAGATTTTGTAAATGGGAACCGTCTCAAAAGAAATTCTCTACACCTGTGAGGCCTCACTTCGACCAGCTGTAGATTTTCATTCTAGCGCTTGAAAATTCCCAATGAAAGAGAGGAGACAGCTTAGATTTACCTCCACTTAGATCCTGGAAGTTCAGAGCTTTGCATCTTTACAGGAATAAATGTTCTCATTTCATTAATTGGCTCAGGGAATTTAGGTCAGTTTAGTGATCTATCACATATTTATGGTGAAAGCAAGTGTACATTGCAAAGCCTCTTGAATTCTTAAAGAGCAGAGAACACTATTTAGAGAATAAGTCACCTTTGTTTGGTTTTACTATTTGTAATAATAAGAGCTCCAATTCATTCAACACTGAGTATGTTACAGGCACCGAATAAATGATCTAGAGTCATTATTTCTCTTATCCTGACAACATTGCTCTCAGTTAGGTATTTTATCTCCAATTTATAAATAAGTTTTAATTTTCGCCGTGGTTCACACAATTGCCAAGTGCAGAGCTTGATTGTAAACCAAGTTCTTATGTGAAAGCATACATTTTAACCACCACACTGCACTTCTCACCAATTTGTGTGTTGCTTTTGCTTTACAGCATAAGATGACTGCTAGCAAGGCCCTCACAAATAAGCCCCTTTACTTTCTTTCACTCAGAGTTACAACTCCTTTCCCCAAATGCCAGGCATATTGAAGCTTTGCTCACTTGGAACTTAGACAAACAGGCCACATGCATTCCTCCAAGGCACTAGGGAAAATGGAACAGTGAATATTTTTCTGCCTAAAATGAATCACATTTTATATCGACTGATGGGTCCAGCAGTGAAACTCTCAAGTTTTTGCTTCAGGGTCAAATTCCTTAAGAGGAGCTTAGGCAGGCCCAGCCTGGCTCACAACCTGCCAGAGGTGTCGTGGATGATATGATGGTAATCACACTCCATGAGGAAGATCAGCATGTTTGTAAAAGCCACAAGTCCAAAACCAGTAGTTAAGGGAAAGTAATGAGAGTACTGCTGGAAGAAGATATTGGGAAGTGATTGAAATCGTTCTAGCTTTCAACAGCTAGTGAGATTAGCCTATGGATGAGTCCCTCTTCCTCAAGAAAACTAAGGCAGAGCGTGAATAATCTGCCTTCAGCATCATCAGAATCACCTTGATTGGAAAACTGACACACAGCCTCGCGATTGATACAAAGCACTTATTTTCTTTAGGGGAAATACTATTGACCTTTAATAATCAGGAAAATACAGATGAGAGAAGAAATAAAACAAAGGCACAATTTGTGCTAGTTTACTTCTGTGGTGCTGTTGACACTTTATTGTATATTATTATTATGCCAAAAAGACGGCTCTAACATTAACATTTTGCAGGATACCTTTCATGCACAATTTGCTTTGTGTTAAATGCTACCCCGGTGTCCAGAAGATTTAATGTGCCTGTGCTGCTTGTCCATAAACTTTGGCCACAATTGCTATCATTGGAATAATTAAGGAAATATGTGAAGTACTTTATTGACATCATTACTCTATAGTCCTTTGGGCAAAGCCTGTGAGACAGTCATCTTTTGTCATCTATTTCTATTGATAATCTCTTAAACTTTTTTTTTTTGAGAGAGAGAGAGAGAGAGTGAGTGTGAGCAGGAGGAGGGGCAGAGGGAGAGGGAGAGAGAGAATCTTGAGCAGGCTCCATGCCCAATGAAGAGCCTGACCCAGGGCTCGATCTCACAATCTGGGGGATCATGACCTTAGTCGAAATTGAGAGTGGGACTCTTAGCCGACTGAGCCACCCAGGACCCAGGAACCCTATTATTGATAAACTGTTAAAATAGAGTCCAGTATTTAATAAAGGTAATGCGCATACAGCTGGAAGTCAGAATATTTATTTGGAATCTAAACTCTGCGATTGACTCCGTGTATGATCTTGGGACTTAACCTTAGTGAGCTTCTACTTCCTACTCTGCAAAATATGGCAGCTTGATTGGAAACTTGAGCCATTCCATCTAGCCATCACATCTAATGACCCTTGTACAAGGGATTGCAATTTATGTCATTCTGTTTAACCGAGATCAAGCACTTGCTGAATGCCGGGCACCAGCACTTCCTGCCCTGAGAGGAGACCCAAGGCTTTAGCAGCAAGCAGCAGGCACTACTAGAGATCTGACTCCAGAAATAGTCAACTAACCTAATTGTATAAAAAAATTTTGAGAACTTGCAGATGCTTTTGGACTGAATTGAAGGATCTAAGGTATCTGAGCACTTGGGCTATGCTTGGTATATGCACATGGTAGGAGTTCAACCAATACTAGAATGAATGGAGACACCTAGATGGCTCAGTCAGTTAAGTGTCCAACTCTGGATTTGGGCTCAGGTCATGATTTCACAGTTCATTGAGATCGAGCCCTACTTGGGCTCCACACTAATAGTACAGAGCCTGCTTAAGATTCTCTCCCTGTCTCTGCTCCTCCCTCCCCCCATGTGTGCACATATGCTCTCTTTCTCTCAAAATAAATAAGTAAACTTAAAAATGATACTAGTATGAATGAATTAATTAAAATATTGGGATAAGAATTTCACATTTGATTACGTTTCCAAAAATGGAAACATCTTCTCCATGTTTAGCAATATCATCCATACTCCATAGAAATTTGAGAAATAGTAATATTCGTATATTGTATGATGTTTTATGGTTTGTATTTAACATTCACTTATGTTGTTTTATTTGATGCTATTAAAGCCATGTTGGTTGGTAAAGGAATTATTACATCCTTCAGTTTTTTTTTTTTTCAGGAGAAAACTAAAGTGCCAAGAGTCTAAGTTAGCTGCCAAGACTCTATGGTAACAAGTGGCAGGAGGGTATGCATTCTTTTCCACCACACAGTTGTGTTTCTATCATAGTTTTCAGCTGTCACTGAATGAGATAATATATACAAAGTGCAAGACACAGGAGGCAGTGCAGTATAAAATTCATTTCTCCTCTTTCATTCTCTGCTTATCCTGTGGAAAGGCTAGAAAAGAACTTATTTGAGTGGCATGATTCATTTTTCAGGGACCATTGAATGCCCACCAACAGCCAAGAACTATGCCAGGCTTGGAGATACACATGTGAGCAAGACTCAGTCCTTAGCTTCAAGTTGCTTACTCTCTACTGCAAAAGACAGACGAATTAGGGCATTTTCCAAAAATGTAGTCCTTATTTGGAGAGGTACCTCCTGTGAGCTAAAGAGAGATACCACATCAGTCTTGGGGCAGTCACAAAGACTAGCCAAGAAAGTAACTATCTGACATTCGGCTTTAGCAAGGCTGTGGTGGTATAAAATGTGTCCACAAGTTCTTTGGCATTCCCTTCAAGATATGGCGTTTAATTTGCCTCCCTTGCGTGTAGACTGGACTTACCGACTTAATAAAAAAAAAAAATATGGCCAAAGTAATGGTGTTTCACTTCCAAGACTAGGTCATAAAAGACACGTGGCTTCTGCCTTGCTCCTTCTCAGACCATTTGTTTTGGGAGAAGTCAGCTGGCATGTTGTTGGGATGTTCAGGAAACCACATGGAAAGTCTTATGTGATGAGGAGCTGATACCTTTGCCAAAAGGAGGCAAAGGACTGAGACCTGCTGCCTATAGCCATATGAGTGAGCCATCTTGGAAGTGAATTCTCCATCCCAAGAAAAGCTTTGGATGACAGTATCCCTGGCCAACAGTTTGACCACAATCTTATGAAAGACCCTGAACCAGAATCTCCCAGCTGAACTGTTTCTAGATTCCTGATCCACAGAAACTATGAGATAAATATTTGTTATTTTAAGCTGCTAAGTTTGGTTACTTTGTTACATGAACAGTAGGTAACTAATATGCAACAAATGGTAGGGGTCTCATGAAAGTGTTCAAGGTTGAGGAAAGAGCATGTGCTATCAGGAAGGGAGAACATGACATGTTTGAGGAAATGAAAGCACATAATACTACTGGAGACTCAGTTTGGGGCTGAAGGGATGGGAGAGTCGGGTAATGAGGTAAGCAGATCATGAAAGGTCTCATAAACATGGAAAGGAGTTGGGAATTCTTCCTGTGGCCTGTAATATTTACAAATGAGGAAACTCACAGGTATGGTATAATTGGCAGAAAGTATATGCTCTTTTAATTTTATTCTGCTCTCTTCTCTAATAACAAGATTTCTTTCTGGCTAAAAGTCTTGATGAAATGTATAGCCGTTGTAAAGGAACTCAGAAAAGTAGAAGCCACAAATTATATGGGCCTTGAAAAAGAGGAAGTTAGTGACCAGTGTCACACATAGTTCTTTTGTCAGGGCTGGGAAGGATAGTGGCCAGGGGCTTTATTTGGGAAACTTTTTGAAACCCTATGTGTTCCATATCTCAAGGGCGCACTGGGTCCAAGGAAGAGGAGGGTGAGGGTGGGCTTACTCTGCTCTAGTAATATTGGAGTTGCTAATGAACTATAATCGAAATGGTATTTCCTCCTGGTAAGTTACTGCTTGTAATCCCAGGAAGAGATTGTTCAGTTATTCTACATTTGGGTCATTTTACCATCATACCTAAAATATGCAGTGCTGTCAAAAGATGAAACTAATGTTTGAAATGATCCTATGAATGGGCATTACCCCTGTGCTTATCTAAAGCTTGTCTTCACATTTGTCTGGTCCATACGTTTGTGCCATTAGTTTGGGGTACCTGGTGAGAACGCAGTTGCTAGTTCAGGTATGTGTTTTCTTCTGGCCGTTTATATCAAGAATATTTAACAGGCAGTGTATTTGAAGGTAGTGTAAAAGGGCAGGTGCCACTGGCCCAGGCGTTCAGTGTGTGCTGGTGAAAGCAGGTCAGGCAGTCGAGTAGGAGAGTCCATTCTGCATGCTGAAGAGCAGTTGCTACTCAACTGCTGCCAGTTACTGTCATCCAGAAAAGCAGGCCTTACAACCCCAGAGTTTCCGGTTTTTCAATACAAGCCAGGAATCCAAATTTTTATGTGAAATTTCCTGGTTTTTAATTACTTAAACTGAAAATTTGGTTTGTTAAATTGCATGTTAGCATTGAACAAGCAGAGAATAATTAAACACACACACACACACAAGCGCACATGTAGTTTAGATGTAGCTCATGAGCTCCCAGTTTGCTCTCTCTATTATAATTAACAGCTCTGCCTCCTCAAAATTCATATTCCAAAAGCAGCCAGAGTGTTGCAACTAAAACACAATCCTGTTTACAGTCCTTCACCTTTTACCTCCTTCCTTTAAAGTTTAATTTATGCTCAGCTTTCATTTTTAATTTTTTTTTATTTTGGAGAGAGAGAGAGAATGCACACATGAGCAGGGGAGAGGGGCAGAGGAAGAAAGAGAGAGAATCCCAAGCAGGCTTCATACTCAGCATGGAGCCCAACATGGGACTCGACCCCACGACCCTGGGATCATGACCTGAACCAAAATCAAGAGTCAGACCCTCAACCAACTGAGCCTCCTGGGTGCCCTGACACTCAGCATTTAATAATTATTATGGGTAAGTGTGTATGTGTGAGTGTGGTAAGGAACAAATTTTTTACAAGTGTGAAGTGGTATTACTCAACTAGTTAAATTTATACTTAGTGTTTAACTAAAGCAAAATTCAATTCAGAATCATGATCTCTGGAAAGCTTGTATTATAAGAATCTGTCTGCATAGGTTACTATTTCCCAACTTGATTTTAGCTTATTGATGGCTAACAGCTTATATTTGTGTTCCCAGAAGCTAGCACAGTGCTGATATATAGTTTATGGTACAAAAGAAAGAATAAATAAATGAATATGGATAAAAAGAAGAATGTGATCCAACTTCCTTGGTTCCTCATCAACCTCTTGGCTATTTTCCCCAAAATAGAAATAGAGGGCAATAGGTTCTATCTTGGTTTCTTATGAGGATTTTTCACCACCCACACATTCCTATTTCTAGTATAATATGTACTCTCTGAGAGGAAGGGCATGAGTGATATCTACATCCCATAATAGTGCTGCTCTGAACAATACGATGCCATGTTTACCCTTCCTGGCCCCTCAGGATACAGCTCAGTTTCTTGGCTGTTACTCACTAGAACTATGTGTTCCTTTCATTTGGTACTAGAAAATAGAATGCAAGTTTTAGTTTGCATTTTTCATTACTGGCTCAACAATATGGAGCAAAAAAGATTTCTTTCTGACATCTCTCTTCAAGATAAGAAAATTAAAAGGTTGGGCTTCAGATACAAAAGAGAAGGGAACAAACCAAAATTATCTCATCCTTTGTGTGCAACATATGGTAGAATTGGCTCGGATTTAATTCTGAAGAAAATAAGAACATCAGTCAAGGACAATGCAATTGCAGTGACTGTTTATGCCTCAGTGAGAGATATCACCATAATAAGAATCGCCAGTATTTTGCAGTCACTGCTCTTGGAGCTCAAGAAAATGTGAGCCCTAGGTCTTATATGAGAAATTTATAATGGTGTGAAGGAAGTTTCCAATATATATCTCTCCACAAGTGTATGAAAGGTGCCCATATTTGCAGATTTGGTAGCACCTATCCAAAAGCTTGATGGAGAGGAAGAAATCACATTGAATACATGTATCAATTAAATGGAAACTAAAACCTTCTCAAAAAAAAAAAAAAAAAAAAAAAAGGCAAATGCCTGATAGGAAGACGTTAAAATCATCAGGCAGATTGTATGTCATTGTCTGTAGGTCAAGACTTTAGCTCTGTCAGGATCCACTGTGTGCACAGACCCTGTCCTTGCTGAAAAGCGCACATGAAATCAATACTTACAACCATAGTGGGATCTCTATGGAAATGCAAGGTGTCATCCCATTTCCTGAAATTATGAATGAGAAAACAAAGTTAAGACATATCCAGATCCGACAGAGAAAATTCATATTGTCAGAAAATTAGAAATAGAGCAACAATATGAATGTACTTAATATCATTGAATTATACGCTTAAAAAAGAGAGAGAATGTTAAAAGTAGAAAGGAGGGCTTGGTATATAGTATCAGCCCTTTCTTCTCAGATGAAGACAATGAATTTTTTGAAGGTTAAATGTACTTGGTAGGAAGTTGTGGGGCTTGCCAGGGGTTTTATCAAGTGATAGAGGAAAAACTTCCCCACTGAAAAGTGTTGTGATTATATTCCACAAGTCATGTTTGTTCAAATCCCCATTTAAGATATATTGAGCACATAGCAAGTGCTGGACACTGGACAGTGGTTGGATATGAGTGAAATGCTGCCAGTTCAATTGTAATGGTTAGAAGCAATCACCTCTTTTGAAATTGATGGGAGCTCCTCAGATCTCAAATGCTAAAACATGTGCAGTTAAAACAGATAATTAAGATGGCATTTAATTTCTCACTATTACCTTTTAGCAAGGGATGAGATATTAGAAAACTTTAGTCTTTATCTTTCTTTTCTTTCTTTCTTTCTTTCTTTCTTTCTTTCTTTCTTTCTTTCTTTCTTTATTTTTTTTCAACGTTTATTTATTTTTGGGACAGAGAGAGACAGAGCATGAACGGGGGAGGGGCAGAGAGAGAGGGAGACACAGAATCAGAAACAGGCTCCAGGCTCTGAGCCATCAGCCCAGAGCCCGACGCGGGGCTCAAACTCAGGGACCCCAAGATCGTGACCTGGCTGAAGTCGGCCCCTTAACCACCCAGGCGCCCCATCTTTCAAGTTATTATAAGAAAACCTTGCAACAGAGATGATGAGGTCCAAGTGACAAGGGAAGTAATTACAACATTTTTAAAGTTTATTCACTTATTTTGAGAAAGAGAGAGAGAGAGCGTGAGTGGGGTAGGGGCAGAGAGAGAGGGAGAGAGAGAATCCCAAGAAGGCTCCACACTATTAGCACAGAGCCTGACATGGGGCTTGAACTCACAAACTGTGAGATCATGACCTGAGCAGAAACTGAGGTGGATGCTTAACCGATGGAACCACCCAGGTGCCCTAATTATAAAATATTTTTTACACAACTCGAACCTTATGAATATTAGAGCTATAGGTATATATGTGTGTGTGTGTGTGTATAAATATATATATATATATATATATATATATATATATATATATATAGGCCCTGTTCTTAGAGAACTCATAGTCAAGTCCAATGCATACAGGTGGAGGAACGTCAAGAACTCTACATTACTCGAGAAAGATTTTATTTTGTTCAGTTTAAATGAACTTTGAAAAATTAAATTTTGTAGCCAACAAAACTCACTTTTTAAAAATTAGAACCAGTGATTAGGACAGAAATTGAATGCCAGTTTCTAAATTCCTGATGGGAAGAAATCCCAAAGTTAGTTAGTGATGCATCAATCACATCTTTTTTTAATTGAAAGTGTCTATCTTGAGTTTTTCACACAGTTCATAGGCTAGAGTGAGAATCTTCTGCATGATAATTTTTTTATCTTTTGAACATACCATTGTTGTCAGATATTCTCATTCAGATTTAATTGTTCTGGGGTGAGATCTAGGAATTGGAATTTTTTAAAAAGTCTGAGAAGGTGATTCTGATATGCCAGTATTGACAACCACTGTCATAAATCATTGTTTCTCAGAGAGTTATACTCACAGTTAAGATCATTTTAGTTGGTACTAAATCACTTTAAGTTGTAATTATGAAGGTTTTTAATGTGTATCATAAAAACATATATAAGTAGTCAGCGGGTATTCTTATTTAGGACAAGCAAAAGATTATAAAAAGTGAGCTACTTAAAAATAGATTGTCTATATATCTATCAATGTCTATGTCTATCTATGTCTGTCTATCTATCTATCTATCTATCTGTCTATCACCTATAAGAGTACAGTTGGCAAAGGTTGTGAAGACATGATATAAATGATTGAATTTTAGATAACCCTGAGCTGGATTATGAAATAAGAGAGGAAATATGGAGGGCCAAGGAATTTGGAAGATAAAATAGATTTTAAGATCAATGATGAGATGGGAAGCAAATAGCATAAGGGAAAGATCATATTTTCAAGCATTCTTTGTCAAATGTACTTGGATCAAGATATTTAAAAATGAAAGGAGTATGTGGGTAGGATTGATATACTTTTATGTAAACAAAGAAGCCTTACTGGTACTCTTGCCTGTGTGGATGGCTTACCCACATCTCTGTAGATTTGGACTGGATTGGGTTGACCATGAGATGAGCCTTCAGGCATTATTTGCCCCTGTGAACATTGAAGGAATCCATAACATTATAGCAAAGGAAACAAAGAGTAAGCCCCAAGAAGTAAATGCTGCTTAAAATCAATGTGGGTTGGCAGTTATTTTCATTGGTTCCATAGGTGTCACCCTATGTGCTCTAAGAGCTTGGCATGTAGTGAGTAGTTCTGTGAATATTGACAGGGAAATCAGTAATGGCAGGGAAATGAGTGTTTAACATCCCAAAAGATAATTCTGTCATTGGTTCAACAGAAAAGTCAGAGTGACACCGTAATTTTATCTCCTGTGGCAACTTTAATTGGCCAGCAGTGACTGCTGAAAGAATGCATTGAGGAACACTCTGAGAATGAGTCTGTCTCATGGAAAAGAATGTCATGATGAGTTAGTGTGACCATCAAGGAAGTTGCATAGGGGAGTGACAGTACCATGGTCATATCCTCCATTTCTGAAAATGGTTACTCCGTTGTTTGAGGCTATAACATTCAGCAAAATGATCTTAGTCAAGGTAAAACTTGACAGTTTAAAACGAATAAACTCTTCTGAAAGAATGGTAAGTTTCTCACTGCACCAGATAAGACAGAATATGTAGATTAGTGCTTTCTGTTTCTGCTTTCATAGTGCATGAACTTCTCTGACTTTCAGTCTTGCACTTCATTCTGTAAGTCAGTATCTCCTTATTCTTTAATATGCCTGCTTACTAAATGACACGTTTGGAAATAAAGTTGTTTTATTTTATTTATTTATTTATTTTTTAACGTTTATTTATTTTTGGGACAGAGAGAGACAGGGCATGAACGGGGGAGGGGCAGAGAGAGAGGGAGACACAGAATCGGAAACAGGCTCCAGGCTCTGAGCCATCAGCCCAGAGCCCGACGCGGGGCTCGAACCCACGGACCGCGAGATCGTGACCTGGCTGAAGTCGGAAGCTTAACCGACTGCGCCACCCAGGCGCCCCAATAAAGTTGTTTTAAATAGCAGTTTTTACAGCTAGCTGCCCCTGACTATTAATCTATAAGTTAATATAACAATAAAGAGGTTAAGTGATCAGCCTAAATCTCCTTGGCAGTGAGTATACAATCTCAGCTTTCTTCTAAGAGAACTTGGGTACCTTGTTCTGGGAGGGAAGCCAGATATCATGGCTAAGTGACCCTGGATCCTGTTGTTTAATCACAGGAGTTGTCTTGTATCTGAGTACATATTTTATGGTTATTAACCTTAGCTATCATAAAGAGTTGACATCCAGGGAGAATTATGCTGGCGTGAAAATATACATACATGTTTTTTTCCACCAAGATATTTCTCTTCAGGAGACATTTCCTGATTGGAATCAGTGTCCGTTTACACTGGTGTTCAAAAAGACATCATTTCTCCTCTCTCAACATCTCTTTCTCTTTTCTTTTTCAACCATTCATTCAAAAATAGGAATATATTATGAGTCAGGTACTGGTTTAGACTCCAGCAATATAACATTGAACAAACAGACACTATTTTACCTCATATATTCCTATTTCAAACAAACAAATTTAATCACATTAGAGAGTGATATATGAAATTATAGGAGAGTAAAAGGGAACAATGGGAGCACATAAGAGACATAGATTGTGGGACATCAAAGAGAGCTTCCTGGAAGAAGTAACATTTTGGCAAAGTCCTGAAACCTCAAAAGAAGTAATCCAAGTGAAGTGAGAGGCTGAGGTATGAGCATGTGGAAGGAGAGGAGGGAAAAAGGCCCAAGGCTAAGAAAGAGCATGCCACTCAAGGAGGTGAAAGTCTTCACTGTGATGGGAATACGAAAGTGGAGTGGGGAGAATGTAGTTGGAGACTGCACCTTCCACCACAAAATATAGTATTTGGAGGATATTTTAAGGAGTATGAACCTTATCTTGAAAACAAAGAAGCGGTACTGAAGGCTTTCAATGGTTTGACATGATCAGATTTGCATTTTAGAAAGGTTTTGCTCTTTTCTCTTTTTCTTTCTTAACATATATATGATATGTATTATGCACCATATCAAGATAGATTGAAATTTTCAGGTGCTTGTTACTGTGGAAGAGACTGGAAACAGACCCTTAAACCCTAGTGGAAGATACATAAATTATAAGTTGAGTATATGACACCCAAAGTACAATGAATATGACAGTGATCTTGTGATAACTTTATTTAGAAAATACTGCTGATTTACTCCCCTCTATGGTGATATCATGGACATGTCTCCCTTGTTTAGAAAATCTGTTGTTAGGGGCGCCTGGTGGCTCATTCGGTTAAGCATCCAATTTCAGCTCAGGTCATGATCTCATGGTTCCTGAGTTCAAGCCCTGCATTGGGCTCTGTGCCAAGAGGTAAGAGCCTGGAGCCTGCTTTAGATTCCGTGTCTCTCTCTCTCTCTGCCCCTCCCCAGCTAATGCTCTTTCTTTCTCTCAAAAATGAATAAATGTGAAAAAAAAGTTAAAAAAAAGAAAGAAAATCTGTTGTTAAATGGAGAAAGGAAAGGACTCACTCTATCTCCCCTTGATGAATTGTGTTTCTTAATTTTAAGTAACAGAAATCAAACTCAATCTAGCTTAGGGAAGAATGAGAATTTACCAGTTTATCTGTTGGAGGGGCTGGAGTGATTGGAAGCAGAGATTCAACCCATCTTCCTGCTTGTTGACTTTATATTTTAAGCACTGTTATCCACGAGGAAGGAGACATAGCGCTGGTTTTTCTAATGTCTTAGATTAGATTCTCCAGAAACAGACCCTCCAAAAGGATTTATTAAAAATGTGTCTGGAAAAATCTGATAAGGGCATGGAGACAAATAGACTCAAGAAAATTAGAAGAAAAAAGCTGTCCTAAAGTTAAGTTTGAGAACTTATATTTTCAGTGGTAAAATTTCCTGAAATTGTGATTTTTTTTTTCTTCAGAAGTTCCTGGCATCCCAGGTCTAGGAATGAGAAAGCAGGTACTGGGACTGACCTAGAGTTGTGTTTGCTGAGTGGGTGTGATGGAAGAAAAGGGGTACTTGGGAAAAGAGGATGTTGAAGGAAATCATGCAAATGGAGAGAAGGACAGACAGCAGGACACTGTTGAAGGAAAATAAAAGAACCAGGGGAACTTTCTGAGGAATCAAACGTATGCAGAGCTGAAAGGAAAGGTGTTTGTATTGGGTTCCTACTGACTGCCACAAACTTAACATGTTAAAACAATAGAAATTTGTTCTCTTATAAGTTCTCAAGAAGAAGTCTGAAATGAGTTTTATGTGACTAAAATCAAGGTGTTTCCAGGACTGGTTCCTTCTGGAGGATCAAGGGTGAATCCATTCCTTGCCTCTTCCAATTTATGGTGGCTGCTGGCATTCCTTGGCTTGTGGCTGCATTATTCCAATTTCTGTTTCTGTCATCACATTGTTGTCTCCACCACTATGGTAGCATCTCCCACTATCTTTTTTTTTTTTTTTTTTTTTCAGTTCATTTAATCCCATGTTTTTAATTCTTGTTTAATTTGAATTTAGCTTTTTAGTTCTGGAAATTTTTACCCATTTTAGTATTAATCTTAAAGATGTCGAATACCTGTATTTGTTCCCAAAGTCCTTTTTTTTTTTTTTATTATATGAAATTTATTGCCAAATTGGTTTCCATACAACACCCAGTGCTCATCCCAAAAGGTGCCCTCCTCAATACCCATCACCCACCCTCTCCTCCCTCCCACCCCCCATCAACCCTCAGTTTGTTCTCAGTTTTCAACAGTCTCTTATGCTTTGGCTCTCTCCCACTCTAACCTCTTTTTTTTTTTTTTTTTCTTTTTTCCTCCCCCTCCCCCATGGGTTCCTGTTAAATTTCTCAGGATCCACATAAGAGTGAAACCATATGGTATCTGTCTTTCTCTGTATGGCTTATTTCACTTAGCATCACACTCTCCAATTCCATCCACGTTGCTACAAAAGGCCATATTTCATTTTTTCTCATTGCCACGTAGTATTCCATTGTGTATATAAACCACAATTTCTTTATCCATTCATCAGTTGATGGACATTTAGGCTCTTTCCATAATTTGGCTATTGTTGAGAGTGCTGCTATGAACATTGGGGTACAAGTGCCCCTATGCATCAGTACTCCTGTATCCCTTGGATACATTCCTAGCAGTGCTATTGCTGGGTCATAGGGTAGGTCTATTTTTAATTTTCTGAGGAACCTCCACACTGCTTTCCAGAGCGGCTGCACCAGTTTGCATTCCCACCAACAGTGCAAGAGGGTTCCCGTTTCTCCACATCCTCTCCAGCATCTAGAGTCTCCTGATTTGTTCATTTTGGCCACTCTGACTGGCATGAGGTGATACCTGAGTGTGGTTTTGATTTGTATTTCCCTGATAAGGAGCGATGCTGAACATCTTTTCATGTGCCTGTTGGCCATCCAGATGTCTTCTTTAGAGAAGTGTCTATTCATGTTTTCTGCCCATTTCTTCACTGGGTTATTTGTTTTTCGGGTGTGGAGTTTGGTGAGCTCTTTATAGATTTTGGATACTAGCCCTTTGTCCGATATGTCATTTGCAAATATCTTTTCCCATTCCGTTGGTTGCCTTTTAGTTTTGTTGGTTGTTTCCTTTGCTGTGCAGAAGCTTTTTATCTTCATAAGGTCCCATTAATTCACCTTTGCTTTTAATTCCCTTGCCTTTGGGGATGTGTCGAGTAAGAGATTGCTACGGCTGAGGTCAGAGAGGTCTTTTCCTGCTTTCTCCTCTAAGGTTTTGATGGTTTCCTGTCTCACATTCAGGTCCTTTATCCATTTTGAGTTTATTTTTGTGAATGGTGTGAGAAAGTGGTCTAGTTTCAACCTTCTGCATGTTGCTGTCCAGTTCTCCCAGCACCATTTGTTAAAGAGGCTGTCTTTTTTCCATTGGATGCTCTTTCCTGCTTTGTCAAAGATGAGTTGGCCATACGTTTGTGGGTCTAGTTCTGGGGTTTCTATTCTATTCCATTGGTCTATGTGTCTGTTTTTGTGCCAATACTATGCTGTCTTGATAATGACAGCTTTGTAGTAGAGGCTAAAGTCTGGGATTGTGATGCCTCCTGCCTTGGTCTTCTTCTTCAAAATTCCTTTGGCTATTCAGGGCCTTTTGTGGTTCCATATGAATTTTAGGATTGCTTGTTCTAGTTTCGAGAAGAATGCTGGTGCAATTTTGATTGGGATTGCATTGAATGTGTAGATAGCTTTGGGTAGTATTGACATTTTGACAATATTTATTTTTCCAATCCATGAGCAGGGAATGTCTTTCCATTTCTTTAAATCTTCTTCAATTACCTTCATAAGCTTTCTATAGTTTTCAGCATACAGATCCTTTACATCTTTGGTTAGATTTATTCCTAGGTATTTTATGCTTCTTGGTGCAATTGTGAATGGGATCATTTTCTTTATTTGTCTTTCTGTTGCTTCATTGTTAGTGTATAAGAATGCAACTGATTTCTGTACATTGATTTTGTATCCTGCGACTTTGCTGAATTCATGTATCAATTCTAGCAGACTTTTGGTGGAGTCTATCGGATTTTCCATGTATAATATCATGTCATCTGCAAAAAGCGAAAGCTTGATTTCATCTTTGCCAATTTTGATGCCTTTGATTTCCTTTTGTTGTCTGCTGATGCTAGAACTTCCAGCACTATGTTAAACAAGAGCGGTGAGAGTGGGCATCCCTGTCGGGTTCCTGATCTCAGGGAAAAAGCTCTCAGTTTTTCCCCGTTGAGGATGATGTTAGCTGTGGGCTTTTCATAAATGGCTTTTATGATCTTTAAGTATGTTCCTTCTATCCCGACTTTCTCAAGGGTTTTTATTAAGAAAGGTGCTGGATTTTGTCAAAGGCCTTTTCTGCATCGATTGACAGGATCGTATGGTTCTTCCCTTTTTTTTTTTGTTAATGTGATGTATCACATTGATTGATTTGCGAATGTTGAACCAGCCCTGCATCCCAGGAATGAATCGCACTTGATCATGGTGAATAATTCTTTTTATATGCCATTGAATTCGATTTGCTAGTATCTTATTGAGAATTTTTGCATCCATATTCATCAGGGATATTGGCCGGTAGTTCTCTTTTTTTACTGGGTCTCTGTCTGGTTTAGGAATCAAAGTAATACTGGCTTCATAGAATGAGTCTGGAAGTTTTCCTTCCCTTTCTATTTCTTGGAATAGCTTGAGAAGGATAGGTATTATCTCTGCTTTAAATGTCTGGTAGAACTCCCCTGGGAAGCCATCTGGTCCTGGACTCTTATTTGTTGGGAGATTTTTGATAACCGATTCAATTTCTTCGCTGGTTATGGGTCTGTTCAAGCTTTCTATTTCCTCCTGATTGAGTTTTGGAAGAGTGTGGGTGTTCAGGAATTTGTCCATTTCTTCCAGGTTGTCCAATTTGTTGGCATATAATTTTTCATAGTATTCCCTGATAATTGTTTGTATCTCTGAGGGATTGGTTGTAATAATTCCATTTTCATTCATGATTTTATCTATTTGGGTCATCTCCCTTTTCTTTTTGAGAAGCCTGGCTAGAGGTTTGTCAATTTTGTTTATTTTTTCAAAAAACCAACTCTTGGTTTCGTTGATCTGCTCTACAGTTTTTTTAGACTCTATATTGTTTATTTCTGCTCTGATCTTTATTATTTCTCTTCTTCTGCTGGGTTTAGGCTGCCTTTGCTGTTCTGCTTCTATTTCCTTTAGGTGTGCTGTTAGATTTTGTATTTGGGAATTTTCTTGTTTCTTGAGATAGACCTGGATTGCAATGTATTTTCCTCTCAGGACTGCCTTCGCTGCATCCCAAAGCTTTTGGATTGTTGTATTTTCATTTTCGTTTGTTTCCATATATTTTTTAATTTCTTCTCTAATTGCCTGGTTGACCCACTCATTCGTTAGTAGGGTGTTCTTTAACCTCCATGCTTTTGGAGGTTTTCCAGACTTTTTTCTGTGGTTGATTTCAAGCTTCATAGCATTGTGGTCTGAAAGTATGCATGGTATAATTTCAATTCTGGTAAACTTATGAAGGGCTGTTTTGTGACCCAGTATATGATCTATCTTGGAGAATGTTCCATGTGCACTCGAGAAGAAAGTATATTCTGTTGCTTTGGGATGCAGAGTTCTAAATATATCTGTCAAGTCCATCTGATCCAATGTCTCATTCAGGGCCCTTGTTTCTTTACTGACCGTGTGTCTAGATGATCTATCCATTTCTGTAAGTGGGGTGTTAAAGTCCCCTGCAATTACCACATTCTTATCAATAAGGTTGCTTATGTTTATGAGTAGTTGTTTTATATATTTGGGGGCTCCGGTATTCGGCGCATAGACATTTATAATTGTTAGCTCTTCCTGATGGATAGACCCTGTAACTATTATATAATGTCCTTCTTCATCTCTTGTTACAGCCTTTAATTTAAAGTCTAGTTTGTCTGATATAAGTATGGCTACTCCAGCTTTCTTTTGGCTTCCAGTAGCATGATAAATAGTTCTCCATCCCCTCACTCTCAATCTAAAGGTGTCCTCAGGTCTAAAATGAGTCTCTTGTAGACAGCAAATAGATGGGTCTTGTTTTTTTATCCATTCTGATACCCTATGTCTTTTGGTTGGCGCATTTAATCCATTTACATTCAGTGTTATTATAGAAAGATACGGGTTTAGAGTCATTGTGATGTCTGTATGTTTTATGCTTGTAGTGTTGTCTCTGGTACTTTGTCTCACAGGGTCCCCCTTAGGATCTCTTGTAGGGCTGGTTTAGTGGTGACAAATTCCTTCAGTTTTTGTTTGTTTGGGAAGACCTTTATCTCTCCTTCTATTCTAAATGACAGACTTGCTGGATAAAGGATTCTCGGCTGCATATTTTTTCTGTCTGGCACACTGAAGATCTCGTGCCAATTCTTTCTGGCCTGCCAAGTTTCAAAAGAGAGATCAGTCACGAGTCTTATAGGTCTCCCTTTATATGTGAGGGCACGTTTACCCCTTGCTGCTTTCAGAATTTTCTCTTTATCCTTGTATTTTGCCAGTTTCACTATGATATGTTGTGCAGAAGATCGGTTCAAGTTACGTCTGAAGGGAGTTCTCTGTGCCTCTTGGATTTCAATGCCTTTTTCCTTCCCCAGTTCAGGGAAGTTCTCAGCTATTATTTCTTCAAGTACCCCTTCAGCACCTTTCCCTCTCTCTTCCTCCTCTGGGATACCAATTATGCGTATATTATTTCTTTTTAGTGTATCACTTAGTTCTCTAATTTTCCCCTCATACTCCTGGATTTTTTTTATCTCTCTTTCTCTCAGCTTCCTCTTTTTCCATAACTTTATCTTCTAGTTCACCTATTCTCTCCTCTGCCTCTTCAATCCGAGCCGTGGTGGTTTCCATTTTGTTTTGCATTTCATTTAAAGCGTTTTTCAGCTCCTCGTGACTGTTCCTTAGTCCCTTGATCTCTGTAGCAAGGGATTCTCTGCTGTCCTGTATACTGTTTTCAAGCCCGGCGATGAATTTTATGACTATTATTCTAAATTCACTTTCTGTTATATTATTTAAATCCTTTTTGATCAGCTCATTAGCTGTTGTTATTTCCTGGAGATTCTTCTGAGGGGAATTCTTCCGCTTGGTCATTTTGGATAGTCCCTGGCGTGGTGAGGACCTGCAGGGCACTTCCCCTGTGCTGTGGTGTATAACTGGAGTTGGTGGGCGGAGTCGCAGTCAGACCTGATGTCTGCCCCCGGCCCACCGCTGGGGCCACAGTCAGACTGGTGTGTGCCTTCTCTTCCCCTCTCCTAGGGGCGGGATTCACTGTGGGGTGGCGTGGCCCGTCTGGGCTACTTGCACACTGCCAGGATTGTGATGCTGGGGATCTGGCGTATTAGCTGGGGTGGGTAGGCAAGGTGCACGGGGGCAGGAGGGGCAGGCTTAGCTCGCTTCTCCTTAGGTGATCCACTTCAGGAGGGGCCCTGTGGCAGCGGGAGGGAGTCAGATCCGCTGCCGGAGGTTTGGCTCCGCAGAAGCACAGAGCTGGTTGTTTGCGCGGAGCGAGCAAGTTCCCTGGCAGGAACTGGTTCTCTTTGGGATTTTGGCTGAGGGATGGGCGGGGGAGATGGCGCTGGCGAGCGCCTTTGTTCCCCACCAAACTGAGCTCTGTCATCCGGGGGCTCAGCAGCTCTCCCTCCCTTTGTCCTCCAGCCTTCCCGCTTTCTGAGCAGAGCTGTTAACTTATGACCTCCCAGACGCTAAGTCGCGCTTGCTGTCGGAACACAGTCCGTCAGGCCCCTCCGCTTTTGCCCGCCAGACTCCGGGGCTCTGCTTGGCCGGCGAGCCGCCCCTCCGCCCCGGCTCCCTCCCGCCAGTCCGTGGAGCATGCACCGCCTCGCCGCCCTTCCTACCCTCTTCCGTGGGCCTCTCGTCTGCGCTTGGCTCCGGCGACTCCGTTCTGCTAATCCTCTGGCGGTTTTCTGGGTTATTTAGGCAGGTGTAGTTAGAATCTAAGTGATCAGCAGGACGCGCGGTGAGCCCAGCGTCCTCTTACGCCGCCATCTTCCTCTCTCCCACTATCTTTAAAAGGACACTTGTGATTACCTCATTGTTTCCACCTGTTTTGCATTACATCTGCAAAGTTCTTTATACCATATAAGTTAGCATATTTATATGCTGGGGTCTGGGTTTGGCTTAGACGTGTTGGAGAGGGGCTTTTTTCAAACTCCTACAACACTGTATCAAGATTGAAGATCGTTTATGTTCACAGTTCCCATTGGAAAAATATATGTAATTGAAGTATAGTCATGAATGGGTATGAATGAAGATCATTAAGTCAGTCCAGGAAATAAAAGAGTAGGGCATTGGATAAGCCATTCTCTTGAATCCTGGAACCATCAGGGTAAAGATGGACTTGGGATTCCTTAAGACAATGGTTGAGTAACTTGCTATTGGCCACACCATTTGTAAGGGCTAGAAGTATTCTTATTACTTTTACCAAATATTCAACATTTAGTTAGTTTAGGGAGACCTATGAAAAAAGACGAGGAGGAAATCCATTTTCTCTCTGTTCCAAGGCAAGTTTGATTGTATTCTCCATTTGTACCTCTTGTTTTTCGTTCCAGCTCTCCCTTTGAGCCCCAGACCACAATGCTACCAGATCTCAGTCCTTCTCTGCTTTTTCAGTGCCCTAGAGACTGATTTCTATGAAGGGGATCTCCCAGGGTCTTCTTGCCCTCTGACTTCCAGTTGGGTTTGCAACAGGGGAGCCTCTGGCAGGGGATCAGAAAAGAGGAGTATTGGTATAGTTACGCACCCACCTCCCGCTCCAGCCCTGACTACCATGGCCCTGGCAGTGACTACGTATCTCCATGGACAAAGTTCCTGTGTAGTGGGCTCTTTCCCAGCTTCAGGTCTTTCTGACCTCTGGTAACTCTGTTCTCTCTTTTTGCCCAGCTTCCTGCTGTTGCTAGATTCTGGGTGCTTCATTATCCCATTTGTTCCTTGACTCTATAATTCTCTGTATACAGTCTCCTTTGAATGATCTTCAGGTAGGCCCTTTTGAATGTTTTTTTTCTTTCTGAAACTCTGGTATAATAGGGCATAATTCTAGCTGTTCATAGTATTTTCTTAAATTATTTATCATTATAGGTTGACATGTCTTCAGAAATCTCTTGGACACTCTTTTTTATTGTGTGGTAAAATAAGCAAATAAATAAACAAAACTACCTCAAGTCTTTTTTACCTGCTATTGGTAATGTTTTCTGTGACTTGTATCATTTAAGCTTGTCTTCAGTTATGAGTAATAGAAAACATTACCAAGAGTGAGTAATTGGAGTTTGTTTTTATCACATACAAGGAGAATGAATATGATTAGATGCTGATATTGCTTCAGTGCCTCAATATTTCAAGGCTTTGGCTATCACCTTCATGATTCTTCAGTGTTTCCCTCTTGGGTACAAGATGGCTGCCAGGGCTTACTATCTGTGTTCCAGGCAGGAACCAGAGGGAAAGATGGCCACACCCACATTTATACTATTACATGTTCAGAAAAGTAATCCTTTCTCAGGAGGATTTTCTGTCCAGAAGATAGTCTGCTTATGCCTTATTTATCAGAAATGGCTTACGAAGCCACTGCTAGGTGCAAAGAAGACAAGAAAAGCAGTAACATTCGATTTTTTCTACAAAGGAGATAGGCAAGGGAAAAGAAGTTTGGAAATAGATGTTAATTAAGTGAGGATGTCTTCTGTACTCTCTTTGTACGTAATCCTACCAAATCATCTAAGGGCATGCATTATGAAGTCGGAGTGCTGAGTTCTAACACTAGGTCCACTATATTCTACCTGTGTGAATTTGGGAAACAACTTAATCTCTCATTGCTTCACTTTCAAGTGAGGATAATAAAAAAGTTTTTCTCTCATAGGGTTACTGTGATGACCAAATGCGTTAGTATACGTGCAGCATTTAGAACGGCATTGACACATGGTAGGCACTATTTAAATTGTTGTCTGATTTTTTGTTGTTTCTACCAAAACCCTCAAAGCAAAGGCTATAGGAACTAGAAAACGTAAGGGCCAACACAAAGTAACAGGGCAAAGCTTGGTCAAATTGTGAAATTAAAGATTATTTCCTCCTTCATTCATTTTTTCCTTCAACCTTATCCATTCTCTTTGCAGACTCATCTTGCCACCCAGATATCCATCACCCTCCTGTCATGCTATAACAGGAGCTGCTATAACACTCCACTTCCACTTACTGAATGCATTCACAATGTACCAATCAATCTGTCACACATGTTTTTTATGTCCTTACTGTGTGCTAGGGGCTGGGAAAAAATGGTAAATAATACAGCTATGGCCCTTCTGCGATGATGCTTATAGTCCAGTTGGGAAGCTGATATTAAAAAATAATTAGGGGCGCCTGGGTGGCTCAGTCGGTTAAGCGTCCGACTTCAGCTCAGGTCACGATCTCGCGGTCTGCGAGTTCGAGCCCTGCGTCGGGCTCTGGGCTGATGGCTCAGAGCCTGGAGCCTGCTTCCCATTCTGTGTCTCCCTCCCTCTCTGCCCCTCCCCCGTTCATGCTGTGTCTCTCTCTGTCTCAAAAAAATAAATAAATGTTAAAAAAAAAAAACAATTTAAAAAAATAAAAAATAAAAAATAAAAAAAATAAAAAATAATTACAGAATTAATTGGTATTTGCTATATTCAAAATTGGAAAATTTCAGTATTCTATGACAACATGCTAATCTTAGGAGCCCATGAAAGCTTGCCTCAGGAAGTAGCATTTATGCTAAGACTCGAAGGTTGAATAGGAACTAGTTGGGTAGAGAGGTGACATTGGGGCTGGGACAGAGAAGCAGAGTTTCAAGGGCAGAGGCCTAGAAGAAGGATGAGGCCTGGTGTTTGAGGAGCTATGGGCCTATGTCTCTCTTTTCTATGCCATCAGAATCCCTGTGTCCCACTCCCTCTTTGCTGCTCCCAGCATTCTAAGTGGACAGGTAATTATTTGGTGAAACCCTAATTACCCAGGCCACACAAGAGCCTCAGGGTTTTCCCTTCCCCTAGTTTCCCTGAAGCAAAAAGGCCTTGATAAGCAAATCTACACTTGAAATGTTCAAGATTTCTAAGCTTTGATACTCTGTTTTCAGGGCTATTTGTATTTGAACAAGAAGCATTTAAACATAAATGCTTACTTCATAAAGGGTGACTTCTCCATTAGTGGGGATTTCAGTCCTTTGCCTGGGAATTTCTTTTTGCTGTAAGTAGTTGGAGGGATGAGGCAGACTGTTAATGCCCAATATAAAATCACCTCTGAAGGTAAAGTTATATCTCAAGCATGTTGGCACTAATAATGATGTGGAAAACTTGCTCTATGATTTAGTATTAGATGGAACATAATTATTCCTTATTTATTAACACAATTAAACATTTATATTATTCCCCTTTTATGAAAATCAAAACTTTGAAATCCTGCTTGGAAAATGAGAATAGAAATGAGTTTTTAATCCCCTGGATTTGGCTACACTGAATATTCTTTTCTTCATTACTAGTTTGTGCTTAACCTATATAGTCAGATCCTTCAGGAAGCAGTGGCTTTCTTAGGTGTGGTATCCATCCATCATTTCCTCTCTGCTCCAGAGCTCCCCTGTGGCTGGTGAGTGCAGGAAAGGCTGATGCTTGCTGTGACTTCCATTTGCTCCTGAGGGGGAAAGTGAAGTTTCCAATCTTGTAATGTCATGTCCAACCATAAATAGATGATTCAAAAGCCACATTTCTGAGGAGCAAGAGGTTAAAGGGAGCCTTGAGTGTTATAAGTGGTCAACATGCATTCTTCAAGATGGTCTCATTAACTAAACATGGAATGCAGAAGCATTTGTCAATATTCTACATGCTGTTTTAGACTGCATTAATAAAAGATTCATTGGTGCTCCACTTCACATCGGTTTTGCCAGTTTGAATCTCTTTTAAATGACTGCCTTCTTTGTTTTGTAGCTTACAGCTAAGCTTTTATAGTTACTCTAGCTCTCTCTAGGCTGTCTGCTCCACTGCTCACTCGTGCTCATATACCCAATTATTTCTGTTCTATAAAAGGTATCTGCCTTTCTTAGTGTATGCATTTATATGTTTATTTATACATTGGTTTATGCCAAAATGTTTTTGACACAGTTCAATAGACTGGACACTAGATTTTATGATCATTTTGGTTGCTCAGAAGCTATCCAAAAACTTCTAATATTTTCATTTGAAAACACAAATATTCTCTTCAGATTTTTTTAAGTTTAATTCTTGTAAAAGGTATGGTCTCTTTAATAAGCTAGTTACATCTGATGCTGAGGTGTAAGTCTGATTCAAAATACAAAAGTCCACAGCTGTTACCAAGGAAATCAATGACCTCTTTTTTTAAGTAGCTGTTGGGATGCAAGTCAGTTTCCTAAGAAATCTCTAATTGGAAACTTTAGTCCTCAAAAGTCTGCTGGGGGTGTGACTATGTGTCTAAAGGTTATAATGTCTAGTAGCATGTGAGGTTAGGAGTGTACAACAAAAAGTCACTTTTTTTCAAGTGTAAATAACAAGTGTTGAGACTTTCAGCTCCTCCTGGGATTACCAGATATTTGGCAGATTCTTGATTTAAATTGGTTTGACTTAAAAAGCAAATAGAGCTGACAACAGAGAAAAACTGCAAGGGACATTTTTTTCTAATTTTTTAAAAATTTATTTATTTATTTTGAGAGACAGAAAGAGAGCATGAGTGTGGTAGGGGCAGAAAGAGAGGCAGAGAGAGAGAGAGAGAGAGAGAGAGAGAGAGAGAGATTGAGTGAATCCCAAGCAGGCTCCATGCTGTCTGTGCAGAGCACGGTGTGGGGCTCAAACTCATGAACCCGTGAGATCATGATCTGAGCCAAAATCAAGAGTCCAAGCTTAACTGACTGAGCCATCCAGGTGCCCCTGCAAGGGGCATTTTAACTGCTAATGACTAGGAACTGCATACAAACCAAAGCTTTTGAATATCCAATGGTGATAGTCAGATGTTTTTGTTGAAGCAGAATAAGAAAATTCAAAATCAAGACAATGCTGAATTATACCTAGATATTTGTACTTAAAATGACTATAGTGTATATATTTGTAATAAGTCCTAGATTAATGAAAACATTGCCTAAATTGTACACTAGATTTCCTTTTCCCCTATATCCACATTAGGGGAAAGTTCAACTGATACCATTTATTAATTTATTGAAGGGAAATTTCTCCATCTCCTAATATGGCGAGAAACTATTCAAGGCCTCATGGATACAGAACATATTCTCCTACATTCGAAGAGTTTACTATAGTCCACTGGTAAAGTCAAATACTCACCTCTCATAATGCAGTGAGATATATGTCATAACAAAGCTATTCATGCGACATTATGAGAATGTAAAGAAGCAACATAGAGGAAAGGCACCGAACCCAACCTGGGAGAAGGAAAAGGATTTAGAAAAGTCTTCTTAGGGGCGCCTGGGTGGCTTGGTTGGTTGAGCGTCTGACTTCAGCTCAGGGCATTATCTCATGGTTCATGGGTTCGAGCCCTGCGTCGGGCTCTGAGCTGACAGCTCAGAGTCTGGAGCCTGCCTCAGATCCTGTGTCTCCCTCTCTCCCTGCCCCTCCCCTGCTCATGCTCCGTCTCTCCCTGTCTCAAAAATAAGTATAAACATTAAAAAAAAATTTAGAAAATTCTTCTTAGAGAAAGCAATGCTTCCATTGATTTGCATAAGAATTTAAAAACTACAGGAGCAAAAACAGAAAGGCCATACTCTAAAGTCTACTTTTCAACTAGTGTTAGCTCTTTACATTACATCTTTAAAAAAAATTTTTTTTTTACGTTTTATATTTGAGAGAGAGACAGAGAGCAAGTAGGGGAGGGGCAGAGAGACAGAGACAGAATCCGAAGCAGGCTCCAGGCTCTGAGCTGTCAGCACAGAGCCCAAGGCAGGGCTCGAATTCACAAACTGTGCGATCATGACCTGAGTGGAAGTTGGATGCTTAACCAACTGAGCCACCCAGGTACCTCCGTTACATCTTGATTCACAGTAACCAAATGTTAAGATATAGTATAAAGCAACAATATATTAAGATAGTATAGTGTTGGCTCAAGAGTAAGAATGTGATCTGAATTCAGAAGAAAGAGCCCCAAAACTGTTCTTATAATGTGTAGGAATTATATTTTGGGATTTATTATATAATAAATAAGGTATCACAAACAGATGGGGAATGAGATTATTTGATAAATTCTGTTAGGAAAATTGATGTTTGGGGACAAAAATCAAGCTGACCTTCCTGTTATAGCATATGTCAAAATTAATGCCGGATGAATGAAAAATTTGATATAAAACTGAAATAATTTAAAAATCAGAAAATATGAATTAATTTTAACTCTAAGATGATGAAAAATATACTGGTATATATTGATACACTGGACTTGATAAAAAAAAATCTGTGTGTGCAAAAATGATCATATTTAAAAGTATATGTTTAACTGGGGAAATTTTAGCAAAAAAAAATATGGCACAGTTTACATATACTTAAAAAAGATCACTTTCAGCCCAATAAGAAAAATACTACAGTAGAATGGGCAAAGAGCACAAGAAGAAAGTTTCCAAAAACTTATTACTGTTAAATATATGGAAAAATAGGGAAGAATATTCAAAATGACAGTGTCTTAATTTGGAGTATTTTAGCAAAATACCATATACTAGATGGATTACACAAAAGACACTTATCTATAACACTTCTGGAGGCTGGGAAGTCTATGGTCAAGGTGCTAGCATGGTCAGATTCTGGTAAGGACCTTCTTCCTGGCCTGTAAATGGCTACCTTCCTGCTGTACAGACATTTGGTGGAGAGAGGAAAAGGAAGAAAGCTCTGGGATGTCTTTTTCTTTAGGGACACTGATCCCATAATGAAGGTTCCACAACCTCATTTAAACTTAATTATCTCCCAAAGGCCCCATTTTCTAATACCATTACATTGAGGGCTATATGAGTCCAGTGGACACAAAACACCTATGTTTCAGGTGTGCCACATAGTGATTTAACCTCTTTATACTCATCTTCAGTATTCTTAATTTTTTTCTCACCCGGGGTCTCTAAGCATCTGAACTAGAAGAAATAATTCTTACGCTCTTAAATCCAATTCTTTAAAGATCAGTTAATGTTAGTATCTAGTTTTTCAAAACACTGTTATTGCCTGTTTATCCTACACTGTTTAGAATTTGGAAACTGGTATCTTTTTATCATGTGCAAATGCAAGAAAAATGCTTATTTTCATTAAGGTAGATTTAGATCCTTCTTGTCTGAAGATTTATATGGTACATAAATAGATCTTACATGCGTTGTGATTAACTTAATTGTATCTTGGTACTGTTATCCTCATACCATTGGATTTAATTACATTGCATTATGCCTGGTAATTAAATAGAATAAAATATCATTATATCATTAGTTGGTTTTATAAGGCCTTGAAATCTATTCTAAGAGCTCTTATATGTATTAAAAGTTTTCGCCACTAAGATCAATGCTCCTAGAATTGTTACTGGTCACTGAGTTGTCAGGTGTACATTTGCCAATTACTTGGAATTTGAGCTCAAAGGCACCAATGTGCACTGATTTGGGCGAAGCCTTCCAATTCAACCAGGAGGATGACCATCATTTTGTATCATCTTACTTTTAAATTTGTTCTCTCCCAAATGGGGGTATTGAAAGATTAAAGCAATGACCAGCAAACACATTTTGGCTGAATTGTCTGTTACTATGCAAATAACAAAAAAAGTTATCATTTATAATCAGCTAAGTTGTGTCTTCCAGTGATCTTGACACTGCTAGTATAGTGTATCTTGTAAATCTTTCCATGATGCCATGAACAATGACATGAGGGTGGAAATATGCTGATTGAAAGGCAAGCTGGAACTACAGTTGTGACCACAATCCAGACTGTGTACAATTATGAAAAAGATATGCCTTCCAACAAGGGCCAGGTGTATGCCTTTTCTTCTCGAGTGACACTTGTTTCTGTCTCCATCTTGACAGTCATAGTTTCAAGCTATTCTATTTTTTATTAAACCTTGCTTTCTTCACAGAACGTGGAACTGATATGTAGAGGTGCCCTGCTGCATCCCAGGAACTGTGTTATGTATGATGTGTCATTTAAATCTCACAACCACCTTGTAAGTAGGCTGTATTATTACAGTTTTACAGATAAGCAAACTGAGACTTAGATAAAATATATTGCTTAAGAGAAGCTGGGTAGAAAGTGGCATGTCTGGTATTTAAACCTAGTTCTTTCTGGTTCCAAAGATATTAACCATTTCTTTTCTACTGTGTTGACTCACAGGAGGTTGTTTGTTTGTTGAAATTAAATGGCCTCCTACCATTATCCCATGAACATTGAGGTTATTTGTAATGTAGACATGTGAATGTTGCATTCAGCAAGGATGTCTATGGAACCCCTCTAGAAACTGTGAGGATGAACATTTAACATTCCCCTTTATTTTTTTAAAAATTCTTTTTTATTCTTTATTTATTTTTGAGAGAGAGAGAGAGAGAGAGACAGTGAGACAGAGTGCAAATCGAGGAGGAAAAGAGAGAGAGGGAGACACAGAATCCAAAGCAGGATCCAAGGTCTGAGCTGTCAGCACAGAGCCTGATGCAGGGCTCAAACTCATGAACTGCAAGATCATGACCTAAGCCAAAGTCAGATGTTTAACCAACTGAGCCACCCAGATGCCCCTAACATTCCCCATCTTGATCTAGAATTTGAGAAGTGTAGGTATCATTCTTGGATATTTAAAAAGAATTTCCCCAGGTAGAAGGAAGTTGAAAGCAAAATAAAAGAATACCTTTTAGGATTCACAAAATTATGAGAATTCAGCTACACATTGTAGTGTGTTTTTAAGTGTTTATGTCTCTCTTGTTATTCACTAGCATTTAGTGCACATATACCAAATATGCCAATCTTGCCTCAGCTTTGCTACAGAGTGTTATAAGTGTTACAGAAAATTATGCTTAAGTTAGAATATTAAAAGGAACTCCAAACTACCCCCTCAGACTCACCTTATTTAATCCATTTTTCTTTTAAGGAGGCTTTGCCATGAATTTGCTCATAGAACTAGATTCTTAGTGATTGTGGCCCCAAGCTTATAGAAAAAGACAGATATTTTTTTCTTTAAGTTTTTTATTTTGAAATGATTTTAGATTTACAAAAAGGTTTCAATGGTAGTACAGAGAGTTTTGTATATCTGATATATAGTCCATCATCCCCTAACATTAACATTTTATATAACCATGTACATCTATCAAGACTAAGAAATGAACATTGGTACATTACTATCAACTAAATTCCAGACTGTTCAGGTTTTACCTGTTTTCCCACTAATTTCCTTTTTCTTTTCCAGGATCCAATTCAGTATATCACATTGCACTTAATCATCATGTCTTCTTAGTAAGAGGAGACAATTTTTAATGTTGAATAGTAATGATGGCAACGATGCAAAAGACTCAGAAAAGGTCGTTGTAGGTGGAAGGGAAAGTTTATTAATCAACTCCTCTAAGTCCAGAGACAAAAGGAGTGTCCTTCCAGGAGGAAACAATACTGGAAGATCACCATGACTCTCTCTTCCCTATTGCCCCATTATTTTTTTTCTCTAAAGGATAAGATTGAGGAGAACATCATTGTTGACCAAAGCAGTAGTCTCTTTTCCCTCTCCAGCATGTCTTCAAGTGGTACCCACTCCCCTGTTTGCTAGTTGTTCCATACATTGAACTCTTAGGAACCAGAGCCTTTAGCCTCTGCATGGGGAAGCCCACACTCCTCTAGCTGCTTCCCTGCAAGTAGATGGATGAGTCAGTTCACATTACGTGGGACAGGGTAGGAAAATCCATTTGGATCTTTTTTTAGGGTGAAAATGCTAATATTCTGAGATCCACAATTCCATCTATTTCCTATGTTTATTTCTCATACTGTTTAAAATGCAGAGAGAACAAAAGTTGTGATTAGCTCCTTGCAGAACTTATAGCACAGATCATTTGGTGTATGGCTTGCTTTTTGTCATGGTGTTATTAAAAATAATCTACATTGATTAAAAATCATTTTTAAAGATGTAATTTAAAAACACTTTCTATAAAATAAAGCACTGTTAAATCGTCAAAATTCCTCATGCAACAATTTACTAATCATATGTGTATATATGTGTGTATGTGTACATATAGACATATTCTGCCTAATACACCTCTTACATGTGTTTATGTGTCTATATACATTATATGTTAATACATATGTAGGTACATATATGAATAGATGTACATAAATTTATACACATATGTATATGTACATACATGGCTAAATACATATATGCATATATACACATATACATCCTATACATATACATATTCTAGCCTGTATGTCACATATTAATCAAAATAGGTGAAGTTGTGTTGTGCTAACAAACAACTTCAAAGTTGCAACTTATTTCCTTCTCACATTATATATGCATTGCTGATTGACTTGAGACTCAACTCCCCAGTCACTGAGGAAGCCAGGTCAATGAGGACTCTACCATGTGGTGGTTGCACCACCTAGAACACAAGCCCTCTCAATCACTCAGCATGGTAAAAGAGAGCTTGGGCAATTAAACATGAGATTTCCACAATCTCAGTTACGTACAATTTACTCACAATTTATTGGTCAGAACCCATCACAGTGTTTAATTCAACTTTAAGGGCCAATAATCACATCTTCTAGGTGTACAGAAGGCAGGGGAGAACCAAGTATTGAAGAAAAATTATATATAATGTGTACCACATGAAAAAACTCACTTATGTGAAAAATTACTTATGTAACAGGTCAGGGTAAATAACACTAGCATAACACTAGTATAACAAGTTGCTCCAGATTCCAATGACTTAATATAATTAAAGTTTGTTTTTACTCATTTGACAACATAATGCAACTGGCAGGAAGTCAGTACTCCAGGCAGTCAGGTAGGGACTTTAAGATCTAACATTTTGTGACATAAAGACTGAAAAGTGACAACAATAAAGAGGCAGTTAGTTCTATTTTACTTCTAGTTTGAGTATAAGGTGAATGGTCAGATCAGTTTTGTCTTGTATGTCTTGTATGGTTCGATCCCATAACAAATTAAGTGAGCAGCACCCTGAAAGGGATTGTTCAGCCACTAATTCCCTTAGCGCTCTGATGTGCTACAAACTACTTTTTTGATTGTAGAAAATAACATCCTGATACATAAGCAATGTTTTGAAAGAATAGTCATCCTGGCTTATCTAAATTGGGCTAGACTGCCATTGAAAAAGGGGTAATTTAGAGGAGTTTTTAAAGAAACATTTATCTTCTCAACTTTGCTTCTTCCTTGTTCTCTTTCTTGCCTTACGTTACTTTTAAACTGTTCAGCCACTCCAGCATATAAATTTACTACTGACTAAAGTTGTATTTGCTATTTCCTGAGTTCTTGATTTATGTGGTCCAGTTCCTCAGCATGAATGGCTTGAGGTCTGGGGCTACTTGTCCTCCCTTTGCTCAAGTAAACAAACAAAAGAAAGTTAGTACGTAGCTCAGTACATTTAAGATTTGTAAATAACTTGTCATTTCAAAGTGAACTAAAAGCCTTGAAACTTCAACCAGGATTCATCTGAAATTATGTGGGGTTATTAAAATATGCCATAGAACTCATAAAAATATGTACAAATTTATTTCAGAGCTACATTATCCTCATGGTTAAAGATTGGTTGGAGAGAGCCCAGTACTTAAGTAAGGAATTCTTGGTTCTTGCTCTGGGTCAGTCATTAATGACCTCTATGACCTTGGTCAAGAGTTGAGTATTAGATGACTCCTAATTATAACTATCTGTGAGTTGTTGACTAAACTGGATGCAGCAATTTCTACTGTGGCCTTACAGCTTCTGGATTTTCACTGTGGAACCAGAGCATGCATCTGAATAGTTGACCAGTGATCTGGATCCATATTTTTTAGTGCTTATCCTGTTGATTGAATTTAATAGCTGTGCCAACGTTCACTGTCTAAAATCACCTAATGGTGGCCCCTTGGTTGGCTCCCTTTTCGGTGTTGTATATTCACTTCCCTTTGGTTAATTGCAGGGTGGAAATTAGGGTAGCTAAAACAGGAACAGACCCTGGGGACTCCACTTTATAGCCTGTATAAACAAATGACCAGTAACTAGGCAGAGAAGCCTGGAAACAATAATTTTCCAATTGAAGTAAAAAGGGCATAATAATTAATATACTACCAAACAAAGGGAATGACAAACTAGAATAAATATTAATCTATAAATTCTGGATACCAAGTGAAACACCTGGCCAGTTCAATTATTTGGTATCATGCCACCTGATGCCCAAATCTTTAGATGAACTTAATAAGAGAAATATAACTGAATGGCAAAGATGGTATCTTCTGTTTTTCTGGTATATTCTCTACATCAACTGGTCCTCAAAAGTTACTTTTAGCACTAACCACTTAATACATTTCTCATTCTGTGATACTTATGCCATCAGAGTCTTAGGAGCAGATAGGTTTTCATCTCTTCTGATTGATATAGAACATGTACATAGGACCACCCATCTTTATTTATCCATGCTTTAACAATATAACAATTGGACTTATGGTCTTGTATTTTGATTTTTCTTACTTGACTTCTGGATGCTTTTATGTAACATTTTCAGCAGAATAATATTGAATGATAGATTCTGGGTCAGCTTTCATATTCCTTATTTGTGTTCCCAGTTGCAGGCTTATGTAAAGAGGTAAGAATGAATCATGAATATGTTGGTGGTTTTATTTGCCACCTGGGAGATCTAACTTTAAAGTGAGACATTTGAGTTTTGAGCACTTGAGCCTGCTGCACACATTAAAACATATTTTTGATAGCATAAATGCTTGATTTAATTCTCTGTCCTCACATTGTCTCAGAGAGTTATTGCGTATTTCCTTTAACCTGTGTGTTCAAAAATAAGTGAATGACTGTGTTAGTCATGAGGTAGAATATAAATGGTTTCCATGCTTCTCTAGGGCATCTTTCTTCATTGAAGCCTGTCCAATCCTCAACTGTGTTAATATCCGGAGACAAGACAAAGGCACAGTTAATTTATAAATGCATAGTTATGAGGCAAAACTAGATGCTAGCATCACATAAAGCCTTTGCACGATGCCTGCTTGTTCAGGCATGTATGACACTGTGAGTACAGTTGACTGAGCACAGCAGTTGTGTAAAATCAGGTTAATATGTTCTAAACTATCCATTAGAGAGAGATCTCAAGGGACAGACTATCATTTTAACTACTAAAAACAGAGACAGAAAAAGGTCAGGTGATAATTCCAACTTTCTTGACAGAAATTTACTATGATTTCTATAAACTTTCTTTGCTTGTATTTATAACATGCATCTATTTGGAGGTTTGCATTCCTCCAAATAACTCAACTATAAATTATTCTTCATTTTGGGTTTGACTCTATAGAAATTCTTTGAGCATGACGTCATCTTTTGAGTGTGAAGGTGGTGTTGTATTTTCTTAAGATTGTATTAGATAATGCCTTCTTGACACTATGTAGAGCAAAAAATTCTAATAACAAAGGACAGATTCTCAGAAGAGACTTAATCAGTTGTGTCTCTTCACTTGGATGAGGGAGATAAGATTACTCCAAAAGAACAGATGCCAATATCCTGCTGAGCCAAACTCAAAATGACATGGGTAGCAATGTAGGTCTATCCACTGATGAGGTGCATCTGAATTTCATCATACTGCTCTTTTACTTCAAAAATGATTAATATTAATTCAGTGTTAGTTTAAATTTTTTTAAAATTTTATTTATTTTTGATAGAGAGAGACAGAGCACAAGTGGGGGAGGGGCAGAGAGAGAAGAAGACACAGAATCCGAAGCAGGCTCCAGGCTCCGAGCTGTCAGCACAGAGCCCAACGCGGGGCTCGAACTCAAAAATTGTGACATCCGGACCTGAACTGAAGTCGGACGCTCAACCATCTGAGCCACCCAGGTGCCCCAATCCAGTGTTAGTTTAAATATCAGCATTCAAAATTTAAATAACCCAGCAGGTATATAAATGGTCATCAGGATTACACAAAGTTCTTGGGCAACTGTTAATATTCTCCACATTTTCTTGACCTTCTGACTTTCTTATACTAGTCAAACATAGAAAAAAATCCTAAACCAGTATGTTTGCTTGTCAAGTTCAGAAAGAAGAGAATGATGATGATGGGTTTTGCCTGAGCTTATGTAATTTCTCGCCCTCTTGAGAAGTTGATTTTATGTGTATCAATTATTTTCATCCTTTCCATTATACATTTCACACTTTCTATACTCTAGGCTCTGGGGATATGGAAGTGAGTAATTCTATACTCTAATTTAGTCTGAAATGCCTGTGTGCATTCATTAAAAAAATTTATTGTCCCCTAACTATATATCAGGAAACAGGTACCTGGGATACATTAGTTAAATAAAGATTTTAGCCTTTATGGAGTGTACATTCTAGTGGGAGAAGGCAAGGTATGAACAAAAAACATAATGAAAAGTAAATATTATAGAGTGCCAGAAGGTGATAATTATATTTTTAAAAGGAAAAGAGTGTGGTAAGGAGAATCAATAGTACAACAGTATGGGAGCAGGGAGGAAAGCATGTAGAGTTTGCAATTTTAAATGAGGCTGTTGGGATAAACCACAATGAGAAGAAGACATCTGATCAAAGAATTGAAGGAGGTGAAAGAGTCAGCTATGTGCATAACTGGGAAAATATTCATGGGGAAGGAACAGCCAGATCCATCTCCTTAAGGCAGGAGAATATCTGTTGTGTTTGTACAACAATGAAAATGGTTAGTGTGGATGGAGTGAATTGATCCCCAATGTGAATATGTAAATGTCTTCTAATGCCCAACCCAATTTTTGTGAGTGGAAGAGTTGGATACAATTAACCTACAGCATGATGAAAAAGGAACCAAAAAAATACCGAGCACCTAGTATTTGTACCTTACGTTTTCTTAGTTTATCTTCACATTAATCTATAGAGGGAGTTATTGTAATCGCCATTTCACAAATTGGAATAATAATACATAGATACGTTATGAGACCAAGGTTACAAAGTGATCAAGTAATGGGGCTGAGATTTGATCCCTTTGAATCCTGAATTATTTTGGCTACACCATCCAAACTCACCAGTAGTCATTGCTTTGAGGTTCAATTTCTGAACAAAGCAGCCACAAATATCTAAAGATTACTAAAACTCAACTCCAACCTAGCAAGTAGTGTCATACTGGTTAATAGGGCCAGAAGTGACTATGACTCCCACTTGTTTTCTGTCACTCACCTATTTCCCGGCACTCCTTTCCCTGTTTACAGGAAGAGAAGCTGTTGAAGGTGACCTAGGTAGAGATCACAGACATCAAGAGATGCAGACAACCATTTAAAACAACCCACCAAAGAGAGCTGTGTGACCAGCCTGTGTTCCAATTAGTGTCCCCTTTAGGTCACATTCCTGAGCAGTCATTTGATAACACCTGCTTCTTCTTCCCAGCGTGTAACTGCTGGAGTATTCTGGAGCAGTCAGCTGGGACATCCAATAACGAAACCTCTGCCTGCAGACCCCCTCCATTCCAAAGATTGGAATCTACCTGTAATAATAATGTATTTTACCTCCACATGCAGTTCTTAGCATGAAATTGTGAATGTTTACATTATAAAATTTCATTTCTGACCAAGCCTGAGATTTGTAATCCTTCCTTCCCCGAGGACATAAATTGTCTGTTTTCTGATAAGCTCTTTTATTACCTGTGCTTGACCCTCTCTCTTATTACATTGAAAAATAAAAAATTTACGATTACAGTGTACCACACACACATACACATGCTTACTCAGTCATGCTCTTACTTCAGATAAAATGTGTACAATGGCTGTGTAAAATATAATACAACAAGATTAAAGCCAGATCCGCTGACTGCATTGTTAAGGTTTGCATACCGATGGGAAAGAAAGAAAATTAAAACCAGTTTTTTGGAGGACATGGTATAGACAGGATCCTGGGCACACACACTTAATTTCCTCCCATGAATTTGGGCTGCTGAGGGAATAAAGTAGAAAAGCCTATAACCTGGAAAAAACTAGGCCTCCTTGTGGTCAGTTTTAGCACAGTGTTGCCAACAGAAGAAACACAAATCTAACTCTGATTAGGCTTTCAAAAAAAATGGAATCTTGATTTCCACTTTTTCCTGGATGATGGACTAAAAACACTGAGTGACCCTCCACTGCAGTACAACTGGATTGCGGCTGAAGTATTGCAAACGTACCCTTTAAATGTATTCCTCAGATGACAGTGAGAAAAATCTCCAATGACAAAAGGAAAGGAAGCAAGAGGAAAAAAAGGAGAAGAAAAAGAGAGGAGAAGAGGAAGAATGAGCTGAGACTCAAATACTGAACCATGAGTGGTAAGCAGATGGGTTACCTGGTTACCTGGAAGCTGAAGTCCATGTGCTGAGATGCAGAGACCCAGCCCCCAGTCTGTTGCAAAGCTCAGAAATAGAACCTGAGATTTTCACATTAAGTCAAGGCCCTCAAAGTGGGCTAACGTGGTCACAGGTCATTCCACCCTACCTCCGGGTGGAAGATAAAAATCATCTTGGGATGAAAGCATTGGGACCTCCTGGCTACCATAGCGCAAATCCTTCCCTGAAACTGGTGGCCATCTGAAAAGCACTGTTTAAAAACCTCTGGCTCCTAATGAGTCATGATTATGTTGGTTTGTTTGTTTTTAATTAAAAAAATTTTTTTTAATGTTTATTTTTGAGAGAGAGAGAGACAGACAGACAGACACTGAAGCAGGCTCCAGGCTCTGAGCTGTCAGAACAGAGCCTGACACAGGGCTCCAACTCACAAGCTGTGAGATCATGACCTGAGCTGAAGTCAGATTCTTACCAGACTGAGTCACCCAGTCACCCTTTCATGATTAGGTTTAATTGGAGGATCCATTCTTCAGGGAAAAAAATAAAATCCATCTGGTGTTGTTCCAGAGATATACCTGAGCTATTAGGACCTGCACATAATTGTGGTCATGATTTGATGTCCGAAATGATGAGAGAAGTTAAGTCAACAGAATCTTTGCTAAGCTTCTGTCACAACGTGTCATATCAGTGTGCCACTCATTATATTAATAATCACAACAACAATAATACAGCAATAATAGCAAATACTTAAAGAATGCTTTTTTTTGTGTGTGTTAGGCACTATCCTAAGAACAAATGTACTGAACTATTTTAGCAAATGTGTTGTCTTTATTTTATAGATAAGAAAACTGCAGCACAGGGAGGTTACATTCTTGTTCACATGGATGGTAAGCACTGAAACCTGGCAACATGGATCTATGCTAACACTAGCATATTGGAGGAACTAAATACATAATATTTATTTCAATACCTTTTCTGTTTGCTGACCTATTGATTGGTCTTGGATGGGCTGGAAAGTAACAGAGATCACTTTATTTTCATCTCAAAATCTTCTAGCTCCCAGGCCTTTCCAGAACCTGGGCCTAGCCCAGTTTGCAGTCTCCTACCTTTGGTGGGAACTAGCATTTGTTCTTGGCATTGCTCTATGTCCTAGAATCTACCACAAGGTTGCAGATTATTCTCATTCAGGGACCTTGGAGCAGGAACTACTCTTTTTCATTAAGAGTCCATTGAGTTTTCACAGGATTATTGATATGGGTGAAGCACTACAAATATGAAACTGCCTTATTTCATAGTTCTAAGTAGTAGGATAATGTGAGAGACAAAAATGACATTTGTTATGAATTTCAATCATCTCTTTAATCCAGACCTATGTAAGAGATAAATTACTGGAATTATTATCGAGGAATATTCGAGGATAAAAACAGAAATTCTAACTTTTTTTTAATTTATGGAAGAAAGAATTAAAAATTTGAGTCATGGGTAGATCATTGCCTAGTACATACAAAGACTTAATACAAAGATTTATGAGCTAGCTAGATAAATAAATCAAATTCAGGTCATGGCTGCTAAATTAATAGCAAATAAGAATAGATCAAATTTACTTGGAAATAAAAGCCTTTTTGGAAAATGTTATGAAACAAGAAGCTTACCTGTCCTTTATTATATTGGACATTTTTGAGAATGGTTTCAATTATTCTGTAAATCAGAGTGAGATTTTGTACAAGGTACAACCTGAAGTTAATATAGATATTACATTTATCATTAAAACAAACAAACAAACAAAAAACTTTGAGGCAGATGAGGTACAAAATCACCAAGATAATTAATTTCTTTGAGGGTAATATAGGCTTAAATAGAGTGCAAAGTAATAATGATTTTTTCAAATAAAATTATTGACCTTTTTGTATTGTGCATTGCACAAAACCCTAATTTAAGAGCACTGACCTTTTGAACCAAATGAAGAGTCAATTTCCTAAGTGAACTCCTGCAAGGTGCAGGAGTAAACTAAACAGTGCAGAGTTTATGAGCCTTCCTCCAAGATAAATTGTTATGTTAAAATAACTGGGAGGCCTGGAACTCTGAAGAATGTTTGTCATTTTTTAAATGAAATCATTCCTATTTTTGAACAGATTAAACATTACGTGCTACTATTTTTGTCTCCAAATCTGACTCATCACTTAGAATCTAAATATTATTTAGATTTTTTTTAGATTTAAAAATTTATATTGGATACAAACTTGGACTAGATGTGTTATTCCAGGTCAGCTATTTCTTCCAGTTATAATTATTATAATTAGAATCCCCTACTATTCTTTGTCTAATGCATTTTCTCGTTAAAAATATTATTCTAGGTGATGAAATACCTACTTAGGACTTGGATGTTATCACCCTCTTTGGTCTATTATTATCAAATGTTAAAATAATACTTCCATTTTAAGAACTTTGGTAAGAAGAGAACAAAACTGAGGGCTTTCTCATGAAACCAAACAAATGCCTGCGTTTAAAAATAAAAATAAAAATAATGGACAGTTTAAATTGGAATCCAAATAAATAACTCTAAGCGTTTATAGGTGCCTTTATTTCTCTAGTCTATGCTAAAGAAAAGCCAAAGAGAAAAATAAAAAAAGGAAAACAAAGCAAAGAAAACCTTTACTCCATATATTTCACTTTAAGAAGTTATATTAACTAGATGTTAATATTCAAAATAGCATTACTTCAGACTCACAAACTTACATAATCTTCGAGAGGCATTTGTGCATTAACACCATTTTTGTGTGTGTGTGGAGACAATGTGATAATATAATCTGGTATGTTCTAGAAACTTTTCTTTTTTTTCCAAATCATTTTGACTTTGACATCTACCCATTTAAATAAATTGACATTATCACCTCAACTTTTATTTTGCCATAACATCAAATTCTCATTCAATGCATGGTTTGTGTTTATAAAGGAATTTGAATTTATTTTTCTTTTTCCTATTATCCATAACCTCACCCACCACACAATTAATATTTTGTTTATTGCACTCACCAGACTTGCAAAATCCTGATAAAGATAGGGAATAGGAAAGATCCAGAATAAGGAAAAGTGTAATAAGAGAAATGCTATAAAAAGGAAAAACACCAGTTGAACTTAAACTAATATACAGAACATGATTATAACTGACAAACAGGTTGTCCATAAAGGTAGAATTTTTCTGTTCTTAATATCTGGTTACTGAGTGTCAATGCTTCAGAAAGAAAGGACGTTCCAGAAAGAAATGTAAGTGGTGGTCGTGGTTTTGAGAAAGATTTGGGAAAATGAAAAGACTGGTATGCTGCCTGTTTCCCAAGATGTTTTCATGGACAAAGTCTGGGCTATAGAGAGAGAAAGAGTTGTTGGAACAGAGACACTGGTAGAGGCAGAGATAGAAATTGAAAAAACAAGAGAGGGTGAGAGAGAGAAGACACTAAGAAAATCCATAGTATTTAATAAATGCCAAAAAAGGGTTATTATCTAGAAGATATTTTTAAGACCCTCGAAAATCATTAAGAAATTGACATGTAAACCAGGAGAAATTTCATAAACAGGCCAGTCACAGAAGAGAACCAAATCATCAATAAAAAAGTTTCTCAAACTCACATTTCAATCAGGAAAATGTAAAATAAATTAACAATGAGATACCATTTCACACCTACAAGGATGTAAGAAGTGAAAACATCACAAATTTCAGTATAGATACACATGGAGGAAACTCTTATACATATGAACATAAGAAGATGCAAATGCCCTTTGACCCAACACTTGCACTCCTAAATATTTATCTTAGAGAAACTCATGCTGATAGGCACAAGCTAACATGTTCACTGGTTATTTTTTTCTTTCTTTTCTTTTCTTTTCTTTTCTTTTCTTTTCTTTTCTTTTCTTTTCTTTTTTCTTTTCTTTCTTTTCTTTTCTTTTTTCTTTTTTCTTTTTTCTTTTATCTTTTCTTTTCTTTTTCCTTTTCTTTCTTTCTTCCTTTCTTTCTTTCGTACTGCTACTTATTATAGTGAAATAGAATAATTTTTTCTTGTCAGGGAACTGACAAATTATGCTTTCTTCAAACTATGGAATACTCTACAGCAGTTAAAATTAATGATCTAGAGCTCCATGTTTCAATATGGATAAATTTCAAGAAATACAATTATGAGTGAAGAAAACCAAGTAGCAAATCATACATATAATATGACAACATATATGTAAATATTCTAAACTCACAAAACAGTAGGATACAAATTTAATGGATGCATATACATGTAGTAAAAGTGAAAAAAAACATGCATGGGAACTTCTGGATGGGGTTACCTTTAGGGGTGGGCATAGGGGAAAAAGTGAAAAAGAATTGGTTGGGAGGTGTGGTTTTTCTGTGATATTTTCTTTCCTTAACAAAAAGAAAGTTGAGAAACTTCCAGTGATGTGATCTTGGCAGCAAGGTTGATTTTTAATCTCCAAAAAATTCCTCCTGAAAAATAAGCAAATGAATTAGGATAACAAATGAGAAATCCATTGACAACATCTGTATAAACTAGAAGGCAAGATATTTCCAAAAACTTCAGATTGTGAACACAAGTGATAAATTACCTACAGTAGCAGAATAAGGACACAGCTGGGTGGCAGGAATAGTGAGAAATGAATGGGGACAGCTGGTGTACTCCACTGGTTGAACTCCAACTCAGGGTTCAAAAAATTTGCCAACAAACATTCATTACTAAGGGAAGAAGACCTACATATTCTGGGTGGAAACATGGGAAGACATCTGAGAATAACCAGTGAAACTAGGAAAAGTCCCCAGAATCTCCAGTTTGCAAGTGAATTAAGAAAACTACATATAGATATGAAAAAAAAAATCAAAGTTCTGAGTGAATTTCAATGTATAGTTAAATGATCATACAATTAAGCCCCCGGTTAACTTCCATTTACAAGTTAAGTGACAGAACAAGGATGTAAACAATCCAGAATGTAAGGCATTCTATAGGACAACGAATCCAGTTTCGATAAATCAATGCCTGAGGGGAAAAGGAGGAAGGGTAGGACTTCTCTGAATCAAAAGAGACTTACAAGATGTAATCAAATTAAAGTGGGGACCTTGTTTGGATCCTGATTCAAATAAATCAATGGACACATTTTCCAGACAATTTCTAATTTGATTTTAGACTAGGTATGGGATGATAACAAAGTAACATTGCCAATCTTATTAAGTAATGATGATACTTTCTGAAAAGAAAATGTCCACAATTTTTAGAGATTTATATTGAATCACATAGGGGTAAAATTATGTGGTCTGATATTTGCTATAAAATATATAAAGAAGGAAAATTGTGAACAGTTTTTTAAAAAAATACATTAAGTTATACAAAGCTACATTAATTAAAACAGTGTGGTACTGGCATAAAAACAGACATATAGATTAATGGCATAGAATAGAGAGCCCAGAAATAAAACCTTTTGCATATGGTCAAATGACTTCAACAAAAGTGTTAAGACTACGCAATAGAGAAAAGAACAGTCTCTTCAACAATTGGTATTGGGAGAACTGGATATTCACATTCAAAAGAATGAAGTTGGATCCTTATCTTATACCATTTACCAAAAATTAACTCAAAATGGATTAAAGGCCTGAATGTGAGACATAAGACCTTAGAAGAAAACATAGGGGGAAAGTTTCATGACATTAAATTTGGCAATGGTTTTTTGGTATGACACCAAAAGTACAGAAGTAAAAACAGACAAATGAGACTGCATGAAATTTCAAAACTTCTGCACATCAAAGAAAATACTCAGCAGAATGAAAGGCAATCTTCAGATGAGAGAAAATATTTGCAAATATTATATATGGAGCTATATCCAGAATATGTAAAGGACCCCTACAACTCAATGGCAACAAAAGACAGCCCAATTTAAACATGAGCAAAAAACTTGAATGGACATTTCTCCAAAAAAGATATACAAGTGGCCAACAAGCATATGAAGAAATGCACATCTAAAGAAATCATTAAAGAAATGAAAGTTAAAATCCCAATGCAAGATCACCTCACACCAATTAAGATGGCCACTATCAAAAAAACCAGAAAATAACTAGTGTTGGTGAGAACATGAAGATAATAGAAGCCTTGCATTCTGTGAATGAGAATGTAAAATGGTGCAGCCACTGTGGGAAACAGTATAGAGATTCCTCAAAACATAAAACTACAATTACCATGTGATCCAGTGGTCCCACTTCTGTATATATATCCAAAAGAATTCAAAGAACCTCAGAGAGATATTTGCACACCCAAGTTCATTGAAGCAGTAGTCACAATAGCCCAGAAGTGGAAGTAACCCAAATGTCTATCAATTGGTGAATGTAAAAAGAAGTTGTGGAAAATATATACACTGTAATATTTTTAGTGTGAAAAAATAATGAAATCTTGTCACCTGCTACAACAAGGATGAACCTTGAAGACATTATGCTAAGCGAAATAAACAGTCACAAAGACAATTGGTGAATAGTTCCACTTCTGTGTGGTATCTATAGTAGTCAAATTCATAGTAACAGAAAGTTGAATTGTGGTTGCCAGGAGCTGGGGGACGGGGGAATGAGAAATAGTTCAAAGGGCATAGAGTTTCAGCTTTGCAAGATGAAAAAGTCCTAGAGATCCATTCCATAACAATGTGAATATAGTTAACAATACTGAATTGCACACTTAAAAATGGTTAAGATGGTAAATTTTGTGTTATGTGTCTTTACCATAATTAAAACATAAATAAAAAATAAATGAATGTGACAAAAATTTGGTTATTTTTATATCTTGGTGGTTGGTACATCTTGTACTAGCCTTTTTAATTTTAGGGGCGCCTGGGTGGCGCAGTCGGTTAAGCGTCCGACTTCAGCCAGGTCACGATCTCGCGGTCCGTGAGTTCGAGCCCCGCGTCGGGCTCTGGGCTGATGGCTCAGAGCCTGGAGCCTGTTTCCGATTCTGTGTCTCCCTCTCTCTCTGCCACTCCCCCGTTCGTGCTCTGTCTCTCTCTGTCCCAAAAATAAATAAACGTTGAAAAAAAATTTAATTTTAATTCTATATCCAAATGTTCATAAGTTTTTTAGTAAAAAAGAAATTTGAGAGAAATATGGTAGTACATTAATATCTGTTAACTTACAGTAGGAAGAAATTGGGTAGGTTTTTTCCTGTGTTTGGAATATTTCATGATTCAGAAGAAGTAATGACTATAGAAAACTGGCAACATTGGACCTTAAGTTTATTCAATTTGAGTCTGTGTGTCCCAATTCCAAATTAGTATAGGATTTCCTTTCCTATACTAGTCTAATCAATTGTGACCAGTGGAGAAGATCACATAGTTCAAATGGGACTGTTAGGAGGATGATGGGATCAATTCCCAGAAAAGTGATCTGGGCTTTGAAGAAACTTAGAAAATGTTTTCTATAGGTTGGAAGGACAGGAAGGATTTTCACTGTAGATAAAAAATCAGACACACATGGGCAATGAGGTCCGGATGTATTTGGCTATCACAGTTTGATGCTGCTACTTGTGCCACTAATAGATCCAGAGACTCCTTTCTATTTTTTTTTTTTTTCACTTTCTTGAAGGAGGAAAAAAGCAAAACAAAACAAAACAAAAAATCCTTGCAGGCTTCCAAGGTATCTGCTGCTATTCCCTGATAGCTGAAGATAATCATCTTTTCTTTTCTTTTTTTTTTTAATTTTTTAAATGTTTATTTAGTTTTGAGAGACAGAGAAACAGAACCTGAGTGGGGGAGGAGCAGAGAGAGAGGGAGACACAGAATCTGAAGTGGGCTCCAGGCTCTGAGCTGTCAGCACAGAGCCCGACGCGGGGCTCGAACCCACGAACCATGAGATCATGACCTGAGCTGAAGTCGGATGCTTAACCAACTGAGCCACCCGGGCGTCCCAAATCATCTTTTCTTTAGGAAATGCTAAAAACTTGTCAGTTATATTAATGACCAGACAAGATGACTCATGAGCTTTTATACAGTGTTATTATTGACTACATAAAAAGAAGTTGAATGATTTTGTAACAGCAATGTCATGGGACAGATAGGTAGCTACAGTTGTGAACATAACATAATGTATAAAACTTGTCGAATCACTAATCATACACCCAAAACCAATATAATATTGTGTGTCAACTATACTCAAATTTAAAAAGAAAAAGCAGAAATTGATAATAATATCAACATCAAAAGAAAATTGCATTCCCTGAAACAGATAGGTCATAAATAACTATGAATCTTCCCCTCCCCCCCCCAACCAATTACTGAGGAAATCTGCTCTAATAATTTTATACCAACTCTTTATCATATGCTTCTTATGTTTTTGCATGGTTAGGAGAGGTTTACAAATATGCCCTATTAAAGATCTCTTAAACTTTTATTATTTACTATTTATTTTGAAATAATTATAGATTTACAAAAAGCTGCAATAATGAAAAGTCCTTGGGTACCCTCATCTACTTTCTCCCAATGGTTACATCTTGCATTAACTGTAGTACAATGTCAAAACAGGAAATTTATATTGGTACAATGTTGTATATGGTTCCATGTCATTTTATCACATGTATGTAGATTCCTGTGGCCGGCACTGTAATCAAGATACAGAATTCTTCCATCACCACAAAGGTCTACTACTTTCAGAATCAAATGTGGAAATTTTGCCTCCCTTTGAGTTACTTTACTGCTTTTCACTTGTAATATAATTATCTTAAATACTTCCTCTGCATACATTGAGATCCACGTCAGAAAAGTATTATATTTTCTACTGACACTGCAAGAAGGAAATTGTTTTCCTGCTGGCTGGTAGTGAAAGTTCCCCAACTGCTTCCTCTTGTATCACTTCTGCGGAGATGGGAGGGTGCATTATTACTGCCAGGTGGGGACAGAAGCCCAGGATCCTGGCTGACTTCCACTGACACTGTTGGGAGAGGATTGCTACCACTGGATGAGGGTGGGAGTCCCATCTCCCCGCTTGGCTTCTCTGACATCACACTGCAGGCCTCTACTACAGCCCGGCAAGGGTAGAAGTCTAGGATCCCCACTCAGCTTTTGCTGACTGTGATGGGGCTAGAGCTGCATTTTGTTCCATGGTGCACTTCTGCAGTAGGGCAGTTATTATTTAAAAATTTTTCATCTTGTTAAGCTGTTCCTTTCTTTGTCCTTTGCCAGGAAGAACTAGATTTTATGAGGGCTCTTTTTTGTCAGTTCCCATCGGCTTTTCCAGGTATGTTTTTTCCAGGACCCAGTCCAGGATATAGGAATCAACAAGGAAGGCCATCTTGGTCTTTCCTGGGTTCCAAGGTTCATAGTTGGTCAGTCTTCTCTATACCTTCGCAGTCTTCTTATGTTTGTTTTATATATCATGTCCAGGACTTTTACCTGCACTTAGGGGAAGGAATAGTAAGAAATGCTTTTACTGTCTTGTGGTCCAGAACCAGTGACCTAGTGAGATTTTAGAACTTCATGAAGCCTAACTTTGTTCAGGAATTTTTTAATTTGATTAAGCATTAAGCAGCTTTTATTAAACATTTTCTTTGTTATCTAATTGAAGACAATAGAGACATGAGTTACAGTGGAGGAATCACCTCATACCACCTCTAAAAGCTAAACTAATGATTTCAGCGTATCATCTTCAAAGAACAATGTGATTTCCTTTGGAAACCAATAGCAATAGGGCTTGACTGTGGCTTAGGTGTGTACTAAAATGACTAAAGGAAGAAATGTGTGAACCGATTATTAACATGAAACTTCAAAAGGGGGAGTGTTCCAAACACAGTTATAATACTATCCTTTTCAACATCATGAAGTGAGAAAATGCCCTGTACAGAGGAGTGGATTTTCCAATACTGTATTCCTAGATGCTCCGTCCTTAGACAGAAAAATGTATTCACTGGGCTAGCATAATCTAATTCATCCCTTTTGTTCTGATTCCACAAAAGTAACTTTGTACTTATCTGTTGAACTCCAGGCCAAGTTCTTAAGGAAAATAAGCTGAGTAGAAGATTCAAATATCTGATATCTGTAGAAATTTTATTTCTCACTAGAATTCTTTAAACTGGCATGCTCACCAGTATCTCATGAGTTTTGATTAGTGTGAGCCAGTTTCTTATTTCCAAACCTTCAAAGCTGAGGAACTGATGATAAAAAGAAGGAGCCAGAGCATTTTACTGCCTCCTTGTGAAGCTCAGATGGCTTTCTTAAGTACTTTCTCTAAACTCCTTAAATTATTCCAATTAAGTTAGATATATGCTTCAGAAATAGCTGAAACTATACTGCTTTAACATGATGACAGATATTAATACCTAATAGACACTAACTACAGTGAGCTAAGAACTATAAAGAAAAAATATCCTTAAATATTAATATTCAAAAGAGTAAATGTTTCCCAGAGGTAATCTGACAATGTGATAGTAATAATTCTTCCATTCAACAAATACTTATCAAGTGACTTGTACTGTCCCAGGTCTTAGGATATACCAGAAAAGGCAGCAGACAAAACTCTTGTCTGCAGAATTCACATTCTAGAGAATGGCAAAAGGACAGAAATAAGACATATAAGTCATATGGTTGTTAGAAAGTTAATAGGTGTCATAGAAGAGAAAAAGTAAAACAGGGTGAAGAAGATCAAGAGTGTGAAGGTTGGGGGTAAGGCAGGATGTAATGGAAAAGAAGAAGGTCCAATTGAGAAGGTGAGATTTTTGCACAGACTTAAAGGACATGAGGGATGTAACAAGGACATCTTGTAAGATGGATATGTTACAAGGACATCTGAGGATAAAGCATTGAAAGAGAAAATGATGGAAAAGACGGCATCAGAGAAGCAATGAAGGTACACATGACAATGTGGACACTTTTTGGCCATTTTTGAAACTAAGTCTTATACTGACTGACACAAGAAGCCATTGAAGATATTGTTTAAACTTTTGTTTTGATATGATTTCAAACTTACGGCAAAGTGAAAAGAACAAGGAATATTTTTATTTATATTAACCAATTGTTTACTTTTTCTCCCAATTGTTTTTATCATTTGCATTCTCTCAATAGGTGATAGAAAGATAGATGATGGATAGATAGATAGATAGACAGATGATTTTTCTCTGAACTATTTGACAGTAAACTGGAGACATTTGTGACCCCTTACCACTAAATAGTTCAGTGAATATTTTCTAAAAACAAGGACATTCTCTTACATAACTATAGTACAATTAACAAAATCAGGAAAATTGATATTGATAAACACTGTTATCAAATTCATAGCCTATATTCAAATGTTATCAATTTTCCCAGTAATATACTTTATATCTGTATTTTTCCCTCTGACACAGACCTGGAATCATTTTTTTTCTTTAAGAAGTCTAGTTCCTTTTAATGCAAATGATAAGTAGAAATCAAGACATAGGCATTAGGTATGCTCATTGCTAATGCTGTCATAACTTTTAGATAATCTCAGTGGACATATCTAGTACATGTACATGTACATACACATATATGGTTATATCTATAATCACTTCTAAATGTGTTTAGCTAGGTAGGTAGATATTAAAAATCATGAGTTTATATTAATACTTTCTTCCAATCCAATACAAATGTTTCTTCTTTCCACCTATATAGCTTCCCCCTAAAATACTAGTCCCATTACTTTCAATATATTTACTCATATGTTTAAGCAAGTTTTGATATTGCTAACCCATAGTATTGCAAAAAGCCAACCTACTAACTGAAGTTCAATATTTGTTTAAAGTTTTTAAAGGTAAAATTTCACGCAACAAAATGGATAACTCTTAAATGTACATACAACTTGATAACTTTTGACAAATGTTTACATCTGTGTAACCTGCAACCCGTCTAGTTCTGGTAAGTATGGAACAGAACCAGCTATGGAAAAGAAGTCCTCAAGAACATATGCAAGGAGGTGATTATAATGACTGACCAGAGAATTTTATTTATTTATTTATTTATTTATTTATTTATTTATTTATTTAAAGATTTTATTTTTATGTAATCTCTGCATCCAACGTAGGGCTCAAACTCACAACCCCAAGATCAAGAGTTGCATGCTCTACTGACTGAGCCAGCCAGGCGCTCCCCCAGAGAATTTTAGTGAGGTGAGGAGAGGAGCTAAGGACATGGGGACTGAAATGGATAGGAGTTGGAATTAGTGGATTTTGAGATTCATGCGGGGTTGAAGGGTAATATGGGACATTTTCTTTTGCTGTGTCTGTCATGTCTCTGTGACAACACAGTGATTGACACAATAGATGTTCATTGTCAAATGTGAAAATATATTGAGAATTCATTTGCTTTTGAATAATCCTAATGGTTTCTTTTCCCTGGGAACAGCTTTCCTTTTCAAGGCCACTTGTAGGTTGGTGCCCGCATTTATAACTTGCTTTCTACATTTGCTAATCTTTTTTTTTTTTTTAATTTTTTTTTCCAACGTTTATTTATTTTTGGGACAGAGAGAGACAGAGCATGAACAGGGGAGGGGCAGAGAGAGAGGGAGACACAGAATTGGAAACAGGCTCCAGGCTCTGAGCCATCAGCCCAGAGCCTGACGCGAGGCTCGAACTCACGGACCGCGAGATCGTGACCTGGCTGAAGTCGGACGCTTAACCGACTGCGCCACCCAGGCGCCCCTACATTTGCTAATCTTAATACGAATGTGTGAAATAAAAGAGAGAACACAAAACCTGTTTTACGGTTATTATTATTTAGTTTAGACGGCAATTCAGCATTTCCAAGAAAGACGCCTTTCAGCTTTACAATTTTAACGAACAAATGCATCACCTTCTAATGAGAGACTTTTGGTCCTGAAACTCATCTGAAACGTTATAGAGTCCATTTAAAATTTTGTATTCTAAAATAATTATAGTAAGTTATAAAAATACCTCTAAGAATGTGGTGTGAGAGAAAACTATGTTTTCTTCTTCTGTCTTGCTTAATAGTTGATAGCACTAAATTTTCTATTTTAAAAAGAAAAAAAAAGATGTCAAAATCTCCTTATGAAGCCAGCAGATTTAACTCCAAAATTTCCATATAGGTTATTTATTTTTAGTCTTCAGCTGATAGAAAACATCTGTTTTGCTGCAACTTTAATATAACCTAAAAATGCATATGTTCATCATCTTTGTCTCATTTATGTAATTTATATCACCCATATGAAAAACCCTTCCCAAATAATCCTTGACTTGAGGTACTGTAAGTAGAAGTAAATGGTCACTTGCAACACATAAATTCAATCTACAGTTTACTGACCATAGTTTCAGCTGATGTATTCTCTTTATTGCTTTATTAAACGAGATTTTATATTTGTACTATAATATGCATAGATTAAAGATAGCCATCAAAAACAGTAAATGGTGCAAGAGTAGCTGGTATATTTTCATAACAGACTTTAAATTCTGTGACCTTAGGAGTTTATTGAATCTCTTTATAGTTCACATCTCAGTTGGCTAAATGGGGTGATGGAGGCAGTGACCTGATCTGTTTAGTCTAGAGATTTATACGAATTACAGATTCTTTTTTGGGTTTCTTTCTTTCTTTCTTTCTTTTTTTTTTTTTTTTTTTTTTTTTGGTGCAACATGGTTTTTGGTCATTTCATTGCTCTTTAGTATCACCTTTAGAAAGTATATAGAAAAAGAGCACAAAGGTAAAATAAATGTATCATTTTTAAATTTTATGTCTCAAATGTACCAGTAATTACAACTGAATAGACCGAAAGGTTTAAAATAATCACTTTTTTTCCCTGACAGACTTTCTAAAATTCTATTATTCTTTAAAGCCTCTTCTCTGTGGGTATAGTTCTCTATTATTTTTCCCCCATTCTGGGCTTCGATTTCCTCATCTGTAAAAAGGGGTGGTTTACTATGGTGCCCCATCTAGCTACAAATAAGCAATGTATCTAAAGCACCCTACTCAGTGTGGCTTGAGATTTAAAGGTCTGTTGAACACTCTGGGAGACAGCTTTGGGCAAGATCAGTCTCCTGAAGGATATTCAAGGGTTGCTCATGAGGAGGGGAGTCAGGGAGTGCGAGACTCACTTTTCAATGTGCTTCTTGGTTGTTTCAGTGTTTAACCACATACTAGTTTTAAACATGGCTTACAAAACAAGAAGCAACCCCACTGCCACAGGTCTGACCTGCCTGGGAATCTCTTTATTCAGGTATCCCTGAACCCCATTATTATGCAGACCCCCGAATTGGGTGAACTGTCTCTCAGCCAGAATTTGGAGAGATCAAGGAGGTACTGGTTGATCTTCCCCACCATGGAAAATTACCACTCTGGGTAAGTCCACCATTTTCACTGGTAAATTCACCTCCTCCCCCTCTCCCTCCTTTTGACAGGTAAACTGATCCCAAAGAGGCATGACACCATAACCTAGTCCAGGGGCACGCTCTATAGTTCTTCTATTGTTAATAAATACATTCAACACTGAACTTCAGCAAAGAAAGGAGTGAAAAATAGTGAGGATGTGGAGGTAGGAAGCTAGGTTTACCAGTGACTTTGGGTAAGTTTATTTAATCTTTTTGAATCTCAGATTTCTTACCTATATTTGGGGTCAACAAAATCTACCTTGAAAAGATTGTAATGAGAATTAGAACTACAGTGTAAAGACTTTAGTATTACTGGGGAAAGAGAAGGGACATCATAGGACATCTTTACCATTATGTCCTGGAGTCAGGGAGCCTGTGTCCTATCTCTGACTATTTAAGTGGACATTGCCAACTTTTGCTTTTTCAGGAGTAAAAGTGAAATAATCCCTGTTTTTGTTTTTCACAGTTACTAATAGAACAAAAAAAGGAATGAAATTACCTTTTTTATTGTAAAATGTTATAGAAACAAGTGAAATTAATGTTTACTAAACTTCTACTGGAGTTTTGAAATTATTAGTTTATTTTTCATATTTGAATAGAGTTGCTTAGATTGAAATTTAAATTTTTTTTAACGTTTATTTATTTTTGAGACAGAGAGAGACAGAGCATGAATGGGGGAAGGGCAGAGAGAGAGGGAGACACAGAATCGGAAGCAGGCTCCAGGCTCTTGAGCCATCAGCCCAGAGCCCGACACGGGGCTCGAACTCACGGACTGCGAGATCGTGACCTGGCTGAAGTCGGACGCTTAACCGACTGAGCCACCCAGGCACCCCAGGTTGAAATTTTAAAGAAATTACTAGATGTCAAACATACAGTCGGATGAACAGTCTTTATGTTATTCTCCTTTGCTTCTCTTGTCGCTGATAAGCAGCACCACCAGGGCTGACCTGAGGCAGAAATGAGACTATGTGGTCTTGGCTGCTGTCCCTGGTCCGCCCCAAGACACCTGCGGGGTGAGATTCCCTATTCTCATGCTGAATTTCATCCTCTTGCTCATTGCCTCCATAAGTCACTTCTTAGAAAAGCAAAGAAACTAAATAATTAAGTTTGAGCATTAAAAAAAAAAATGAATCACAATAAAAATGTCCTTTTAAAACTTTTTAGAGCATGATCATGAATATGGTCACTTTTTGTGATAAATACTAGAGAGACTTACCTATTTATTCCCATATTCCATTCAGTGTCTTTAAGAAGCCTAGTCTGTTATATTTTTATTAGTTTCTTTTCTTCAATTTATTTGTCAATGGCTTTACATGTGTGTTTAGAAATTATGTGACTTTATTTTAACCGATTTTGTGAAGCTTTGCGTCTGCGACAAGATTTGCAATTGCACTTGGCACTGTATTTACTTGGCATTATATTGGCATTAGATTTTACAATATCTGGCAATCAGCAAGAAACAGATAAAACATTATACGTAATGGGAGAAAATAGAAGCTAGTGATTAACTCATCAGTGAACATGTATGTGTTATTAAGACTTTTGCATCACTATACAATCTGCACTAGTATTATTATTCTCATTTCACACTGAAAGAAACTGGGGCTTGGCCTTGTTAAACTCACCTATAATATAAAGTTAGTTTTGTAAGTGACATAGTCAAGAATTGAACGTACATCTGACTTTCAGGGCCCTAACAACATTATAGTAAACGATAAAGAACTTCAATTTGGTTATGTGTTTTTAAGGAAAAGCAAAGCAAAGAAACAAGGTCAGGGTCAATAAAAACTGTTAATTAAATACACAATTGTGTGATCTAGACGATTAATTTTGCGTGAATTCAGAAAAGGATACAGGTTCATAGAATTAGAGAAGATGGGGAATATAGAGATAATTTAGTAATGTCCAAGGCAAGAAAATTGACTGTCCCAAACCACATAATCTGTCAATGACAGGGATGGATTTTAAAACTACAATCCCTTGCTTTTTCCAAGATAAATTTGTGTCAAAGTAAAAAAAAAACAAACAAAACAAAACAAAAAACATTATAATTGTGAGATCTGAACTTAAAAATTTTTTAAATAATTATTTATTTATTGAGAGAGAGAGAGAGTGAGAGCACATGTGAGCAGGGGAGGAGCAGAGAGAGAGGGAGACAGAAGATCTGAAGCGGGCTCTGCACTGACAGCAGAGAGCCCACAGAGAACCCACAAACCATTAGATCATGACTTGAGCCAAAGGCAGATGCTTAACTGACTGAGCCACCCAAGCACCCCAGATTCAAAATTTTTAATAACATCCATCATGAAGTTAGCCCAAACTGGAGAAACTTGATATTCCAGTGACACAGAAGAGATGGAGAAAAATATTAGAATGATCCAGCCGTTCAACCTGTCTAGATGGAAGCTTTAACATATATCAGACACTGTTGGGTCCTGTGGCTGCGGAATTAATGAGTAGCTCCCAGTCTGTTAGGAAACCAAGAAACATCTACCAACAAGGATAATATAATGTAATAAGGGCAATTTGAAAGGCAAATCACAAAATGCTGTGGGCATAAAATGAGTGGGGAGGAATTAATTCAGCCTGAGAGATTTCTATTGATTCTGCTGTGATGCTCCACTGAAGAGATGAGATTTGAGTATAACAGGCATCTAGGGGACTGAAGGCTGTGCCAATCAGAAAGAACAGCAAAGGTATAAGATGTCATACAGCAAAGTGTGTTAAAGAAATAGCAAGAGATTCAACGAGGCTCTAAATATTTATCTAAGAGCCCCAGAAATGTATTTTGAAGAATGCTTAGCTTGTGAAAATTGCCGAACCATTCTGTTCAGAAATGTTTTGCTAATTTCAAATTTTTCTTAATTTTGCAAAAATCCTTTAGCATACTTTCCCACTCTTCTGGTATCAGCATTAGCAGCCTCACCATTGACATTTACGTTTTAATAATTGTCAAAAGATGTAAGTGTTGACCAGCTGTAACTAAGCACAAACTCTCATCACATTGGCTATGTTTTGCCTATATGTCTTTGAAAAAAATGTCTAGACTTTGTCAGACTATTTGTGTTTCAGTTATGAGTGGAATTCAATAAAAGGGTAACAAACTCAAATGGCATTGACTAAATGTGAACTAATGCAATGAGAATCTTTCCAGTTCCATAAGCAAAAATATCTTCCCCTTATGGTATCTGCTCTTTGCAGTATGTTCTCCTCTCAGAAGAGTTACCACTCATAAAACTTTTGTTTTTTTTCCTACATAAAGCAAAACTTTCTCATCCTTAACATTTTTTTTAATGCCTCAGTGGAATTCTTTGGCTAAGTTCAAGTTTGCATGAGCTTGGAGGGCCTCTATATTATAACAGCTTCCATGTCTGTTTCCTTCCTCCTTCCTCCCAGCTCTGAATAGATGGGATCTTAAGGGAAGGGATGAAATCTCACTCATTTAGTATTTTCAGTATCTGGCACTTAGTAGATATTCTGTCAGTGAGAAATAGATGAATGAGAATAAGTGAATGAAACTGGTGAAAGCCCCATTGATCTGAGAATTATGAATCTGGTAAGGAGTAAAATTTAGTTGTCTAAGAAAAGAGATTACCTGAGGGAACCTGGGTGGCTCAGTTGTTTGAGCATCTGACTTCAGCTCAGGTCATAATCTCACCACTTGTGTGTTTGAGCCCCGTGTCAGGCTCTGTGCTGACAGCTCGGAGCCTGGAACCTGCTTCAGATTCTGTGTCTCCTCCTCTCTCTGCCCCTCCCCTGCTCTCTCTTTCTTTCTTAAAAAAAAAAAAATAATAAGTAAATAATTTTAAAAAAATTTTTTAAAGAGGAAAGAGATTACCTGAAATACTGGGATTTTATGGAGCCAAAAATAACCCTCCCCTTTTTACCCATTCCTGAGCTTGTAAAGTTAGACACATAAAATATATGGACATTTCTTTAAGTAAGTTATGCTACTGATACCGTTTAAACATCATGACCTAAGTCATGACTTAAGTCATCATTTACAATCAAAATAGTTTTCCAATACTTTATCCCAGGGTTGCATAAACTTATCTCCCAAGTTACCTGCATGGCTGACACCACAGGGCCCTCCCAAAGGAGAGTCTCTTTACCACTTGACAGAGAGTAAATCAGAAGATATTTGTTCATTCTAGAAATATTAATCATACACCTGCTATGTACTAGGCAATAGAGATATGATGTTGAATAATTTCTGTGATCACAATGTTGGACTGAAGTGAACAGGTTATTTCAATATAGCATAATGGTGAGCAATAGGGAACTAAGGGAGGACAGGAGGACCCCAAAGCCTGGACTTAGAAAACTCCAGGAATGTTTTCTATGGGATATCTAAGATGTGGCTTGAGGGAAGAGTAATAATAGCTCTCTAGTAAAAAAGGAGTGTTGCAGACCCCCCCCCCCAAAAAAAAGTATCTGAAACATAAAGAACTTTTTAAAAGTAATTGGTGGGTAGAATAAGAATGGACAGAGAGATATAGAGAAGGAAGAAGAGAAAAGGAGAATGAAAACAAGACAAGAACAGTTGGTAGAGGACAGTTCAGGGGGGCTTTGCAAGCAATTTTAGGTACTTTCCATTAGAATCTTTCCTAAATGGAATAATAGTTAACTGAATGATTTCCAGCTAGAGAATGACATGTGACAATGGCCACTTTGTGAAATATGTTAGGAAAGATGGCAGGAGGACCATTTGGGAGACTTGAACATCAGTAGAGGCAGGAAGGTTGGAGAGAAGTAGATAGATTTAAGAAGCATATAGGATGCAACATCAGGAAGAATTATGGCAAGTTAGTTGAAGAAGTCAAGCTGATGCCACTGATCTCTCGCTTAAGTGGAAAGATGGTTTGTCATTCTCTAATCAAAGTAAGATGCGGGGGATGGAGGGGTGTGATTTAGGGTGATGATAATGAATTCAATTTTAGATTGATGAGTTTGGCGTGTTTGGGGGTCATTATTATAGCCACATCCAGTTGGCAGTAGGATATATAGAAAAAATGAAACACAAATGTACTCTGGGCTGGAGACAAAGATTTGAAGAACATTAACAAGATGACAGGTTGATCCAGGTGTTGACATTGCAAAATCTAAAATAGAAGAGATACTGAAAAACTGAAATTATCTACTGAAAGTTAACATGATATAAAAATGATTTTGAAAAACAGATTCTTGGGGCGCCTGGGTGGCTCGGTCGGTTGGGCATCCGACTTCGGCTCAGGTCATGATCTCACGGTCCGTGAGTTCGAGCCCCACGTCAGGCTCTGTGCTGATAGCTCAGAGTCTGGAGCCTGTTTCGGATTCTGTGTCTCCCTCTCTCTCGGCCCCTCCCCTGTTCATGCTATGTCTCTCTCTGTCTCAAAAATAAATAAACGTTAAAAAAAATTAAAAAAAAAAAAGAAAAACAGATTCTTTGAGGGGTGGTTATTACAAAAGCTTCAAGTATTCCCCTTGGGCAGTTATAGAGCAGTCTATCCACAAAAGTATATTTAGTACATAATATGAACTACAGTTGCATCTAATTGCCATGGATTTACTTGCTAATGGTGGCTTTTGTTTGTTTTCTCAGTTACGACTGGAAATTCTCCCCCATGTTCATCTTTGCCCAGTATATGATTTGGAACAGCTCAATACAATTAGCAATTTCAGTTCAGAACATTGCCAGTATTGGAAAAGCAAAGTGTGACATGTCCTACAAATTAAAATGCACTGCCAAGTATCTTCAGGGTTCCTTGGCTCTGTATGATTAGCTCCCCCATTCATCATGTGTTCATGCAGAATTTTACCATGCCGTCTTGAGAGAATACAGGTGCCCAAAATTCAAGATGTAACTGAGTTAGAGGATTCTACTGCTGGAAGAAAACTTAGAATCTACTAAAGCCAACCTCATTCAAGAATCATGGAAAAATCTTTAAGTCTATTTAGGGCAGTTTTCAACTGTGGGTTAAGATCCATTAGTGGGTTGTGAAATCACTTTGGTAGGTTACTACTTGATTGTTTTAAAAACTGAAATAGAATAAAATAGACTAGAATAGAAAATACCAAAGCATATCACACAAAGAACAAGTAAATATTGTTTTGTGGAAATAAAAGCATGGATAGGAATAGAAAAGAAAGGCATTTTAGTGACTATAACAACATGGATAAATGTGGGAAAGTAACAAAAAATAAGGAATGTGCAGGATTATCAAATAGTTCATAATGGTTATTGCTGAATATAAATGTAGATGACTTATGAGAGAAAAAAACTGGACCATTACTAGAGCCCATATTGCACTGGGTCATGAGAAACAACTGGGGAATTAATGTGTTATTCAGGAGGCAACAGAAAATCATGGAAGTTTTCTGAGCAGGGAATCAACATGATAGAAAGTGTAATTGTAGAACTGTATGGAAGGTCATCTTGTACAGAGATCAGGTAGCATTTGTAGTAATAATCCAGACATAAGGAACTCAAAATCTATGTGTGTCAAATTTCTTCCTGACTCAGGGATTTCCACAGGATGTTTCTTTTGCCTGGATGCTCTCTACCACAGCTGCTACCACCTTATGCTTAAGCTATTTACTTCTAGGTTTTCATACATCAGTGAAATTTCCTCTCTGAGGGAAACTTTCTGACCTTCAACACTAGGTTAAGATACATATCACACTTACAATCAAATAATTAATGTGCTATTATTTAGTGTCTGTACCATCTGCTAGAATGTAAGCAGAGGGACTCCATAGCAGAGGCACTTTGTCTTGTTCAAAGCAGTATTCTCAGCAGAGTGGTGCCTTTTAAACTCTTGATTACTGATAACTTTCTGTTGAATAAATGAAAGAATGTTGATAGTAACTACAGAAAGAAAAATGCAGAAGACATTGTAAAGGAAAACCCAGCAGGACTTAGGGATTCATTAGATAATTGAGCAAGGAAAAGGAAAGAACCAAAGATTGTCATTCCTTCTCTCAACAAACATTTGTCCCATATACTGTGTTAAACTTTAGGAAAATGGAGATGAATAAGACATAGTTTCATGGGCAAAAATCAGAGCAGGGGTGTCTGGGTGGCTCAGATGTCTGAGTGGCTTAAGTGTCCAATCTTTATCTCAACTCAGGTCTTGACCTCAGGGTTGTGAGTTCAAGCCCCATGTTGGGCTCCACACTGGGCAGACAGCCACTTGAAAAAAATAAAACTTAAAAATTAAAAAAAAATTAAAGCAAACTTTTGCATAACACTTAACTCTATGGCAGACACTGTTCAAAGCACTTGAGGCACATTAACCTGAAAACAACTTCATAAGACTAAATTCACTCTGATAAGTGGCAGAGCTAGGATTCAGTTCCAGTTTCTTAATTACCCTGCTGTACTGCTGCTTCAGCCTGAAGCAAGGAACACAGATAGGTAAACAGATGGTCACAAAACGACGTCATAATATACGCACACACATGGTCCAGGAAGTAGCCCAAAGAAGAAAGTGGTTATCTATCAAAAAGGGAGGGTCCAGGAAAGGCTCAATGAGGGGAAGTGACATGAAACTGAGTTTGGGGGATTAAATTGGAGTTTTCCATGTGGGAAACATGATGGGGAGACCACTCTAGATGACACCTTTTCCAGACAGGAAAGTATGAAATAACATGATGTTTAGGAGGGCCTACAATAAGTTTGGAATTCCTGGAAAATCCCTTGAAGCAGAGGACAGCAAATGGTGCTAAAGAGGTTAGAAGGAGAGGTTTGTCTACCTCCCTAAGGAGCTGAGACCTGATTCTGAAGGCTGTAGGAAACACGGAAGCATCATAAGCAGGAGGAGCGGATGGTATATAATACAAGATCAGACTTGCTTATTAGAAATATCGTGAAGCAGATAAACTGAGGGGTAAGCTAGAAGCAGAAAGACCGATTAGGAGACCACTGCAATCAGCCAGGTAAGAGATTATGGGACTAATATAAGGCAGTAATAGTGGACACAAAAAGAAAAGGATGTATGAATTCTGCAGAGCTTGGAAAGGCACTGGATGTTGGGGAGAGAAAAGAAGAAAGTAAGGTCTTTTCAAGGTTCTTGACTTACACCAGACAACTAAAGGGTGGATGGGACAACCAACCAAGGGAGAGGACCTCAGACATTCAAGATGGTGGATTCCATTTGCAGCTCATGTCATTAGGGATAGTCTGACTTTCTAGGTAAAAAGGAATGCACTCAGTAATGTGGGGTCTCCATTAAATAAAATGTTTGAAGTTCACAGTGGAGGCCATGGGTGCGAATAAAGTCATTGAGAAAGAACAAAGCAAAGAGCTGAGTGCTGAGCACAGAACCTTGAGGGATTGGTCACAGCAGGGTGAGAAGAAGGGGAGCCAGGGAAGTAAAGTAAACATGACCAGAGAGGCAGGAAGACATTCAGCCAGTGCATCACACATCCCAGAAACAACCTCCCCATGGACTACCATCTGGCAAATTCCTGCTTGTGTGTTCTTTCATTTCATGCTCACGTCGTGTTTCCTACTTTGGAAAGGCTTCCTTGATTGCCTCTTTCAATATAAATCCTTCTGTTCTTTGCTACCAACTGCTACTTGTGTATAATTTGCTCTTTATAGAAACTATCCCTTCATATTTCTGTCTGAATTTGTCTTAATGCTTGACTGTAAGCATCCTGAGGACTAGAATAATATTGAATCCATTGCCTACAGAAGATGCTTAATAAATGTTTGTTGAATGGAACAGTTTGGGAAACACTGAGTACCATTTAGTTTCCCTCAGAATGGGCCAGTAGAAAATCCATCTAACTGTATTCCCATTCGATGTTCCTAATTACAATTACTAGCAGTTCTCCAAGTAACCCCTGTTGATCTCTGTTCCTAGAAAACTCATCTCATATTAATTGCCTAATGAAGTCCTACTAATCTTTCAGAGCCCAATCACATCTTCCAGGAGGCCTTTGTCACTGCCAACCCAGACATCAAACCACCATCAAAGCCCCCAGACCCAAAAGTTAATCATCTCTCTTCTGTAGGAACTCTGTTTTATGCAGTTTGTGATTCCACATTTTTTTTTTTTTGCCCTGACTATGCACTATGATTCTGATGTGTTCATCTCTGTGTCTTACATCGTAAACTTTGAGCTTCTTCAGTGGAAAACCAATGTCTTGAAGATCTGTGGCTCCAGCAGCTATCACAGAAGCCAGCACATGATGGTGGGTACTTGGGAAATGGGTCAGGAATTGGATCAGCTTATGGCCATCATGTGGGCCACCACTAGAGGGCACTAGCAGCTCAGTCAGACTGGCAGTACTTAAGGTGTTCCCATAGGCTGAGACTCCAAGACAGGGCCCTTTGTGAAGGCACCAGAACTCAAACTTGGACTTTTTTATTTCACCCTGGCAACAGGACGAAGGTGGTTGCGCTTATTTCTGCCTCAATGTCTCTGTTCTGAATAGCTTATTGGATTTCTAGTTACCTTTTCATCCTCCATGCTCTCTCACATACATGTGTTCTCCTTACCTCATCAGGTATGTCTAAGGAACAACTCTATTCACATCACCTCTTTTTAGCATATTGTTCAAAGCCCTGTGCAGTTGCCCAACCTGCCTTTGCAATCGTATGTCTGCCACTGGTCCTGATCCTCCCTCATCCTGCAAAAGCTCAAGAAATATTTTTTGAACTGTGAAGTAATGGTTTTTCCACCAGGGCCCATTAAGTCACAGACCGGAGACGAGTGATTAGTTCCAAATGATCTGGGCAGGATAGAGGCACGCAAAAATGAATAGACTGAGGTCAAGCTAAGATTTCTAACATAAATGCACACCTGATTACCTAGTAGCTGGAGCCTTATCTGACCTGAAACTGGCTCTACTCTTAAGTCCTTGTGTGGAGTCATTCAATTTTTAAGGTGCTATTTTAGTTTATCAAAAATTAAATATGCTCTCTACTCCCATGTTCCATTGGAGAAGTATACCTGTCATATTAAGATACTTCTATCAAGTTCCACAGCCTTCTTGCTAAAAGTTTGTCACAGTTAGTCACTCAGAGAATTATAAATATCTGTAGCCTCTGATGTGGTTGTGGTGGAGGAAGGGAGGAGAAAAAATGAAGAGGAGAAGGGTAGCAGTTGACTTTTGAAAAGCCATTGCCATATTAAGTATTTTGAATTGCTTCGATTGTTCTTTTCCATGGGTTTGAAGTTTATTGGACATGCTGCTATGAGTGGGTATGGCCTCATGTTGGTATAGTTGTGAGGAATGGTTGTTTTTCTTGGCCATGTGTTCATATTGTTTTTCCAGCAAGGGATAGTGTATTTCTCTTGAAGAACTATTAATAACTTGTTTCCATCTTGTGAACAGTGTACCTAACCGATGGTGCTTCCCTCTTTGCAATAGTTGTGTTTATACAATGGCTGAAAGCTTTGTGTCTCACTTCTGATGGACTCATTTTTCAAACTGAATAAAAATAGCAACCATTATTGAATACTTATTATGGCCCAGGCACTGAACCTTATGTGCACTTAATCCTCACTGCTTATAGTAATTTATAAATTAAGTTCTACTTTTATCTCCATTTTACAGATGGAGAAAACTGAGACTTGGAGAAATTGAGTAAAGTGCCCAAGGGTTACCCAGCCCTAGTTCTATGTGATGCCAAAGTTTGCATGGCAGGTATGACACCCAGATCACAAATACAGATACATATAAAATATCTCATTTGTTTATTTTTATAAAATTAACCCAAATTGTTCTCTAAGCTTGTTTTGCCAGGGTGGTAGAAAATTCAGGGGCGCCTGGGTGGCTCAGTGGGTTGAGCGTCCGACTTCGGCTCAGGTCATGATCTCGCGGTCCGTGAGTTCAAGCCCCGCGTCGGGCTCTGTGCTGACAGCTCAGAGCCTGGAGCCTGTTTCAGATTCTGTGTCTCCCTCTCTCTGCCCCTCCCCCATTCATGCTCTGTCTCTCTCTGTCTCAAAAATAAATAAACGTTAAAAAAAATTAAAAAAAAAAAAAAAAAAGAAAATTCAATTCGAATCACTACTGGAACACACCATACCATGAAGCTGTGCTGTGTGGTCCTAGAGTTAGTTGTAGTTAGTACTACATCATCTGAGATACAGTCATTTGTCTACTTACTGAGTCCCAGTGTGATCTTCACTGTTCCAGACTAGAATCCAATCCTTCTGATCTGGCCATTCTCTTGCTCCATCTCACATTTGAGGCATCAAAGGGCATCTTTGGAGTTTGGAAGTTTGGGATCTGGTGCCCAGGGTGCCACTCTCGTGGTACATCAAAGAGACATTCCTACTGCCATGGGCCACCTCCCTGGAATGCTATTTTTGCTACTGAACAATGTGTGGGTCTTGACTTTGACCTCTTCCTGAGTTTCTCAAAACCCTGTCTACTGTCATCTTCAGGATAATAGTAGCATAATTTCTTGAAAAAGCTCTCACTTCACATCACAAAGAGCCCTTTACTTTAAGCATCTTCTGTTTTCCACTGTGAAAAAATACCAGAGGCTAAGAAATAACAAATGTTTAGCTGTGAGGTAGGAAAATATAGGAAGAATAAAGGTAAGCTAATATTCCCATAAATTGTTCTGCCACATGTGTTTTGTGTTGTTTTGTTTTTTAGGTTTTTCAGATGGGTTAGTCTGAATGGGTGTGGGTTTGCTGATAAGGTATAATGAGTTTTGATGACTGTGTCTTTTCCTTGAAAGTCTATTTTATAGAACCCACTGCCATGAATAGTAGTATTTCTCTTAAACCTCTGGTTTATTTTTGTGTGATGGATACCATGAGTCATGTGACAGATATTTCCCTCTCCGCAGGTCTTTTGGAGACATTTCGATCAGATATATGTCTGTGTATTCTGATATTCCTAAGAAATATTTTCTAGGCTGAGATGTTTGAAATAAAGAGAGATTTGTTTTAAAAATACTTCACAGGGGCACCTGGGTGGCTCAGTCGGTTAAGTGTCTGACTTCGGCTCAGGTCATTATCTCACAGTCCATGAGTTCGAGCTCATGTCAGGCTCTGTGCTGACAGCTCAGAATCTGGAGCCTGCTTCAGATTCTGTGTCTCTCTCTCTCTCTCTCTCTCTGCCCCTCCCCTGCTCGTGCTCTGTCTCACTCTGTCTCAAAAATAAATGAAACATTGAAAAAAATTTTATAAAAAAAATACTTCACATTATCATATATGTCAGGACATGGTAAGGAGGGAGACTAATGAAAGTGGCCTCAGATTCAGTCTTTTTAAATAATTTTTAACATTTCTCTTTTTAAATATATAGATTCCAGATTTTTATGTTTAACTAGCAAATATGGTGTTACTACTAAGTAACACTTGTTTATACCTGATATCACAAGTATAAAAGAAAACCAACAATATAATGCTTTCATCTTTGTTTCTCCTTAAATATTTGTTTTTCCTTCGTGGAACCGGGAGAAGAGAAAGTTTCAGGTCACCCCAGAAGGCACAGAATTGCTGGGCCAGCCATCTAGAAGCAAAGCACAATATGGACCTGTCCGTATTTATACCTCCTCCGCCCCAAGGCAATTCCACAGACTTGAACCTCCCCACCCTTCAGAACAGGAGAAAATTGAATTTATTTCCACTTAAGTTCCAGGAAGTTGCCATGTTCCCCATGGGCACTCAATAAATATTGACTAAATTGAATGTTGCCCTGTGTTATCTTCCTTTCTTTCTTTTTCCTTCCCTGGTCCTCTGACTGCTTTCTTGGGGCCTTGAAAATTATATATATATATATATATATATATATATATATATATATATATATGTATTTTTCAGATTCTTTTTGTCTCATCAGCTCTCAGTGTGAGGCCTCTCTATTTTAATATCACCTCTTTGTGTTTGTTTTCTCTGTGTGTCTTCTCTCAGTTTCTCTTGGAATCTGTTCTCTCTCTGCTTTCTTTTTCTGAGACTGTCTCTCTCTGTTCCTCTACTCCTCCCATCTCTCTGTCTCTCTGCCTGTCTCTCTCTCACAGATGTACCTTTCTGTATTTGTGTTTGTTCTCCCCCTGGAGTTATCATCTGAAGGGGTTCACAACAAGCCTTCCCAAAATGTGCTACATAGTCAGGTAGATTCTTTGAGCTGTAGTCAGTGATGTCCCAAAAGACTCAAGGAAGAGTTTTTACCATCCCCTTAGCTGCCTAAAAGAATTTAGATAGAGGGCCTTGTCCCAGAAGAGAATAAATCACCAGATGAAACTACAAGGAATATGGGACAGGTATGGTAAACTTTCTGTGTCCTATTATCTTTACTTTGCATGGCAAACATCTGTTTACCACACATTTGCTCTTCCCATTTTCCTGTGAATTGTCTTTCTCCCCTTTGAAGTCTCAGACACCTACCCCCTTCTTAGCTCAAGATGTCAATAAGCCTTAGTTGCCTGACTGTCTGGGGGTCTCATATTGTTATGGCATTCCCATATGCAATTAAATTTGTCTTTCTCCTGCTAAGTTTTCCTATGTCAATTTAATTAATAGACCAGCCAAAGGAACCTAGAAGGGTAAAAGAAAAAAATTTTCCTTCCCTACACATCAAAAATCGTTGCCTTTTTTTCCCAAGAGATTAGACATATTTGAAGATTTTTATAAGTGCTCATAATAATTAATTTTATGCTTTTCTCCCCTTGAAATAGCATGTTTAGCCCCTAAATATGGGAATGCAGTAACAGTGGATTGGTCTGTATCAACTACAATACATTCTAAGTCATGTAGAGTGATTGTGTCAACTCTCCTCTGGATTTTCTGTTTGCACTCTGCCCAGACAGCACTGCATTCCTCTGTTCCTTCTGACACAAATACGGCAACATTTCACCAGGCGACTATTAGCCTAGAGGGAATACTAACTTCCCCCTTCCCCTAGAGTTTATATCCCGTTCCAGTAATTTGGCCCCAGATACTGGCACAGAAACACTGGTTGCATAAAGTCCCTGGAGCCTGATACTTACTTTTTGTCCTCTGTGCCTCCAATTTTAAAAACTGAAATGGGACACTGGTTTGCTATTACTTTCCTACATTGACTTTCTGGTGAAGATTTGAAGGGTGTGGTCAACCGCCTCTGGGGTTTCACACAAGTAACTGTATTGCCTTGGGCATTAAAATTAATCCTCCAAACGTTATTGGTAAAATAACAAACTAATTGTTATCTAAGAAGGTATATGGAGGATTAAACTTTAAAGGTCCCTCGTACGGATAGACTAAACAAAACCTTTGCCTTTATATTTAGGAGAAAAATCATATTTTTTTCCCCTTAGACTCTCAATATTGAGAGCTTAACACGTGCCGACCACTTTATGCAAAATATCTCATTTACTCTTTACAGCAACTCTGCAAGTTAACAAGATGACCCATGTCCTCGTTTTGCAGATGAGGAACTGAGGCTAAGAGAAGTTAAGTGACTTGACAAAAATCATAGCAGAATTGAAACTTGTTGTGTGTATTTTCACGTTATTGAAATCAATTTTTGTGCCTAGAAAAGAGCTATTCAAGATTATTTTGGTGCAAAACTAGTATTCAATTAATTTGAAACCCTTGTTTTTCTTAAGCTTATATGTTAGTTTATAAATTGAATTAAGAAATTTATCAATCTAGCAAGTTTAATAATTTGAAGGAATACTTTACAACTTAATTAAATTCTTTGAATATCCAGCCACATTTATTAATGTGATATATTTTTATTTCCTTTTAAGTACACTGTGTGACTTAACAATCTTTCCAATAACTTAATTAATTCTTATAAATCTAATAAATTAAGTTTTTAGATATGGTAAACTTCAGTTTCTCTTAAATGTTTCAAATGAAATTTCAATCTGAAATGTTAAGTCTAAAGCAATGAATCAATTACTCATTTTAACTTGGAATTATAAGATTTACCTCTTATTCTAATAGGTCTAATTTTCTTGAACAGTACAAATAATTAAACTTTGAAATAAGCACAGATTCCTAAAAACAAATATTTTAATGCTTTTATATTTTGGTTTTCTTATTCATAAAACAAAATTTTGCTATCATTAAAAGATAAGGACACAATGCTATCTCCCCATTAATTTTGATGTTACTTTCCTAAAGTAATTTTAGGAGATGCCTTCTCAATTTTCTGAGGTTTCTTAAATACCAGAATTATCAACAGGACATGACTGGACCCTTATCTGTTGGGACAATGTGTCTGTTGGGACACATTGAGATCTATTTACCTAAGTCAGTTCTCTCTGTGGTAGACAGCATTCCAAGATGACTTTTAAGATTTCTGCCCCCTAGTGTGCACAACCTGTATAACCACCTCCCCTTGGGTGTGGGTAGAATTTGTGAATATGAGGAGTTATTACTCTTACAATTGTTACATTACATGGCAAAAGGAATTTCCCAGACGTGACGAATTTCCAGATGGAATGAATTTAAGTTAATCAAAGGGGGGGAATTTCCCAGGCAGGTCTGATTTAATCAGGTGAGCCTTAAAAGAAGCCAGAAGCAGTGAGAGTACTCTCCTGCTGGCCTTGGAAAGGGACCTTCAAGTCTGAAAGGAGGTCATAGCCCTGGATGACACCTTGATTTCAGTCTTGATTTCAGTCTGATAAAACTGAGCAGAAGATCCAGCCAACCCACATCCAGAGTCCCCCTTAGGAACTGCCAGATAATAAATTTGTTTTGCTTTAACTTGCTAAGTTTGTGGTGATTTGTTAGAAATCAATTTAAAAAATGAATACATTCTCCAACAGGGGTGGTCTTACCACTTGTGTGCTTCAAGTTCAAGTTATACATACCTAAATCTTTTGTCCACTAACAGAGACCTGAATGCACCACCACCCCCAACTCCAGGCTGTTGTTCCTTGATAGGATTTTGCATCGTTTGCCAGGTGAGATATTTAAATGTCTTCCCATGTATAAGAGCTTTGTCAAATATCTAAGTTCCTGTATATAGGAACTTGAAGGAGCTCCTCTCTGTTTGTTATATTCTTCCTGTATTTGGGTCATAACTCATCTAGACAGTATAATGACATCCCATTGAATTCTTTATATCTTTCATCATTTTGCCTAACTATTCCAGTGTCAGTTTCTGGAAAACACTAGAGCCCACATCTGATTCTAGAATCAGACTCCTTCTATTCTTCCCTTTAATAAGCAGGCATAAGCTAAGTTTTGATGAACAGTCTTGAGTGTTGAAATGATATTGGGATTCCTACTTTCCCTCGTCATTCTGAGAGCATTCCAAAATCTCTCTGGCTAGTGTTCGTGGGTTCTCTCTGCTTTCTCTAAAACACTAGTAATTATATTCTGACATCATCACTTACTTAGTCCCTCAAAAATGTATAATGAGCCTTCTCTTCAATGATCCTGAAGTCCGCTTGTGCATTTATTCATTAAGCTTTTCTCTTAACAGTACAATGATAGTTGACCATAATACATAATACTCTGAGACATACAAAGAATAAAAGATAACAATTCTTATTCCATAAGATTTTATGGTCTATTTGGAAACAAGATATGGATACAAAAAAATCAATAATTTTGCATACAAAATCATAAAGTTTAAGTGATACATGTTAAGTGACATGACTGGTAAAAATACTAAGTGGAGGTACAGATTAGAGTAAGTTAAAAAATGCAGAGCAAGTAGAATTTAAGTTCATTTATTCATTCAACAAGCATATATTTAGAGTCTCTGATGTGTCAGGTGCTATGTTAGGCACTGAGGGGCCAAGGATAAGGCACAGTCACCCTCTCCATCAAGCTAACATCATAGCTGAGAAAACAAAAGCATAAGAAAAGTATGAGGACACACACTATGACAAACACTATTATGATGGTGTATACAATATGTAATGCAAAGGAAGTGGAGAGAGGGATTAGGCTGACGATAAAGATGGGTGGAAGTCAGTGGTGAGGGAGCCTTTCAAGAGGAGACATTTTCGTTGAGCCTTCTGGCAGAAATAACACTTGTCTATTCAGCCATGCCAAGAACTACCCCAAGCACTGTATACTAATGCTCATATAATCCTCCCAATGACTTCATTTGATCAAGGATATAACGGCAGTGTGGAGTAATTCCCAAAGATGACACTGAGGTCATTCGGTCACATCTCCTCCAGCACGGCTCCAGTCTCCAATCAAAGCTATTCTCGTCTCTCTCAGACTTTTGCAGACTGGTCTCTCTGCTGCTGCCATTGCCTTACACCTGGTCTCTTTGTGATCTTTCAAAGACACAAATCAGATAATGTCAGTGCTCTGAACAAACTTTCCAACAGCTTCCCATCTCACTTGCATTAAAACCTAAGGTTCTTAGCACAGCTTTCAAGATCCTGTGTGATTTTGCCCTCACTCCTGTGACATCATTACCTACCACTCTCTCCTGAATCCATCATTCTACAGCCACCTTTCTCCCTCTTTGCTGCTCCTTGAATGCACCAAGAATGCTCCTTGCTGATCCCCCTGTCTGGGACACTGTCCCCCAGATATTGGCATGCCTCACTTCCAGACCTCAATTCAGGTCTCTGATCAAATGTCATCTTCTCAGAAAAGCCTTCCTGACCAGCTGTGGAAAACACAACGCACTCACCTCTCTGCTCCCACTTCACTCTGAATCCTTACCCTGCTTTATTTTTCACTGTGACACTAATCAGATATTTTCTGTCTTCATCAATGAGAATAACGTCCTTGAACTTTATACTCCTCTTTACTTTATCCCCAACACGCAACACAAAGCTGGCACTAGAGGCTCAGTAAGTGGTGTTGAATCTGTGTATTCATTAATAAATGAAGTGATTTGTCAATGGTCACATTCTGGGTGTGTGGCAGGGTTGGCCTTTGTCTCACTCTAGACTCCAAGTTCTTAAATACTTCTTACTACTAAGGAAGAAGGGGAAAAATACATTGACACTGGGGAAAGCTGCAGCATAGAGGATGTGAGAATGAGGGTGCTGATATAAAACTAGGAAGATGGTTTGGGACAGATCGTGAAGGATTTGGAAGTCTTGGAAAAGAAGCTTATAATTTCCCCTGTGAGCATGGAGAGGAGGCTTGCAGCATGGAGAGGAGGCTTGCACCCTCTAAATATGAGTGGAGAGAGCTTGAGACCATCTGACCTGGGGAAAGGGCATTTATATACAATTTAATGACACTTCAGATCTCTTTTCATTTCCATTACAATTCTACAGAACACTGCACTCTCTAAGGGACTAAGTGGAGAATTTAGCAAATAGATTCCTTCCTAGTATTTTTCACACCTGACCTGGTATAGACTTTTAAATGCTGAATCTTTGAGTTATGGTTAGCTTTGATTCCTAGTCTCTTTTGGAGATCATTCTGCATATTATTAATCATAATTATTAGAATTATTTTTTATAAAAATGTGTATATGTTGTCCTTGTCTCTGTTGAGCAGCATCTTTTTATTTTTATTTCAGTATTATTTCTGTTTGTGTGTATATGGTGGGGTAGGCAAGGGGGGAGGTGAGTCTCAGGTTTCTGAATCCTACTTCCTGATATTTCTTATGGCCAGAGAAATAATTGAAGTTGGCATCTTTTCAGCTCAATTCGAGCTTCTTTATATGATGGATTTTGTTTATTGCTCTTTGTACTTATTTTCCAATGAAGTCCTTAAATAATTTCTCTCTGTTTTTAAATTTCCAAAGTTTTGTTATCCTTTCTGTGGTACATTAGGAAATATAAAGCAGATTTTACAAATCTGTTTTACATGGGAGCTGCCTGATTTATGTCAGCTATCATTTTCTAGCTGGGTGGTTATGCTAGGTTTCATAATATGCCAAAGCTCATATTCAAATACAAACTATAGACCAGCATGTAAACAAGAGGCAGAGAAATATTTTTTTTTCTTCCACTGAGCAACTCAAAATAAGGATGGGAAAAGACAGCTTCATATGGGTTTAACCCTGGCTGGAAAGCAATGAAGCAACAACTCTGTCTCTTTCGTTTTGGTGGTAATCAAAGCAAGCAAAGCTGTGGGTGTTGACTCTGAAAATCAGCGGAATTCTACCATGTATGCTTGCTAGTCTCACCCTGGCCTTTCTCCAAGCTGAGTAGAGAACAGCTCCAACAAACCCCCCTGACTGAGCAGAAAAAGCACCGCATGGTTTTTTTTGTGGGAGATGCTGAAGAGGCATGAAATGCACCAGAGAGATAGTGTTTTTATGCTCTCAGGCAGATTCAAAGCTTCTGAAAAGCCACCATTCAAAGGATAAATAATAGACACCAAAGAGAACCACAGACAAGGATAGGGAAGTTCAAGAACACATAAATGTATGTATCTATGTCGATCCTCATTTTCCAGTCAGCCTTCCAAGAATTAAACATCACCAGAGATGCTGGGAAAAGGACATGCAAATCTTCGGTGGTAAGAAAGTAGGCCTTGATTTGTGTACTTGGGATTTTTTTTTCTTCTGATGGAAAGACATGGGACATAGCAGTGATGTTTACTTCATGCATTTGTGCAGATGAGAAAAAGATCTGTCTTCCTTAGAAATTCTTCTTCTCTCTGCCTGGCACCCTTGTGCTGTGAACGCCATGCAGTATGGTACTGCATATAGTTTGCAGCCATCGGAGACAGTGAGCCACAGCACATCGCAGGTTTGGGAGGTTTATTTGGAAAGTAAAATGCTTGAGAGCTGCTGAATTCATCTCGTGTTCAAAGAAGTCTTTCCCCTCTTTGGTGCCATCTTCACTTAGATTTCCATGCTGCTGAACTACTGTAGCTAGATCTATGCTAAATAGCTCCTTTGCAACATGCAAATTAATGCCCCCAAATCTAAACCCAGTGCACCAAAAGAATTTCCACTTAAGGTTGTGCTCCATTTGTTGATTTATATTTATGTTCTGTTAATAATAAATATGATTATCTTATTTCTCTGTTGGAGAAGTTTAGTTTGAAGATGGAAAGGCAATTATTTTAATTTTGGTTTGTATATAAAGATTAACATATCTTGCATTCAGAAAAAATTAAACTACCACAAAAAATGAAGACAAGAATCATGATACCAGTTGAATAATATTTGAAATTAGGTGTTAAGATCAGGTTTCCATTCTAGGCAATATATAATTCTTTTTATAAAGTTTATGCTTGATAGTTTTTTTCTTGCAGTGACAATCTATTAGATGATTCCTGATGTTATATCTTGATAAAAACTTGAGACAAGAAGGAAAAATGTCAGATTACTAACTTCCTCTTGAAAGCCCCAGGTATCTGTGAGGACTCCTTCTTAGGCTCCTTCTCTTGGGTCAGTTTTCTTTCTTTACTTTTAGGAGTTACCTTCCATTTTACTTTATACCATAGCTCTTTTCCTGTCTTTCATTCCCAAATGTCACCTTTGGGACACTTGACCTTTACTGTGTGACTACTTGAAGTTGTACATTAAGCATGCATGAATTCTTCTTCACCTCTTTCAGAAACTTCATTTGGTGTTTCTATGTTATACCATTTCAATTCAGCTCAATTCAACAATTATTTCTTGATAGACTATTATGTACAGACACTAGACAAGGACTTTGGGGGACATCAAGTTGAAGGAAAGATAGACCTTGCAGTCAGCATTCAATAGGAAATAGCAACAACAGTAATAACAACTGGCATTTAACTTTTATTCAGTGTAGACCTAGAAGTCGTAGCCACAGCAGTCAGCCAAGAAAAAGAAATAAGATGTATTCATATTGCAAAGTTAAACTGTCGCTATTTGTAGGTGACATGATACTATATGTAAAAAAAAAAAGTCTTTTTTTAATCATTTTTAAAATGTATTTATTTTGAGAGAGAGAGAGAGAAAGTAGGGGAGGGGCAGAGAAAGCAGAGAGAATCTCAAGCAGGCTCTGTGCTGTCGATGCAGAGCATGATGTGGAACTCAGTCCCACAAACCATGAGATCATGACCTGAGCTGAGATCAAGCACCAGATGGTTAATGAACTGAGCCACTCAAGTGCCCTGATACATAGAAAATCTTAACAATTCCACCAAAAAACTACTAGAAGTAATAAACAAAAACAGTAAAATGGCAAGACACAAAATTAATACCCAGGAATTGGTGGTGTTTCTATAGACAAACAACGTCACAGAAAGAGAAATTTTAAAAACAACACTGTTAACAATTGCACCAAAAAGAATAAACTACCCAGTAATAAACTTAACCAAAGAGGTGAAAGACCTTGTACTCTGAAAACTATAAAATCCTAATGAAAGAAATTGAAGATGACACAAACAAATGGAAAGATATTCCATGCTGATGGACTGGAAGAATTAATATTATCAAAATGTCCATATTACCTAAAGCAGTCTACACATTTAATGCAATCCCTATCAAAGTACCAACATCATTTTTCACAAAACTGGAACAAATAATCCTAAAATTTGTATGGAACTACAGAAAACTCCAGGTAGCCAAAGCAATCTTAAGAAAGAAGAACAAGTCTGGATATATCACAATCCCACATTTCAAGATATACTACAAATCTGTAGTAATCGAAACAGTATGGTACTGGCACAAAAATAGACACCTAGGTCAATGGAACAGGATAGACACCCCAGAGATAACGCACATATATAATGTCAATTAATCTATGACAAAGGAGGCAACGATATACAATGGGGGAAAGATAGTCTTTTCAACAAATTGTGTTGGGAAAGCTGGGCAGCTACATGCAAAAGAATAAAACTGGACCACTTTTAACAGCATACACAAAAAGCAACTCAAAATGGATTAAAGACCTAAACAAGAGACCTGAAATGATAAAAATCCTAGAAGAGAACCCATGCAGTAATTTCTCTGACAGCCATAGCACATTTTTCTAGATACATCTCCGGAGGCAAGGGAAACAAAAGCAAAAATAAACTATTGGGACTACATCAAAATAAAAGTTTTTGCACAGCAAAGGAAACCATAAACAAAACAAAAAAACAAACCACCAAATGGGAGAAAATATTTGAAAATGATATATCTGATAAGGGGTTAGTACCCAAAATATATAAAGAACTTATACAACTCCACACTGCTGGATGTGAGTGATTCCATCTTGTGCACCACATACATTCACAGGAGTTTTGATCTATTTCTTTCCTACCTTAAACACACTAAGCCCTCTTACTTTCTTCATATTTATTTGAATGCTATCCTCTCTGGAACCTGCTTCTTGGCCACAGTGACTTCTACTCATCTTGTAAAACTCACTTTTAGCTTCCCCAAGCTGGGCTTTCCTGACACATTCCCCCCTGGGGGGGCATTAAGTGGCTCATCTTTGGATTTCATCTACAACCAGCAAATCCAGTCACACAAAACTTACCCCACTCCTTTGTCTATTTCTTTTTTTTTTTTTTTTTTCAACGTTTATTTATTTTGGGGACAGAGAGAGACACAGCATGAACGGGGGAGGGGCAGAGAGAGAGGGAGACACAGAATCGGAAACAGGCTCCAGGCTCTGAGCCATCAGCCCAGAGCCCGACGCGGGGCTCGAACTCACGGACCGCGAGATCGTGACCTGGCTGAAGTCGGACGCTTAACCGACTGCGCCACCCAGGCGCCCCTCCTTTGTCTATTTCTAATCCTAGGCCATGAGCTGCTAACAGGCAGGGACTCTCATTTATCACTGATGCCCAACTGACGATTGTTTAACAAAAGAATGAAGAAACAATAATCTAAAAATTATTCCTCTTTGATTTTGGAACGCATTTCCTGTATTCCAGTTTGCTATAAATACAATCACCCACAACTGGAGATGTCACCCAAGGACTTATGGTTAAATATTGATAAAACAACCAGAAACATTTCCATGAAATTTAAATGTTTAGCACCTCTAGTGCTGCTCTTTCCTTCACTCCTTGTTACTCTTTGTAGAGGTTCTCTCCTCTTCTCTAACTGATAAAGGCGAATCTTAAGAAATAAAACAAGCAAAAAAAAGCACCTCCAGTTTTAAAATGTGGGAACATCAAATGACAGCCCCAACTGCTTGACGGAATGAAAACAAGGTCAGTGTCTTATCCTTCCACAGTGGTTGCCCCCCCACCCCCAACGCCGAGCCAGAACTGTCTCTCGAGCCATGCTGTTTGTTTTACAGCTTGCGGACTTGCACAAAATTCTTTTTCTCTAACAACAACAATCATAAAAATAGCATGGTCTTTTTTGCAACCTTACTCATAGCCTAAGGAAAGGAAGATTACAAAATTATGCCAGCATAAGAGCATCAGCTGAGATCCCAAAAGGTCCTAACAATACTTGGCAAATACTTTTTATAATTTGAAGAACTGAGTAAGAGAGACATATGCTATGAGTCTTAGAAAAAGACATTTGAGGTTGCCCTTAAAAGTGGGAATGCAGCAAATCAACACAGTCTTTGCCGTGAAATTCTCACTCAACTGAGAAGGGCAAACCCGAAATAGGTCTGAGTCAGTTTTGAAAGGGCTTCCTCCAAGACAGAAATGCATTTCTTTACAGTCATCCCATGAACAAGTATTATGGAGCACCTACTATACGATCTCTGGTGTGAAATACCCAGAAGTGAGGTAGTAAAATGTGGAGTTTCAGGGGGAAAAAAGACTGGGGGCAGACAGACCTGTATTTCAGTCCCAGTTCTCTCACTTATTCGCTGTTGCTTTGAGGCTTGTTAGTGAGCCTCTCTTAACCTGTGCTTCTTTGTCTATAACATGCTGATAATAACCCTACCTCAGCTTTGTTCTGACGCTTAAACAAGATCGTGTATTCAGAGAGCTTAGCAAAGTGCCTGGCACCGAGTGGCGCTTAGTAAACGGTGGCTATCACCTGCTGACATGTATTTAACATGGCTGGTACCAAGCACAATCAATCTCAAATGAGAAGCATACAGAGAAAATCTGTCACAAGTGAAAGTACGTCTCTAGTCTTCGTGTGCTCGTAAATTATACCAGGCCCTCCAAGGATAAACACAACCCTACTCTCTGTCCTCCGCCAGTAATTATAACCTCCATTAAAGCAAGAACATTTCTTCGTTTTCCTTTCTAGCTTTCTAGAAAGAAACCATTCCCACACCAAACCAAACACCATTCCCACAGCATATCTTGAAGTATATATTGAACAAGATTTCATCAATATCCTTTCTGCGGTTAGGTGATTGGCTCTTGGAAAGCAGAAACAAGGTCCACTATTTGTCTTGTTTTTTATGCTGTTACTACTGAGTACAAACTAGAGGGGAACTAAGGACAAAACAAGACAGCTCAGATTGGATCTAATTTACTAGCTCCATCCAAAAGATCCCAGATCATTGTCCTAATGTAGCCTGAGGGAAGGTACCCATCATGTGCCAAATACCTTATGTTACCAAACCTAATTTTCATGCTAAGCCACATGAGGTAGATACACATTTCCCCATGGTATAGAGGAAGCCAAGGCTCAGAGCAGTGAAGGCTTTTCCAAAGCCAGGCAGCTAAGTAGGCAGCACCTCGATTTAATCTAGAAGAGCCTGATGCTTTCTCCCACAGCACACAGCCTATTGATTCAGCAGTGACAGTGGTTTTAAGAATAATATCGGAACAGGGCCAACATGCTGTGCATGGAGTGTAGAATATTGGTCACTCTGCTAAGAGAGCATCTTTTCTTGTGACACTGTTATTTCCTGATGAGGCTACCTCACCAGGACTTTCCCCAGCATCTGTCTTATCCTGGTAGGTGTCAAGATCATAGAGAGAAACCATTTTTTTTTTTTTTTCACTAAAATCCAGCTCCCTGAGTTCATATGTCAGTGTTCAGGCAGGAATGTGAAATGCCTTTTACATGACTAAAATCTCTTCCCTGAATAGTCAAGACTTTTCCATGAATGGATAGAATTTTATAATACAAGATGTTCAAATAGGTCAGGAAAAATTCCTTTGAAAACTACTGCCAAAATGAAATTCTCCAAGTGTTCCGGTCGAAAGTACGTTTGCTGGTAGGAATACAAACAACAGAGAAAATTCATTTGTTGATAGCTTCCCTGATATTTTAATTATACTCTCCAAATTCTGTTTTTTTCCTCGATGTAACAATTTTATTCTCAAAATAAAAATGTTTAATCCACATGTAATAGTAAAATTAATGCATTATCTTTTTTCCTTGCTGTAAAATGAAATTAAAAATGCCAAGAAGCACATTTTGCTTCCAGCAGAATGGAAAGTAACCTTTTGAAGGGCCTGATAAATTTGATTTCTTATGTAGTTTTCTGATAATCATCAGTTTAACTCTGTTAAATACCAAGTGGCATTTTAAGCCTGCAAGTCTGCCAGAAAACTACATTGAATTCCCAGTGTCTAAAGTGACCTTGAATAGCTTAACACATTTCAGTATCTTTCTGGTTGTCTGATATGAGGCATATTTGGTTATTTTCATTGCCTTGTTGAAGGCAAACTTAATATGTCTTAAAAAAATGTGTTACATAATTTGTTCAACCCATGGAGGAAAATTAGAATTTTTAAAAATACTGTGAATTTTTAAATTCCTGTGCCATTTGGTTGAAAGCTCACCTTTAAGCAAAAGAACATTAAAGTTACTCTTTGCTTTTTGAAATCTCTCCCTTGAAAGCCACTCCTATCCTCCTCAGAGATCTGCTCATCTTTATGAGAGACTTATAGAGTAGATGTTATTTTTTAAAGGTATTATTTAATTATTTTGAGAGAGAGAGAGCATGCATGCATGCAGGTGGGGAAAGGGGAGAGAGAGAGGGAGAGAGAGAATCTCAAGCAGATTCTGCGTTGTCAGCACAGAGCCCAACGTGGAGCCCAAACCTATGAACAGAGAGATCATGATCTGAGCCTAAATCAAGAGCCAGATGCTTAACCAACTGACTCACCCAGGTGCCCCTGGAGTAGATGTTATTAATTCCACTTTATAAATGATGAAAATGAGACTCAAAGAATGTACATATTGTGCCTCAGAAAATGCGACTATAAAGGGGCAAAGGCAGGGCTCAAACCACTGGGTCTGATACCAGGTCCAATCTTTTAACCTGAAACATGACTTTCTTAGCATTCCCTTGTTTTTCTCTCCTTAAAGTTTCTCTCTTGATATTTTAACTTTGAATACTCCCTCAGCACCATAGTGAGAGGACAGAATTCTGACACAGATATGACAACTAGAAGACATGAATAAGTAATTTATAGGTCATGATCTTTACCTATCCTTTTTTTATTTTCTCAAAACTACTTGATAGTTGATAGTTCACCCTCTGTGTGTATAGGGCTTTCTGAGCAAGTCTTTTGCTGGGCATGAATAACAAAGCTAACAATCTAAGGTTAATGTGGTTACTACCCTTTTCTTCTAAAGTTTATTTATTTATTTATTTATTTATTTATTTATTTATTTATTAAAGAGAGAGAGACAGAGCATCTGCAAGGGGAAGGGCAGAGAAAGAGGGAGAGAGAGAGAACCCCAAACAGACTCTGGGTTGTCAGCACAGAGCCCCACGCAGGGCTCCATCTCACAAACTGTGAGATCATGACTTGAGCTGAAATCAAGAGTCAGACACTCAACAGGTTGAGCCATCCAAGGGCCTCAATGTGGCTAGTATTCTAAAGGTTTGAACAAGCTTGTCTCTATCCCTAAATAAGATGAGTGGTTCCAGGATTCAACTAGTTGCTTATGGTCAATTATTGCCTTTGAATAGCAGTAACTCCTTATTCCATGCAACTACAAAATCATGAAAAATCCAACATAAAGGCTAATTGAATCAGCATCACTTTATAAATGAGTTTGGGAGATGCAAAGCTGAAATTTGGATTCCAGATTCTGCAAAGATGTTTTAGAATGCTCTGCTCAGTCCCTGCAGTGAAGATTTCACAAAAACAAGGTTCTGTTTCACAGAAAGTGCTCAGAGCATACTTGAGGAAGAAAATATAGAGAACAGGAAAGGAGCCAGGTCTCACATAATGTTATGTACAGGACTGTGACATCAAGTTGACACTGTGTCCTCTTGACAGACTGTTTTGTTTGCATCTGTCATCATAGAAGACAACGAGAGTTTCAAAGCTCAAGCTAATTTCACAAAGGGACTTTCAGCAGTGGTCAAGCAGTTGTACTAGACCAAGGGTGCCAAATAAATGCTTTCCACAGATCCTGGCAGTCGGTGACAAAGTCCCTGTAAAATCAGAGTAAGATTAGGAAGTAAGAGCAATGCAGTCCTTACTCTCATGCTGTTTGGTAGAAGGCTGCACCTGGGAAAGCAGGCTGCACCTGCTTTCTGGGAAAGACTGCCCTTTGCAATGAAATGATAACATTCCTAAAAGTTTTGGCATTAAAATATCTCCTGTTTGAAAAGAATAAGATAATAGATTTCAGGTTTGTTTGTATTTTTTTTATCCTTAATTAAATTACAAGTTGGCCATTGTTAGGGATTGAATTTAGTCCCCTAGCTGAAGTTTTAATCTCCAGTACCTGTGAATGTGACCTTATTTAGAAATACAGTCTTTGGAGATGATCAAGTCAAGATGAAGTCATTAGGGTGGGCCCTACTCCAATATGACCGTGTCTTTATGAAAAGGGGAAATTTGGACACAGAGACAGATACAAACAAAGGAAAGATGAAGTGGAGATAATGGGAGAATGTCATCTACAAGCCAGGGAATGGCAAAGAATGCTAGCAACCCCCCAGAAGCTAGGGTAGAGGCATGGAACACATTCTTCCTCACAAACCCTCAGAAGGAACCAAATGTGCCCACACCCTGATCTTTGTTTCTAGCCTCCAGAATCTTGACACAATACATTTCTATTATTTAAGCCTCCTAGTTTGTGATGACTTGTGTGGCTGCTCTAAGAAATTAATGTAGCCATCCTAGATCAATTATCTATTTTTCTTTTATTTTGTTTTGCTTTTTGAAATTTTACTAGTTATTGAAATCTCAAAGTCTGGAAACCCTTAAACCAAATTGCCTTAAAATCCCATCCAATCTTAAGATTTTATGATGTTTTACACTGTTGAACATTTTTCCTAATTTTTCTGATTAGTCATTAAGTGCCCACAGGATTGGAGACATCCAGATTCTCCTTAAGAAAGCAGAGTACAAACAGGAACAACATGTAGGTGTTACAGGGCCAAACCTGAGAAAATATCTCAGCATATGGCTTGAAACATTGAATGTGGATGCTCGATTGATTTCTTTCCCTGTAGTTTGAGTAGAAATAAAACTCGATGCTCCTGGTATAATATATAAGGATCCAACACTCCTCTGGCCATGGATCTGATGAAGGTGTATGTTTCTCAGAAAGTTAGGGAAGGGTACCCAAAAATCTATGGCATCTTCTATTTGGTTCATCAGACAGTCCTCATCTCTCATGGGTCACGGTAACTCTTTTTCCTTTCCTTTCTCCTCCTCAGCAAGCTACACAAGAGGAGATTAGGGGCAGTGAGGTATGTTTTACCAGATCGTGCTTGAATGCACTGACGAGGGCCCCATTTCCGTTGCTCAGATGGGTTTGAAAAAAATCCAGCTGGGAATTCATCCATTTACTCACTCATGCATTTATCCAGTGAATAAAAAAAAAAAAAAAAAGAGGAGACCCAGGGACACCAATCCATGCTATATATCACACTGTCATAAAATGACTCTATAATTATAATAACTAGTATGTGTTAAAAATCTCTACCTTCATTTTATAGATGAGCTAAAATAATTGAGCTTGTCCTTGGTTCTACCACTGATGAATGCAGTAGCTTGACCTTCATTCTGTATGTCTCCTCTCCATGTCTCCTCTATATGAAGATGCCTGCCCTTACAACCCACCAGACTGGTGTATACACATCACTGTACCCTAAGACATGCCTTCACTCAGGAGCTGGCTTCTCCCAGTCTCTACACACCTCTAACCAAAGTCTATCACCTCACAAAAAAACTGGTCTCCAGAAAAACTTCCAGAATTCCTGGTCTCCATCCTTGCTCAGCCAGCCTCCCAGCACTTAGATTTTTAATTGTGTAACTTCTGTTTGTTTGTTTTGCATTTATTGGAATGCTGTGCTGTGTTTGATATCAGCATGTCTGTGTGTTTGATTTTATCTCCCTGGAAGATCATCTGCTCTTTAAAGGGAAATACTGTATCCCCTAGTTTCTAGTCCTAACCTCGCTGCTAAAGAGATAGACAATATTAGTTATATCACTTAATCTATTTGAACCTCCATGTCCCAACTGATATAAAAAGAAGGTGGTGGGAAGATGCAGTCTATCAACATCTCTTACCCTGGTAGTGTGTATATAGGTCTCCCAAGCATCCCTGTCCTTTGCTGGCTCTGAGAATTGCCCAGTTGAGGCTCATGGCCATATTTGCTCATGTGAAGGCTACTCTGGTCTTATCAATGTAGACCACCCCCACATCTCTGCTGGGCAACACTACTGAGTGTAGACTCAGGCAGCCCACACTGCCGCCTAACCTGATCTTCCTGTTTATCTCCTCTCCCTTTCATTTGCCATAGAGTCATAAATACTGCTCCAGACCAAGATGACAGATTCTTCTCCAGATCCTCCTCATCTTTACAGACACCATTCCACCTTCCTAAAGTACGTTTACACTTCCTGCTTCCTCGATCCATCCCTACTCCTGTAAGACATGGTCATTCCTCACCCATTCCGTGAAGGCTTTGCTGACCACCAATCTGCCATCAGAATCTGTGCAACTGCTGTAGCATTTAAAAATATTTGTCCCTCTGCATTTTAACTGCATCATATAGAAATAACATAGTGAAATGCTTATGAGCGTAGTTGTCTTGGTTTCAGACTGCCTACCTTTATAATCATCACTGTGCCACTTACTAGCTATTTGCCCTGGACAAATTATTGCTCTGCACCTCAGTTTGCTCATCTGTTGAATGAGGATAATAATAGTATTTATCACCTGGAATGTTTTTAAGGATTGATGAGTTAATGCATGAAAGCACATAGAATAGTGAACATATTATTGAGTTAACACTATGCACGAATACCACCCCATATCTCTTTTTCCCTCTAGGATTTCAAATAAGAAAAGAACTAACTCGTTATAACATCAGATTTGTAAAGTCCTAAGATCTCCTTTTCTTTCTTTTAAATCTCCCTTTTCATCAACCACTTCATATCCTGGTACCCTCTCTCCTTCAATTGTCTGAGGTAATAATGTTGACCTGCCCCTCTGCCTGATATTTAAGTAATGCACCACGAATTAGACCATTCCTGTATAATAGGACAGGGTGCAGCTTGTTGTTGGAAAGATGGAAAGACATAATATATGTGAAAATGCCTGAACATGTAGATTCATTCAAAGAATGTTCATTAAGCACCTTTTCTGTACTTAGCATGTGCCACCAGATCCTGGGAATACAGTCCTTGATTCATGTTGTTTCTGTTTAGTGAAGGATACAGACAACTCTATCTACAGTTGGGATGCGATGTGATTAGTTGTGATGAAGGGAGGAAACCGGATGCTATTATAACCCACAGTGCATATAATTGTCTCCAAAAGTAGAAGAAGGCTTCCTGAAGAAAGAGCACCCAGGCTGAGTCTCAAAGGTGGAATGGGAACCAATCAGCCTTGGAAGAAGGGAAGTCTCCCAGGCTAAAGGATAACCACAGGGGAGAAGACAGAGAGGCCCAGAGCCCCGCTGTGCTTTGGAACTACTACAAGAAATTCTGAGTGATTGAGGAGTGGGAAGAGATAAGCATGGACCAGATTATAAAGGGGTTTTATGCTTCTGCCTGGATTTTACCCTGCAGGCAAGGGGGGAGCACTTTGCATTAGGCAGGGGATTAACAGCACCAGATCTGGGTTTATACTGGCAGTAGTGTGAACAGTAAGTTGCAGAAGACTGTGGTAGAAACCAAACAGGGTTTTGTGGGGTTATTCCAATAACCTTCATGAGAAAATGCTTAAGGACCTGAACTAAGGGATGCGGATGAAAAGACCAGAGGAAAAAAAGGCAAAATTAAACAAATAACCTAGCAGAGAAAATACATAAAGTTCACAACAGTTGTTTTTGGGGTGTAACTGTACTATATCTTTCAGTGATTCAGTGTCAGATTCCTCAACATTTTAACAGACTTTCTAGATGCAGCGAGTGTAATGGTAGGAATTTTGAGTGCATCCCAGGTGGTCTTTGAACGGTAAGGACTTTGGAGGGTGCCTCACCCACATCTCAGTGGCCACAGTCTTTCCCATGGAGGTGCAGCCTTGGGTTGCAAAAATAACCCAAAGCTACCAATTTTATCCCTAATTTTCTTTGGCACATTTATTTAGATACAGAGCCTGTTTCAGATTAACTTTAATTTTATTTCTTATCTTACAGACCTCTGTCCCTATTTCTTTGCTGGATCACTGCCAAACCCCAAGCTCCTATCATGCACAGTAACTATTTCCTTCTTTGTGGGCGGACAGGCTGCTGGAGCTAAAGGGAGAAGGAGATGTTTTCTGCTGTATATATATATATATATATATATATATATATATATATATAACATGGCTGGACCTTGAAGCATGGCTGCTTTGTATCCTCATCCTGGGTATCAGGCTCTTGTAGTGTACAGGAACCAATGACCGAGTGTCCACAGCTCTGAGTAATGCTAAGTGTAGACTGAACCACCAGAGACTCCTTAAGTTTGCTTTTATATCCCTTCTGTTGATAATTTTATATTGTAACTGTGTATAAATGATAAATTGAGGGAGGAAAGAGACTGTGAACATATTGCATTAAGCATTTCTATGAAGATCCTATTCGTATCCTGTCTGAGGTGAGACACGAAATGTTAAGCATACAGTTTGGTGCATACGTTAACATGGGAATTGCCTTCCAGATTATATTTCAATTTTAAGAAAGAAGAAGAGTGAAAGACACAAGCACAGTTTTCTGTAGGAGACCACTGCCATATGGAACTTTGTATGCTCCAGGAAGAGTGACAAGCCTGTACTGGAAGGTAATTGAAATTCATGACCAATTTATCTTGCATGGGCCTCTCCAAGCCCAAGTGACAAGGTGCTGATAGTCTCAACCTAAGTGGTTTGATATTCAACTGTTAGTTGCAATATATGTTGGACCAGCAGGAGGAAACAGATAGGAGGAGCTTAGACACACTGTAAGGATGTATACCAGGAATTACAGCTTAGTGAAGTTCGAATCATCTCCTCTTAGGAGAAACAGTGACACATGTGATGAGACTGATGCCCAAGATTTTGGGGAAAGATTTACAAGTAAAGCTGAGAGAAACGGGCTCATAAATTTCCTTGGCAATCCCCAGAGATCTCACCTTGAACTTAGAGGCTCAAGTGCCAAAGCTGAAACTTGAAACACTGACAGATGTCGATTTTTGGAGAAGATTGCTTTGGAGTGTGGTAGCCTTCTGTCTTGTTATTCAGATCCCCATAGTCCTAAATGGAGTTTAAATTCCCAAGTTAGGATTGGAGGAGCTGTAAGAAAATGAATAGTCGTCAGCATTGCTTTTGTATGGAGGGGTGTCATATAGAACAGGAATTGTGAAAAGCATTGGTTTTGACCAAGACTTTCATTGGGCTTGTCTAGATGTTCTATTAGTAAAAAAACAGATTATTTCAAGTAGATTACCATCACAACATTGAATAGGTATTATAGTAGGAAAGAGAAATCAAAGGTATCCATTGGCAATTGAAGTTTTGCCAGTTCCCAAGACAGATATTTGCATTCAATGATTTGTGAAACTTTTTTGATTACCTAGTACATGCCTGGCACTGTGTTGATAACATGACTAGAGATGGGCCACAGACAGTTTCTACTTGCAAAAGATTTACAGTCCAGGAAGCATGTGAGGACCACTATTCAATCTAGGAGAATCTGAGAAGTGTTCCCTTCCAAAGGAAAATCTTTTAATAAATTATGTGGAGTATACACAGCACGTGCAGCATTGGTAGTATTCAGGAAGTAGGACAACATTCAATCATCTGTTTACTTTTTCCCAAACCTAATTTTGGATTTTGAATCTAAGACTGAACAGGGATTTAGCCATAAAAAGGATGAGAAAAAACAAATAGAAAAACAAATGTGTCGAACTTCAAAAAGATAAAACCAAAGTCAAAGCACAGAGCTGAGATCTGAGGAGAACGGAGACTCACAGCTTCTCCCTGCCTTCCCCTCCCTCATACAAAGTGTTTAGTAAACTAAGATGATGTGAGTAATATCACTTATCACTGACAGGAAAACTATAAACTCCATCAAAGAATAATACTTTTATAGAAGAAATCCTACAACACACAAAAGTTGATCACGAAAAAATAAACTAGCAAGTGAGAAAAGGGAGAAAAGGGGCCCTTATTGAAAGAATAATGATGATGATAATAATAAGCCAAATAAAGAGAATAAGACAAATGTAATAATATAATTTGCACCACTGAAAGGGAAATGGGATTCCAGGGCCCTTGAGCTGCCCCCTCACGGTAGTAGACTGAGGAACCCAAGAGAAGTGTTATTCACCATCCCCTGTGGTTCACCAGCTTTGGTGAGAACCAGCCATGTGCCTGGTCATGGGCCTCATGCAGTGAGCAGTACAAAGATGAATGAGTCACTTCTGTATCCTGAGGACATAACAAAAACAAGCTCAATCTACTGGGAAAGTGAACAGTGCTCCGCTCCAGTGGTAAAGTTCAACCTGTAGTAAATGCCAGATCAGAGGTGGAAAGCCAAGAAATCTAGCAGATTTGGAAAGAAAATGAGCAGTCTTTTTTGATAATCAGTAAATACTTCACAGAAGAGGGCAAAAAATAGTGATGAGGTCCAGAAAGAGAGAGAAGGCAAGTAACAGAAATAGCATGTATAAAGGCACAGGGGTAGGAGAGTGCAAGGAATATCCAGGAAATGGCAGGGAGTTCTGTGCAGTTGTCTGGGGGATGGGCAGGGCTGACTTGAGGGAATGAAGATCTTATTTACCATGTAAAAGGTTTGGAAATTAAATGTATTGGTAATCAGTAGCTAATCAGACAGTGGCATGTTCAGTTTAAGAGAAATACTTGTAATGTCTGTAGTGGGTTGAATGGTGGCACCCAAAAAGATATGTTCATGTCTTAATTCCTGAAGCCTATGAATGTTACCTTATTTGGAAAAAGGTTCTTTGCAGAAGTCATGCAGTTAAGGATTTTGAGACGAGAAGGTAATGCTGAATTATCTGGGTGGGTCCTAAATCCAATGACAAATATTCTTGTAAGAGAAAAGTAGAGGGATATTTGAGACAAACACACAGGAGAAAGCAATGAGAAGACAGAAGCAAGGATTGGAATGATGTGGCTTCAAACCAAGGAACACCAGGGAATGCCAACACTTATTAGAAGCTGGAAGAGGATTTTCTCATAAAGCCTTCAGAAGGCGTTTCGCCCTGCTGACACCTTAATTTCAGACTTCCAGTCTCCTGAATTGGGAGAGAATAATTTTCTATAGTTTGAAGTTAACAAAGTTGTGATAATTTGTTGGAACAGCCCTGGGAAATTAATACCACTTTTCAAAACTAATCGGTACAAATGAAATAACAATGACTAGCATTAAGTATCATGCCTTTCAATTTACAAACCTCTTTTCTACACGTTATTTTATCTTATTTTCATGATAAAACTGTGTGGGAGTAGTATTATTATTTCCCCCATTATATTGTTGAACCTAAGCTTCAAGAAATAAAGTCACTTCCCTAAGGTGTCCAACTTGTACCCTCAGCTCTGTTTTTACTACTAACCTATGTTGCGTTAGTAATGAGTCAGCCCTCATAGCCACCACTCCTCATCCACATGTAGTTGATAGCTTCAAATGGCATCTAAGTAGCTCTTGAAGTCCGAGGCTGGAGAATAGACCAGATAAGGAGGGAAAGAGATGGAGGGATCCAAATGGGACCAAGATTAGGAGATTCTAAATAAGGATTAAAAACAATTAGGTGGCCCTCTTCAAATTTTCTTGGGTTTTAGCTACTGATGCCGTAATATTGAGTGAAATGTTTAAACTCCTTGAGTCTCTGCTTCCTATTCTAGAAAAAGTGGGCATAATAATCTCTAGCTGGGTTGGTTTAAAGAGTAAACAAACTGTGTATTTAAAAAATAACTTTGCAAACCCTAAGGACACAGCCTAAATGTTAGGTGTAATAATGACAGTTAAATCAGAATGGTGTAGTGCTCTGGTTCAGACGGGATTGCTCATTAGTATCACGGGAGGAATTTTTAAAACTTGCTGATGCCTAGATTCTCCCCCAGAAGTATGAAATCAGAATCTCTTAGAGTGGAACTCAGGCATATTATTTTAAAAATCATCTTAAATTATTCTTATACATGCTGCCAGTTTCCTGCCAGAGTGGGAAAAGATGAGCTCTGGGGTCAAATTGATCCAGGCATATATTCCATATAATAACTTTACAATCACTACTTATAATTGTGTAATCTTGAGTAGGTTACTTGACCTTTCCAAATCTCTGTGTTTTCAACTTTCCAACAGGTGTAAGAATATGTAGCTCTTAATGCTGTTTTAAGAATTGAATTAAATGTATGTATGAATGAGACAGTTGGTTCAGGTTAGTTTGATTTCCCCCATCCCTTTTGCATCAATAAAGTCAATGGCAAACTAAAAGGGAAGAAGGGAATGAGGGAGTTGCATTTAGCACATGACATGAATTTCCAAAATTAACCCCAAGTTGCATTTTCTCAATGAAGTGAAGTCATATAGAGGTGTGGCGCTTGTGTTATGAATGCAGACATCACTAAATGTAAACATCACACAGAGCTGTTTCTTATAAAAATAGTAGGTACCCAGGGGTTATAATAATTCACATTAACTGTGAAACCAAGTGTTTCCTCATTAATCAATGCCATAGGAAGGTGCCAACTATTTCCTGTGCTTAGCAAGTCGATTAGATTAGAGTCACAAGACAGCACTTTCATTGTCAAGGGCATTTATGGTCATTGAATGTTAGGTCACCTGTAATAACCAAATGTAATTCTGTTCACCAATAGTGGAGGTGTTCAAAAATTGGTAATAAGATAGGGTGATGGTCACAGATTTTGTGGTTATTTTTATTTTAGTTATGGAAGATCTCTGTACTGCAAGGCATTTTAGAGTCCAAACTGGCATTTTTGTCTTTCTTTTCTAGTCTGAAAAACCCAGAGCATAAGGATGTCAGAAAGATGTTTCTTTTCTCTTAGAAATGTACAGTGTCTGCACACACTTAAAAAGCTCTAAAATATTCTACGTCCAGTACATGATTGGACATGCTGTAACAACCTTGAGGATACATGCCTTTAATTTGCAATTATAGCTAAGAAAAGAATATTTCAGCATATTGTGAATTACATTAGAAACTTGTTTATTAAATAAACCATATTGTATTGGTTTACTGAGTCTAACCCCAGTAGTAATAGGCACATCTAGAGCCCAGATTTTGGCTTCTAATCCTGTTTCCAATAAAAAGAACCAGGGTTCCTCAGAGGAATGACTGACTCAGGATTGTGGTAAGGATTACACAAAATAAACCTACACCATCTTTGAGTGCCAAAAAGTAAGGACATGTAAAGAACAAATCAAAGCATACAATAATGGAGATATGTCAAAAGGACACAGAAACCAACTAAAGGAACTCCTAGTGGCCAAGGAAGAAACATTTGAAGGAACAAAATAAAATCTTATTAGATTATAATCCAAAGTATAAAATAAATAAATACCCATGAGTCCATACTGATATAAATAAATGACTGAATAAATAAGTGGGAGAGAACAGACAAATCTCCCATACAGAGGAATCCCAAATAATTTAATTTTATGTAGATCCTTCATCCTCAAGGAGGCTGAGCACAATTCCCCCCTCCTTTTTCTTTTTTCTTAAATTTATTCATTCTAGATAGAGAGACAGACAGACAGACAGAATGGGAGAGGGGCAGAGACAAAAGGAGACACAGAAACCGAAGCAGGCTCTAGGATTCGAGCTGTCAGCACAGACCCTGACTCAGGGCTCAAATCCACGAACTGTGAAGTCATGACCTGAGCTGAAGTCAGACACTTAACTGACTGAGACACCCAGGCGTCCTTCCCCATTTCTTCTTAGTGTGAGCTGCACATAGCAATTTTTTTCTCCAAGAGTACAGTGTGAAAAGGGCAAGGGAGAGGGGAGGAGTGTATTAGTCATGTTTTTCTAGAGAAACAGAACCAATGGGAAATATATATTATATAATTAATTATATATGTAATCAGCTATCAGCAAGCTGGGTAACCAGGAAAGCTGGTGGTATAAATCAAAGCCTGAAGAACTAAGAATCAGGTGAGTCAGTGGTGTAATTCCCAGTTTGAGGCCATAGGCCTGAGAACTGAGATTACAGGAGTGCATGGGTACGGAGGGATGCTGGTTCAAGAAGAGAGAGCATTCATCCTTCCCCTGCCTTTTTGTTCTATTTGGGCTCTCAATGCATTAGATAATGCCTACCCACACCAGTGAGGGCAGATCTTCTTTACTAGGTCTACTGACCCAAATGCTGGTATCTTCCAGAAGCACCCTCACAGACATACCAGAAATAGTGTCATTGGCTATTTGGGCATCCCTTAGCCCACTTAAGTTGATACATAAAATTAACTATCACAAAGAGTAACTTTAAAGTGGAGAAGTCTGAAAAAAACTACCTTATCAGCTAATCAAGGTCAATATCAACAATGATAAATAATGTTGATAGTATGTGCTTTTGATATGATGTGACGACAATGGCATTTTACCTCTGTCATCTTTCTCCCAGAAACCCATAGTCCCAGTCCAATTATGAGAGAAACATCAGGCAATTCCAAATACAAAGACAGTCTACAAAATGCCTGACCAGGAACATCTGAGAAACTGTCACAGCAAAAAGGGACCTAAGGAGACATGATAACTAAATATAATGTGATATCCTGGTGGAAGCCTAGAACAGAAAAAGGGCATTAGATAAAAACTAAAGAAATCAGAATAAAGTATGGACCTCAGTTAATTATAACATATTGATACTGATTCATTAATTGTAACAAATGAAGTATATTATGATATTGTGATTTATAAGGAATATATATATTTAGTCATTCAGATGACCAAAACATATTTCTCAGACATGTTCGGTCTGTGTCCACAGTTCCTGGATCACAGTTCCCAAACCCTTGGGATTTCCTGAGTGATAAGAGAAATGGGAACGTCTTTTGTTATAATATTTGGTCCTTGTCCTCAATTCCTTAAAATGAGAAAAACATATAAAAAGAGATTGCCAATGGATTTTTCAAAGTGAAAGGCATATCAATAGTTTTAATATGTGCAAATAGATGTAACTTCACAATAAAGAAATACATATAAAACAACAATGAAGTACCATTTAAAAAACCCATCAGATTAGTAAAGACTAAATATTTCATAATATATTGAGATGGTAAGGATACATAAAAACAGGTATCTTCCATTTTGCTGATGAGCATGTGAAATGAAATGCCTTCTTTGGAAGATATTTTAGTGACATTGTAGCAGAAGCTGATGGCACCCTGCCTGTATCCCTGTGTCCATACATTTCAGTGTTAGTGGCCCAGTTTCCAAATGCCATCACCCCCTACTAAAATGGGTTGGCATGAAGATCATGCACTGGCTTATGCAATATTTCTAGAACATGACAGATAAGGGGATAATGAGAATTATAAGGACAATAGAATTGGCTGGTTGCTGTTAGTGTCATAAGCATTCAGAGAAAAAAAAATGGCAGGCTCAAATATCAATCAGGATATGATATGAAAGCCAGAAGTCTTCAAAGAACTGTTTACCATTTAAAAAGCAGCTTTTGGTACTACTGGACCTAGTAGAAACTTACCCTAAATATGAGACATCTCCTGATAATTTGACAGGAGCTGCTCATCACAAGCTGGTTACCATCAGATCCTCCAAGTCATTAGCTTGGGTGGGCACAGCAGGAACCCATCATACAATGATACATTGTACATTAGTGATCAAGCATGAGTGTGTCCAGAGGAACAACTAAGTTACATGAACCGGTGGCCCAGCCCCCCATATTACCTAACTTGTTTAACCAATATATCTCCCTCAGGTCACGCCCAAGATTTTACAGAGAGTACCCAATACCAGTTGTCAGAGGATGATAAAACCCAGGTCTGATTCACGAATGGGTTGGCTCAATGTATCCCATAAGCTAAAAATAGACTTATGAAGCACAGCTCCACTCAGGGGTGGTCATAAAAGACAGCAGTGAGGGGTAATTCTCATTACCATGGGCAAGACTTGAAACAAGACAAATGTTCAAGCACTTGTGTAGATGGTCTAAGTGGGGCGGGTTCAACTCTAGCAGATACTGTTGGTGCTCTGACCATATTCTCTCTTCCTTGCCCTTTAGTTCATGCTGTTCAGGCGTCCAGCTGGCAGCACCTGTGTTTCTTTTCTTCTCTGGCTCATAAACCTCGCTGTGCCTGCCTGTGAAATAGGCCAGAAGTGTTAGGGAGTTAATCCCTCCCAGGCAGTGGAACGTAGGGAAGCACAGTGGGAAGTACCTGTGAGGAGAGGAGTATTTTATAACTGAGGTTATAGAGAATTCCTAGCACACCATAATGATAAATTTAGAATGACGTTCAGTCATTTTGTTTCTCCTTTTAAATTATCTACAGACAATCCCATTATTACCAGAACCTAAGGCAGAGTGCTGCTCTGTCCTCAGAAGTCCTTACTCCCAGGATCATACAGTGGCCTTCAGACAATGACTGACATGACAGGATGGAAGTCAGTGCACCAATAGCCCAGTTCCTTCACCCTCTGAATAGGGTTACCCTGAGATATGTGTCAATACTGGCTCCTAGAATTCCCTAGAGGTTCAGAAATCCTGAGCTCCACGTACTCAAAGTTGTGAATGGCTTGCTGATATGCCCATTACTGGCTCCTTTCCTTCCCTGCCTCACTTTCCCACTTCCCTGTTTGACTTTCCCTTGTCACCTGAATATGTGTATTTGGTTCCTTGTCTCAGGGTCTGTTTCTAAATGGCCCAGTCAAGATGGGTATCTATTAAACTTGTAAATGCACACACCCGCTGCCCCAAGAATTCTACTTCCAGGAATATATCCTGAAGATATACTCACACATGTGCCGAAAGATGTGAGGTCTTTACAATTAGAGTAGTAAACACCACTGAGTGTTTACTCTATACTAAACATTAAAGTTCTTTTCAAGTAGCAGTTTTCTCAATCCTCAAAAAACCCTTCTGAAATTATTACCAAATTCCCATTTTCCATAAGAGGAAACTGGGGCATGCAGAGGTTAAGTACTTGATTAAAACAATAAGAGCTAGTGATACAGAGCCAAGGTTCAAACCCAGGAGATCTAACTTCAAAGGCCCAGCCTTATCCACTCTATATAAATGTACCAGCAAAGATACTTATAGCAACGGGTTTTTTTAAGATTTATTTTATTTTTAGAGATAGAGAGAGAGTGCACAAGCAGGGGAGAGGGGCAGAGGGAGAGAGAGAAAGAGAGAGAGAGAGAGAGAGAGAGAGAGAATCCTAAGAAGGCTATACACTGAGCATGGAGGCAGGGCTTGATCCCATGGCCCTGGGATCATGACCTGAGCCAAAATCAAGAGTGGGACACTCAACTAAGCCACCCAGGCGCCCCTAGCAACATTGTTTGTAATAGCTAGTAACAGCCAAAATGTCCATCATGAGAAGCCAGTTAGGTAAACTATGATATGTCATATTAAAATAGTCAGAGCTATTAAAATAATAAGGTTTGTATATGAATATAGAAAGAAGCCTAAGATATTGTTACGTGAAGAAAGCAAGGTGCAGAACACTGTGTTTGCTAGAGAGGCTTTCAGTCTTGCAAAACCCAAAGAGCTATGTATATATATATATGTGTGTGTGTTTCTCTCTGTATTAATTATGGTGGGAATAGCTATTGCCTTAGGAAAGGCCTGTATGTCAAAGCATGAATGGGAGACAGATTTTACACTGTAAACCATTTTTTACTGTTTTAATCTCTAATTTAAGTATATATTACTCTTTAAAAAGCTATACTAAAAATATGTATAATCAAAATATATACAAATTGACATGGAATCACAGAGGAAGGAGAACTTCATTCTACTTGGATGAGTCTCCGAAGGTCCCATGAGAAGGTCCTACCATATGGGTAAATGCAGATCACTCCTGGTAGAAGCACAAGGGAAGTTCCAGAAATATGAGAGCCCACAGAGTTACAGTTTGATGTGTAGAGTTTGCGTAAAATGAAGCTAGGAAGAGAGGTAGATATCAGATCGTCTGTAGATATATTAATTCACAGGAGAAATGCAATTATTCAGACCAATCAATAGCTACTTGACAAGGATGTTTTTCTTGTAGGCTTTTAAAGATATCTTTGAATACCGTTATACGGTATTACAAATTGGGAAAAGAAAAATGTATCAAGTTAAAAAAGGGTTCCTATAAGGAGTATTAGTGTTCTTCATTTTCTCTTATTGAAGAGAGTTTGGCAAGGAAATATATCTATTAACAATCAGAGGACTGGGGGCACCTGGGTGGCTCAGTCAGTTAAGCACATGACTTGATTTCGTGAGATTGAGCCCTGCATTGGGCTCTGTGCTGACAGGAAGGAGACTGCTAGGGATTCTCTCTGTCTCCCCCTCTCTCTCTGCCCCTCCGCACCCTCTCTCAAAGTAAATAAATAAACTTTAAAAAAAGAATCAGAGGGATTGGGCAGTTGCTCTGAATAATGGCTGCACATTAGAATCACCTATGAAGGTTTTTAAAAAAAACAAATTCCCTGGATCCCCACATGATACTAATAAAATCAGTGGTTTTAAAACCTCTCCTAAATAATTTTAATGTGTAGTCCACATTCAGAACTCCCAAACTAGAAAGTTTATGGATTTGAACTTACTTTAGAATCTAGTTTATGAGTATCTGGATGGATTGATGGAATGTATTTATTAATTCATTCATTAAATATGTTTGGCAACCACAAAAAAAAAAAAGAATCAGAGAATTGAATTGAAGTGCCGACTGCACCACTTACAAACTGTAAATTCAATGTCTTCATCTGTAAACACAGATCATTATAGTACAAGCTTCATAGACTTAATGTGAGGATCAATTGAGATAATTCATGTAACAATGAATATATTGCCTGATGTTTATCAGGCATTCTATAATTGTGGCTTATTATTATTAATAAGGACTACTAAATAACAATTTCAACATAATCACAACCTTATTACCTTTAGTAAGTTTAGTAAGTTTGCAGGATACAAATCAATATACAGAAATCTGGTGCATTTCTATTCACTAATAATGAAGTAGGAGAAAGAGAAATTAAGAAAACAATTCCATTTACAATTGCACCAAAAATAATAAAATACCTAGGAATAAACTTAATCAAGGAGGTAAAAGACCTATACTATGAGAACTATAAAGTATTGATGAAGAAACCGAAGACAATACAAACAAATGGAAAGATATTCCATGCTCATGGATTGGAAGAACAAATATTATTAAAATGTCCATAACCCCAAGACAATCTACAGATTTAATGCAATCCCTATCAAAATACCAAGAGCATTTTTCACAAAACTAGAAAAAATAATCCTAAAATTTGTATAGAACTACAAAAGACCTGGAATAGCTAAAGCAATCTTGAAAAAGAGCAAAACTGGAGGTATCACAATCCAAATTTCAAGACATACTACAAAACTGTATTAATAAAAAGAATATGGTACTGGCACAAGACTAGACATGCTGATAAATGGAACAGGATAGAAACCCCAGAAATAAACTCACATGTATATGGTTAATTAATCTTTGACAAAGTAGGCAAGAATATGAATGGGAAAAAAAGTCTCTTCAACAAATGGTTTTGGGAAAACCGTACAGCTACATGCAGAACAATGAAACTGGACCACTTTCTTACATAATACAAAAAAAAAAAAACAAAAAAAAAACCTCAAAATAAGTTAAGGACCTAAATATGAGAACTGAAACCATAAAAATCCTAGGAGAGAACATAGGCAGTAATTTCTCTGGTATCAGCCATAGCAACATAGCTTTGGATATGTCTCCTGAGGCAAGGGAACAAAAGCAAAAATAAATTATTAGGACTACATCTAAATAAAAACTTCTGCACAGTAAAGGAAATAATCAACAAAACTAAAAGACAACCTATGGATTTGGAGAAGATATTTGTAAATGCCATGTCTTATAAAGGATTATAAGATACAAAATATATAATAACATATAATATAGCACCAAAACCCTCAAATAATCCAATTTAAAAATGGGCAGAAGACATGAGACATTTCTCCAAAGAAGACATCTACATGGCTAACAGACATGTGAAAAGATGCTCAACATCACTCATCATCAGGGAAATGCAAGTCAAAACCACAATGAGACATCACCTCACACCTGTCAGAATGACTAAAATCAAAAACACAAAAATCAACAAGTGTTAGTGAAAACGTGGGAAAAATGAACACTTGTGCACCATTGGTGGGAATGCAAACTGATGTAGCCACTGTGGAAAACGGAATACAGGTTTCTCAAAAAATTAAAAATATAATTACCATATGATCCAGTAATTCCACTCCTGGGTATTTACCCGAAGAATATGAAAAAACCAATTTGAAGAGATATATGCCTCCCATGTTTATTGCAGCATTATTTAAAATAGCCAAGTTACGGAAGCAGCCTTAGGGCCCACTGATAGGTGAATGGATAAAGAAGATGTGGTATATATATATATATAGTGGACTATTACTCAGCCATAAAAAGAATGAAATCTTTCCATTTGCAACAATGTGGATGGAGCTATAGAGTATAATGTTAAGTGAAATAAGTCAGTCAGAGAAAGACAAATACCATATGATTTCACTCATATGTGGAGTTTATGAAACAAAACAAACAAGGAAAGAAAAGAAGAGACAATCCAAAAAACAGACTCCTAACTATAGAGAACAAACTGGTGGTTGCCAAAGAGGAGGTGGGAGAGGGATGAATGAAATAGGTGAAGGGGATTAAGAGTATACTTATTCTGATGAGCACTGAGTAACGTGTAGAATTGTTGAATTTGCTATATTGTGCACCTAAAACTAATATAATACTGTATGTTAATGATACTGGAATTATAAGAAAAATAAAATAAAATAAAAAGAATAAAATTCAACCTTGTACTCTATTACAACCTTGCTAAGCTCACTGGTTAGTTGAAATAGCTTTTTAAAAACTCTTTAAGATTTTTAACATAAACAATGAATTCATCTGTGAATAAAGAAAGTTTTATATCTTTATTTCTGATTCATATTTCTTTTATTTCTTTTTCTTGCCTTGTCTCTCCAGCTGGGTCTCCAATACAATATGGAATACAGAAAAGACATCTTTGTCTTATTCTATATCTTGGGAGGAAAGCACTCAGTTTTTAACCACTAAGGATGATACTAAACTACAGAATTTCATTAATGTCACTTACCAGATTAAAGAAGTTCCCTTTAACTTCTAGTTTGCTGGGAGATTTTATCAGGAATGAATGTTGTGTTTTTTTCAAATGATTTTTCTGCATGTACAGAGATGATTCTATGGTTATTCTTCTTTAGTCCATTGACATGATGAGTTACATTAATCAATTTTTGAATGTTAAGCCACTTTGTTTTTATGGGACCACTCCACTCAGTCATGATGTGTTATGCTTTTTATATATCATTGGATTTGACTGACAAAAACTTTTAAAATAATTTTTGTGTCTGTGACCATGAGAAATATTGGTATATAGTATGTATTCTTGCAATGTCTCTTTCTGGTTTTGGTATCAGAGTAACGTCAGCTTCACAGAATGAATTGGGGCAAATTCCATGGTTTTTCAATATTTTGCTTAATTGACTGTTCATTTGGCACTGGTTACAGCTAATATACCTATATTCAATCTAATATTATGTATGTATGGAATGGGGAATAGTTGGATGTGGCTGTGAGTTAAAGAGAGTGACAGCAGTACATCTTTTTAAGAATGAATTGTCCTTACTGAATATTTAGAGTTAGTGGAAGCTATTGTGCCTCCATCACTTGTAAACTGGAATTGAGAATATTATCCATGTCATGGAATTGTTAGAATTTGTTTGAGATAACATGCAAATGATTTGCCACACTGCTGGAACATAGTTGAATCTCAATAAACGATAGCCATTTTTTCTTATTATTATCAACTTCATTATTGTCATTTTTGATATCATCATATATAATGTCCATCATTTAATGATGAAAAACATTGTCATTTCAGGAACAAATTTATAGCTTTTTGCCATTAGAAAATGTCACATCTCTTGCTCCTCACTGTTCTCATATACTTGCCACGGGACTCTCAAGGCTGGCATTCTACAAGGAGCAATGCGATCACCTCTCTGATATGATCTGATGGACCCCTTGATAAAAATTACCTACTCAACAGAATGCAAAACCTGGAGAACGAATCATCTGTTTCCACTGAGATTGTTTTTAAGTTTGTTAATATATTGACTAATAGCTTCATAACCATTAATTAATTGGGATGCCTCATCTCCAGTAGATGGGACCCAAAGTAGATGAGAGCCCTTTCTCTGAGGAACAAAGAAAGGTAATGGCCACAGCTGACATTGAAAAATGGATGCAAAAATGGATGCAATAAATTCCGGACTCAATATTAGGACACCTGAGTTTAAGGCCCAGTTTCAAAATTTACTTGCTATGTTCAACCTTTCAGTCAAATATTCATTGAGCTCCCAGTGTATGTCAGCAACCTAGGCATAAGTCACAGTGGTAAACAAGACAGATATGGTCCTGAGATTTCCTGACATCACTTTAACCTCTTTGGGACCTTTGTTTATTCTGTCTACCTCATGAGATTAGGGTAAGAAGCATTGAAATAACAGCACATTGGGATGCGCCTTACTAGAGAAAACCACAGAACTGTGCAGATGATTCTTAAGGTATATGAACTTCAAACTTACAGTCTAAGTTCCCCTCACTAGGCTATGAACTCTGAGGAGAAAAATTGTCATATATATCTTTGTGTCCTGGTATGTGATAACTTCTGTATGCCTGTTGAAGAAATGAGTTAGTGAACAAATGCTTGAATGGAGAGTTTGGAAAGAAATTATACTGATTAAGAATTACAAAGACCTTAAAAGAATTGTTTTTCTTATAAAATAACTGAGAAGGAGGAGATATGGGTACAAATACAGCATCTGGGTAAGAACATAGGATTTGGAGTCAGGTTGTATCAATTTAGATAATTTGGAGAGCCTGATTGACTCCTGCCAATTTGATAACAATCTTAAAAGTCAGAATAAATTTGGGGCACATAGGTGGCTCAGTCAGTTAAGCATCTGACTCTAGATTTTGGTTCAGGTCATGATCTCATGGTTCGTGAGATCAAGCCTCGCGTTGGGCTCTGTGCTGATAGCACAGAGCCTGCTTGAGATTCTCTCTCTCTCTCTCTCTCTCTCTCTCTCTTTCTGCCTCTCCCCCACTCTCACACACTCTCTCTCAAAATAAATAAATAAACTTAAAAAAAGTCAGAATAAATTTAATAGTTATTGAGTCCCCAGATATGTTAGCAGTTATTAAGAGCCTTGAATATAATTGTTCATTTGGCCAATTTCTGCCAAAACTCAAAGCTGACCTTTGGAAGCTGTTCACTTTGTTCCCAAACAAGGATTTGCCTTTTCTGTATAACATCGCTAGTATTTTCATTCTGGACTTATATTTTAGGAACTAGGGGTCAGAAATCTCAATCCTCAACCTGGCTGTACTTAAACTTTTTGTATAGTTTTGGGCAAGTCCCTTAAAAATTATGGGTCCTCTCTCTCCTCATCAAGGACAAGGAACATCAGATGGGCATTCCTGTGGCTTCTGCCTGCACTAGCATGCTGATTCTGTGGTTGGGTTTTGAACATGAACATAAGATTCCAATTTGTGGTACACTTCTTATTGTAGTTCCTGAAACAAATGATGATAGCTAATATGTAGCTAATGTATAATATCCTTTAATACTGGATATATGGGACACAAATGCCCAAGCAAAATGAAACAGAGAAAAAGAACAATTTTGCTACTACATTTAAATTTAAGATATCCGCATCGAGGAAACAGGTATGGTTTCTTGGACACTTATTCAGAGATAAAAATAGAGGCCCTGGTTTTCAGCAACAAGAAGCTGAATAATAAATAACATACCTGAAAAAAATATATAAATCAAAAATACAATATGAATGATGAATAACACAGGCTAGAACTGCTCTCCGGGCTCATTTAGAATGACACTACATTGTGTTCAAGAAGGCCATCTGTAAAACATGGGTTCCACATCCTTATTTCCATTCATCCACACATGCCAGCAATTTATTTCTCTAATCATTTGAACCACAGGCTTAATTCTGCCCTGTAATTTAGTCTGCAGGGATCTAACCTGACCCAAACCAATCTTGAGTTCTGAAATGGTGAGACAGGAATAATTTTGCCAGTTCTTCCCTTTCTAAAAAAGGAAGTTTCTCTAGTCTGTGTATTCAGGTGTTGGTCTTTTGGCTCATGCTATAAAGAATCTGATCCTTAATTTTTTGTACTTCTCAGAACCTATAATGAAATACCTTTCTCTTCTAGTAACCCGAGAGAAGCTGAGAAAGTCAGGATCACAGCTGGTCGGTAAACACAAAGAATGGAAAACATATCTTACAGAATATATTTACCTAAGTAGAACACCATTTAGATTTTCACCACCTGCCTGGTATGTTGACTTATATGTATTTAAGTGACTAGATACCATTTCAATTCAGGCATCAAATTATTCAACCACCATATCATTTACTGTAGCTAAAATTTAGGATTAAATAGGCATTTTTAAATCTATGCTTTTACTGAAGAAAAATTCTTTTATTTATTTATTTTTCACTTTGAGTTTTGCTATAGTTCGTGTGTAAAAGAAAATGAACATAGGATACAGCTATTGCCTGCTGAGTCTACATTTAAAAAATTTTTTTTTAACATTTATTTGTTATTGAGAGACAGAGACAGACAGAACGTGAGCCAAGAAGGGGCAGAGAGAGAGGGAGACACAGAATCCGAAGCAGGCTCTGGGCTCTGAGCTGTCAGCACAGAGCCCGTCGCGGGGCTCAAACTCACAAACCGTGAGATCATGACCTGAGCTGAAGTCGGTCGCCCAACCGACTGAGCCACTCAGGCGCCCTGCTGAGTCTACATTTAATGGAAGTGTTATTTTATACTCTGTGCAGTAGAGAGAAAAATAATTAGAAGCCAGAAAAGTTGGTAAGGAATTTCCATTTAAAATATCCAAACTTTTTTTTTTTTAATGTTTATTTATTTCTGAGAGAGAGACACAGAGTGCAAGTGGGGTAGGGGCAGAGACTGAGAGGGAGACACAGAATCTGAAACAGTCTCCAGGCTCTGAGCTGTCAGCACAGAGACTGACTCAGGGCTCAAAGTCAGGAACGGCATCAAAAATTATAAATTCCACAAGCGGAGGGTGATAAAATGTATCTTTACAAATGACAAAGGAGCCCTAGACTTTACTAAGTCAGGGGTGGCTCCCAGTCATCTCCTAGACCTTTACAGAGGCTCTGTTGATGGCAGCAATTCCTGGGGCTAAAACTTGGTAAACTGATTAATCCTAACATTTGTTTCAATTTTTCTGTTGTATGTAGAAACTGCTGCAAGTCTTTCAAAAGGAAATGAGTGACAATGCAAAGTGAAAAGGAAACAGACTAACAGTCTCTGGAGGAACTTTAGAGGTTGAGGATCAGTTTTCTACTCCAAACTAAGCTTGTCATCGACACTTTTTCCAACCTTTTGGTTGATTTTGTGTTTTTAATGACAGCCTTCTCAACACCTTAGAGAAAATGGAGGACTGGCAGATTTCTTCCCCTCCTATAATTCAGATGATTAAGACACCAAAGCTTCACTGTGACTAGGCAGTGCCTCAAAATAATTTCAACCAAGATTTCACTTTCTCAGGGTTCTGCTTGCTATAGGAAATCTCAGAAACCAAACTGAACCAAGGTGTTAATGATTAATTATGGTTTACTTAGTTTTTCCCCCAGATTATGTTTGCATGTTGACATATAGTATCAATGTCCATAGCCCCGGTATAAGCATGATGGGAATTTTAGAGATAGATACAAAGCCAATAGTTTTTTTTGGTTTTGTTTTTTTGGGTTTGTTTTTTTTGTTTGTTTGTTTGTTTGTTTGTTTGTTTGTTTGTTTTTTTTTGTTTTTGTTTTTTTGGTTAAGAAACCTTTTTTTCAACAACCCTAGTCAAGAAGGCAAAACAAATATATGAACAATTATATAAAATAGGAAAAATGCTGCCTCTGTTTCTCAATAGATGTTGAATTTAGTTTCTTCATAGATATAAAATGGGGATAATACCACCACTTCAGAGTTAAGAATTAAATGAAATAGGGGCACCTGGGTGGCTCAGTCTGTTGAGCGTCCGACTTCGGCTCAGGTTATGATCCCACGGTTCATGGGTTCGGGCCCAGCATTGGGCTCTGTGCTGACAGCTCAGAGCCTGGAGCCTGCTTCAGATTCTGTGTCTCCCTCTCTCTCTGCCCCTTCCCTGCTCACGCTCTGTCTCTGTCTTTCAAAAATGAATAAATGTTTTACAAATTTTTTTTTAAAAAGAATTAAATGAAATGACTTGTGAAAGAACATAGCACATCCTAAAAACAGTAAATGTTAGTTTCTGTTCTATCTTCTGATACAAGGATCCTGAATTTGGTATCTGTTGTTCATATTTTATTACCTTATTAACTGTGGTTAGATATAGAAGGGCATGAAGCACTAAAGGAGAAATCAAGAATCCTGACATCTTTTGTGTGTTGTGATGCTACACAAGTTCTATACAAGGCTAACTCTCACAAGTATACTGGTGACAGATAAGGCTATTAACGAAGCTTGTAAAGTTTAGTTATATGCATTACAATTATTGTTAGTTCATCTGCTTTTTAATTCACACACTCATTCACTTATTCATTTAAATTGTAAATAAATGATAGGTGCTTAATACTTATTTAAAAAGGAGTGAAAGAGACGTTTATAAAGAATTTATTACGTTGTAAGTACTATGCTAAGTACAAGGGTGTTGGCACAAAAATAGACACATTGATCAATGAACAGAATAGAGAACCCAGAAATGGACCCACAGATGTATGGCTAACTAATCCTTGACAAAGCAGAAAAGAGCATCCAATGGAAAAAAGACATTCTCTTCAGCAAATGATGATGGGAAAAGTGGACAGAGACATGCAGAAGAAGAACCTGGACCACTTCCTTACACCATACACAAAAATAAATCTGAGATGAATGAAAGACCTAAATGTAATACAAGAAGCCATCAATATCCTAGAGGAGAACACAGGCAACAACTTGTTTGACCTCGGCTGTAGCAACTTCTTACTAGACATATCTCTGGGGGCAAGGGAAACAAAAGCAAAAATGAACTATTGGGACCTCATCAAGATAAAACGCTTCTGCACAGAGAAGGAAACAATCAAGAAATTAAAAGACAACTGATGTAATGGGAGAAGATATTTGCAAATGGCATATTGGATAAAGGGTTAGTATCCAAATTCTATAAAGAATTTACCAAACTCAACACCCAAAAAACAAATAATCCAGTGAAGAAATAGGCAAAAGACATAAAGAGACACTTTTCAAAAGAAGATATCCAGATGGCTAACAGACACATGAAAAGATGCTCAACATCACTCATCATCATGGAAATACAAATCAAAACCACAATGAGATACCACCTCATACCAGTCAGAGTGGCTAAAATTAACAACTCAGGAAACAACAGATGTTGGTGAGGATGTTGGTAGAGAAAGGAGAACACTTTTGCAAGTGTATTGCAAGTGTGGGAATGCAAATTGGTGCAGCCACTCTGGAAAACAGCTCTGGAAAAAAGCCCCCTACAACCCAGCAATTGCACTACTAGGTATTTATCCAAAGGATACAAAAATGCTGATTTGAAGGGGGCACATGCACCCCAATGTTTATAGCAACACTATCAATAATAGTCAAACCATAGAAAGATCCCAACGTCCATCGACTGATGAATGGATAAAGAAGATGTGGTATATATTTACAATAGAATATTACTGAACTCAACGATCAAAAAGAATGAAGTTCTGTAAATATTATCCATTATTATTGTTATAAAAATAGTAATGATTATTACTATTCTTATTGTCATCATCATAGTACTTGCCCAGTTAAAGCATCTCTATGCTAACCATTAACCTGATAAAAGAACCCATAACTCCCAAGTCTTTTATAATCTGGCTCCAACATATGCTTCTTTCTGGCTTTATTTCCTGCTACATGCTGCCCCACATCCTGTGCTTTACTATAATGACCTACTTACCACTTCTTCTATATCATGTGTTTTACCTCCTCTGTCTTTACTCAGGCTGTTTCCACTGTTTTGTATATCCTTTAACACAGTTTCTGCCTGGAAAACTCCTAGCCATCTTTTAATATATTAGAGTTCATTGGCATCTCTTTTGTGAAATATTCCCCAACTTCCACCCCAGGGGAAAAGTAGTCACTATGGTGTTACTGTCATTTACAGATATCTGTGTCTCCTCTACAAGACCTCAAGATCCTCCAAATGCTAACTTTATAATTCATCATATATTTTTTTTTTTTGCTGTCTACCACATGTGCTATGTGTGCTAAGTGCTAACTAAATATTTGTTAAATGCGTAAAGTTTTTAGAAGTGTAGAATGTTCTCATCCTCACATAGATTATCTCATTTGATCCTTTCAAAACTTCTGGGAAGAAGCCAAAGTTGGACGTTTAACCGACTGAGCCACCCAAGTGCCCCAAGTTCTTTGTTTTTGTTTTTTTTAAAAACACATCGTAACAATTTGGGAACCAGGGAGTCCAGTTCTAAGGTTTGATTTAAGCAAAACTCCTGCTAGTTGCTTTGAACTGAGGAAGTCCCCAGAACAGAGTTTTTGGGCAGCTCCATTCCTCAAGATAGCTATAAACTAGAGCTTTGCAAACTGCCCTTGTATATAATACTCTGTTGTGTTCCAGAAAACCTATAACTCCTTTGGCATTTTTAATGACTAATCCAAAGTTATGAAATGAAGTAACAATAAAGACTAATAGACATAGCTGTGCTTTGATTCTGCACTTTTCATAGGAAATCTATTTTCAGAGGCCTCTCGTACCTTCAAAATGTAAAAGCTGTGTAGTTCTTATCTATCATCCTGTTGTCACATCTTGATATGGTTTTATAAAAAGTAACTTGACAGAAACTTAGTGAAGTTAAAACAAAAGCAATTCTTCTCCCTAAAGTTGTCTTTTTTTTTTTTTTAAATTGTAAACATGCCTTCCAAGAGATGCCAGGTACAGATTTCTGATAAAATATGATTTAATCTTTCTTATAGCTTTTTCATTTGACCTTATAATTTAAGTACATTCAGGTAAAACATCAGATGTGTAGATGGAGAGAACAGAAAATAGTAATTAAAAATAAAATGGGTAATAACTGAAAGACCTAGTAAAATATTGACCAAATAATTAACTTTGTCTTTGGCCACCCTGGTTAATCAAATACTTTGTGACACACATCACTCTGTATGAAATGACATTGCTTTCACCCTAAACAGTGTTTTTCTAAACAGTGTTTATGTCGGAGTGGTGAACTGGGAAACAGGTGAAAAGGTAATTCTTTACCGAATTCCCAGAAGGGCTCTTTTTTTTAAGTTTATGTATTTATTTTGAGAGAGACAGAGACAGAGAAAGAGAGACAGAGAGTGAAAGAGAGATAGAACACACAGGGGAGGGGCAGAGAGAGAGAATCCTAAGCAGGCTCCACACTGTCAGCACAGAGCTTGATGCGGGGCTCAAACTCATGAACTGTGAGATCATGACCTGACCCGAGATCAAGAGTCAGATGCTTAACCAACTAGCCACCCAGGAAGGGTTCTTATTTAACTTCTTTTTTTTTTTAGTGTTTTTTTAAATTTATTTATTTTTGAGACAGAGAGAGACAGAGCATGAGCGGGGGAGGGGCAGAGAGAGAGGGAGACACAGAATCCGAAGCAGGCTCCAGGCTCTGAGCTTTCAGCACAGAGGCCGACATGGGGCTCGAACTCACTGTGACCTGAGCTGAAGTTGGACGCTTAACCGACTGAGCAACCCAGGTGCCCCCTTGTTCAACTTCTACTACCAGTGGGGGAGATTAGTGAATGAGTAAATGAAATATGGACAAACATGCTAATGTTCCAAGAACAAAGGAAGCTAACTGTTCACAGCAACTCAAGGTAGAGGAAACCAGTCTTGAACTATTACTCAAAAAATAGAAATCTCTTATCAGTTTGAAATATGCTTCCACCTATATAGTCCTATTTTAATGTCTCTGATTTTCAGACCTAAATTATGTTTATATCCAAAGATGAAGCTAATGGTTCCAAACCAAATAAAAGCGTTATTTTATGTTCCCACAGTATTTCAAGAAATACCAATGGACTTTGGTTTCAAGGCTTCTGAAATTGAGGGCATAAATTCACAAAATAGCTGGCTGGGAGTGGGATACGGGGTGGCCAAAGCTCTGGCAGCACTGAACCAGACTATGTACAACACATTGACCCAGACCCCCATGGCAGCCTCTAGCCAGCAAGCAACTGTAGCTACCTCAGGGACTCCCTGTTGCTTCGGACAAAGCCTTTCATTATCTGGTCTTTCCCAGAGTGTTCGCTTCTCTTTCGTGTCTAAATCACAATTCACACTCCCAGATCTCCTTCCCCATCTCCACACACTATACTTCAGACACTCACTTTCTTTTATTTTTTCACGTTTTTATTTAAATTCCATTTAGTTTAATAGTTTCAGGTATAGAATTTAGTGATTCATTATTTACATATAACCCCCGGTGCTCATCACAAGAAGTGCGCCCCTTAATCCCCATCACCTATTTTCCCCATTCCCCGCCCACCTCCCCTCTGGTAACCATCGGTTTGTTTCCTATAGTTAAGAGTCTGTTTCTTGGTTTTCCTCTCTTTTCTCACCTCTGTATTCATTTGTTTTGTTTCTTAAATTCCACATTAGTGAAATCATATGGTATTTGCCTTTCTCTGGCCAACTTATCTTGTTTAACATAGTACACTCTAGTTCTATCCATGTCATTGCAAATGACAAGATTTCATTATTTTTTATGGCTAAGTAATATTTCATTATATATATGGATATCTATATTATATATAGATATATAATGGATATGTATCTATATATCTATCTATATCTATACCATCTATATGTATCTATATATCTATATCTATATCATCTTCTTTATCCTTTCATCAGTTGAAGGACATTGGGCTCTTTCCTTAATTTGGCTATTGATAGCACTGCTATAAACATCAGGGTGCATGTATACCTTCAAATTAGTATGTTTGTATCCTTTGGGTAAATACCTAGTAGTGCGATTGCTGGAGTTCTTTTTTTTTTTAACTTTTTGAGGAAACTCTATACTGTTTTCCAGAGTGGTTACACCAGTTTGCATTCCCACCAAAAGTGTAAGAGGGCTCCCAATATTTCTGCATCTTTGCCAACACCTGTTGTTTCCTTTGTTGTTTATTTTATCCATTCTGACTGGTGTGAGGTGATATCTTATTATAGTTTTGATTTGTATTTCCCTGGTCATAAGTGATGTTGAATATCTTTTCATGTGTCTGTTGGCCATCTGAATGTCTTCTTTGGAAAAACAGACACCTTCTTTGCAGTTTTCTAAGGAAATTTAGTTTCCTTCCTTCTTCACCTATAATGCTCCTGTGTCCCCAACCCCCAGGCAGCTTGCTGAAGTCTTACCCTTCCCCAAGACTTAACTCAAATGTCTTATTTTTTTTTTAATGGTTTTATTTTTATTATTATTTAAAAAAAAATTTTTTTTTCAACTTTTATTTATTTTTGGGACAGAGAGAGACAGAGCATGAACGGGGGAGGGGCAGAGAGAGAGGGAGACACAGAATCGGAAACAGGCTCCAGGCTCTGAGCCATCAGCCCAGAGCCCGACGCGGGGCTCGAACTCCCAGACCGCGAGATCGTGACCTGGCTGAAGTCGGACGCTTAACCGACTGCGCCACCCAGGCGCCCCTCAAATGTCTTATTTATGAAGACTTTCTAGATTGCCCATCTAGACACACATATAGACACACACACAGAGAAACACATGATGGTAGACCTAAGGTAGAATCAGAGACTCCCTGAGTAACTAGACTAGATTAGTTTAGTTTAGAATCATATATAACATATTATTAATATTGTAATGTTATAAATCCACTAATTGTAATTATTTGCTTACATATCTCTCTCTTCTGTAATTAAACCATGAGCTTCTGAAGGGCAAAACTGCACTTTCTAACTCAGTCACTTGCCATAGTACCTAGTACTGACCAATGGTTTTATAAATGCTTAATGGGTGGGACACCTGGGTGGCTCAGTCAGTTAAGTGCCCGACTTCAGCTCAGGTCATGATCTTGTGGTTCGTGGGTCTGAGCCCCGCATCAGGCTCTGTGCTGACAGCTGAGAGCCTGGAGTCTTCTTTGGTTTCTGTGTCTCCCTCTCTCTCTAATCCTGCCCTGCTCACACTCTCTCATAATTTTCCTGGATTTTAATGGAATCCTCCATATCATCTGGCTTATCAGAAAAACATCATGCCTTTGATTATCTTTCCCCAAAATGTTCTCCTCGATGTTTGCTGAAATAGATGTATATATTTACAGTAATTTCCCAAATATATGTCAGTGAACAATGCAGTATATTCTTTTGCAGAGCAGAGATGATCTCAGATTCATTTTTATTTGCCTGGGACCAGCATGTAACAAATGCCAAATAAACAGGTGTTAAGAACATGAAAGGAGAGAAAAGAGCACTTTTTCTTTCAGTGCTTAGGTATTCTTGGAAAAAAATGACTTCAGAAGAATAATGGTAGGGTTGTTTTTTGTTTGTTTGTTTGTTTGTTTGTTTGTTTTGACTCAGAAGTTAGGGAAGTGTTAACTTTTGGCCTTGCTGCCATATCCTTCAAAATGGTAACAACACTGCAAGCAGCTAGAAATAGATGAGGCAGTCTCTTTCATGGAAGCTGATTGAGATGTTACAGGATGCTCTAAGCACACAAATCAACAGCCACAAGGAGGAATAGGATGGGTCTATTTGCTGAAAATAAAATCTTCAAAGACTTCATTGTTCTGACATTGTTCTAGCTCCATTTATTGAAAACTTTTATTCCCATTCTTGTGCTAACCTCTTCACATATATTCTCATTTTATTCTCCTGACAATACTATAGACCAAGTATCATTACCCCTCTTTCTACAGAAGAGAAAAGTGAGGCTTAGAAATGTTCATTGGTTTACCTACCATTATGTAGGTATCCTGCCTTAACACAGGATGCAATTCAATTCTGATAGAAAATCAGGGTAAGAAAAAAATCTTTACTGACTTTCATTCAGGACCTTATTTGGTCTACTAAGTGACCCATACATTTTTCTGTGACTTAAGAACTGAATTTTATTTCATCAGAATTTTCGTTCATCAGAAGCACAGATAAACTTTAATTCTTTATTACCTGGAAAGGGGGACACATTACACCACACACTAAACTATCCACAAGGCAAAACAATCTCAACAATGTCAGCCAAGACTTTGACCAAAGTTAAACAACAAAATTGGCCCATTGAATTCTACTCCTTTTTTTCTTTCACAGTCACATGTCTCCAAGCATACGCATGAGTAATATACATCATTGTGAACGTGCTGCACTGTAAATAAAACACAGAGCTCAGAGTGACTGGCTTCAATTCAGGAATTCAGCTACTTCAGTTGAGGAAACTTAGTTTGGCAAAGCTTAATTTCTTTAATCTTCTACATCCTCTGACTCTGAAGCTTCACATTGACTCTGTGTTTGGGAAACTCAGTTTCTCCCTGCTTAGTTCCCACATTAGCAAAATTGGCCCATCCATCACCAGCATAGATTTTTAAAGTATTGAACAACAAAAATGCTCATGGATTGACTCTAAGGAAAATTAGATGTCTCCAAATATGTGAATACAGGCAATACATGCAATATTACCCAGAGAATTTGCCTACATCAATGTAAAGATATAACTAAAGTTAATAGTTACATGAGATGATTTATCATTTGAATTATGAAAAATGTGCTTTCTAAAACACTCTCCAGATCTTCTTTCCTGACAGAAGCAGCAATAACAACAGAAACAATAAAACTTCTATAAGAAACAGATGGCCAAGCTTATTACAAGCCATAATGTCAGATGTCATAATAATTGCTTCCTCAAATTGACCTCCTCTGACCTACCAGCTCTCAACTTTCTTTTCTCCACTTTTTAAGATACTTGCTAATCACCAAATCTAAACATAACCACCTTGTAAATATCATTGATGTTACATATGGTTTATATTTTAAACCAGATGTAAAGGGAGAAGACTATGTCTATAGTGAGCCCACCAAGATGCCTTGATCCTAAAGTCAAGTGTAAGAAAGCATCTAGTAAATTTGAGAAAAAGAACGAAAACATTGGAAGAAAGCACATTAAGACAGAATGGATTAATAAGAGGCTATTGGAGTTAATTTCAGACATTTCTCACTGTAGGTGACATCAGAGATGTACTTTTGTTGGCACATATTTATAATACACAAGAAAACCTACATATTTCTTAATTCCCACCTCTAATTTTCATGTAGGTAGTCTAATTTAGAGTAAGAGGGGCATTTCTCATTTCTTTTTATCTACTCTTTCTGCTCAGCTATTACTATAAGCAGAAACAACAAAAAATACATCATTCTGCCATTGGCATGATTTTAGCCTAAATTATTATCATTTTTTTAAACCTCAGATGGTATTTTTTTGTTTTTGAGAGAGAGAGCACACACATGAACAGGGGAGGGGCTTAAGAGAGAACCTTAGGCAGACTCCATACTCAGCATGGAGCCCCACAAGGAGCACTACACAGACTTGGGCCCCAGGCAGAGCCTCATCTCATCACCAGGAGATCATGACCTGAGCCAAAATCAAGAGTCCGATGCTTAATCAACTGAGCCACCCAGGCACCCCTAACCTCAAGTAGTTTAATAGAGGGATCTTATTCACTATATACCAGATTCTCTGATGAAAGTGGGCTGGTGGTTAACCGGGTAACCCAACTGACACCGAAACCAAGGGGAGGCTCAGGGTTGAAAGAGAAAAAAAAAAGAAAGGAATGTGTTAAAGATAAAACTTTTATACTGAATTGTCATGCATGAAATTGAAAAATCAGTTGGATCAATTCAGACAGACCCTCCTATTAAGACAAAATTCCAGGTTCTATTGGGGCACCTGGGTAACCCAGTCAGTTAAGCTTTTGACTCTTGATTTGGCTCAGGCAGGTCATGATCTCACGGTTAGTGGGTTTGAGACCCCGTCAGGTTCTGGGCTGACGGCTGGGAGCCTGCTTGGGATTTTCTCTCTCTCTCAGACTATTAGAGGGGCATGGTACATTTAGGAACTAAATAAATAATAGAATAGAGTTATAAAGGGCCCCAATTATTAAGGACCATATATGTGGTGTTAATAAGTTTGGAATTTATTCTGGGAGAAATAAGAAATTCTCAAAACTTCTAATCAGAAAAGTGCCAAGGTTATTTCTATGCCTTAGAAATATTTCTCTGGCTGCAGTGTGGGGAACTGATGTGGAGGAGAGGTCACTCTGGCTACACAGTGAATAGATTTGGTGAGGGAAGCTGAGGGTTGGTGGGAGAAACAAGGCTGGGGGCAACAGGAAAGCATTAGACTAAGCCATCAGATAAGAGTGCTGGAACTAATTTAGCTGAACTGGGGAAAGAGACAAATGGACAGATTCAAGGATATTACATAGAGGCAGAATTGACACATGTGACTATAATGACAGGAGGGGCAGGTCATCCAGGATAATTCAAGGGTTGATGGCCAGAGCCTAGAGCCCCGGGGAAGAAGCAGGCTTTGGGAAGCAGGTCCTGAGTGAAGTTCAGTTAAATGTGATGTCCAGCCAGACACCGGCTATAAAGGTGGGAAGTCTGAATAGCACAGACCTGGAAGTCCTTACAGCATTTGGATGTCAATTTAAGCTATGTAATCCATAACGAGTATGCTGTGCAAAAGGGATCAGTTAAATTGCTGGAGAACATCAAAAGGAATAATTAGGTGAAGAGGATCTTGCAAATGTGAATATATTTGAGATTGCCTTTTAGGTATCTTCAGTCCAATTTGAAGTTGGCCACCCCCCTACACCTCCCAAAAAACCTATTTAGACAGCTTAGTGATTATCTATGTCTACTAAAGTAATCCATGGTGTTTCTTCATTATTTTACATGGTTAATTAAATATAAAACCTGAAAATGAAGGGCACCTTTAAAGACTTAAAAGTTAATCATTGTTTATTATATTTACACATCATTTAAATCAATTGGCTAGTTTTGATGTCAAGTGTATTTCACTTTTATATTATCCCAAAGAATAGCAGGTTAGTTCTATAATTTCATTTTATCAAAAGCAGGTAAGAGTTTAACTCTTATTCAAAGTATCAGCTTTTAACTTAGAGGTAAAAGATGACATTTTGGAGCCAAACTTAAATTCTGTAGCTAAAAGGCTCTACAGTCTGGATTACAGATATCTACTTTGAAATACTATTTACCCCTCCTCTTTTTTAAAGAGAATAGGGGAAGACCTTGAGGCATTTTAGCAAAAGGCTTCTTTAAAACTCTTTGTGATATAGAAGTTAAAATAGAAATCAGACCTCAGAAGAAGATGAAAAGGTAACACATCAAATGTGAGAGTCCGTGCCCAAACATCGCATTTGAGCCTGAGCACCAAGATTAGGCAGGGCAAAGGTCAAATTACTCTGGAGTTTTTCAGTACAGTTAACTCAAGTACAATTTGTAAGTGACCCTTACTAAAATTATGGTGATGATTTACAAAATTTACCCTAATGATCCTAACTGAAAGGAAATATCAGTATTTTGGGAAGTACTCCATGATGATGCCATATTTTAAAAACATTTTACATTCTCATTTCCTGAATTTAGTAATAATCATCTAAAGAAATTTCAAGCATTTTCTGGGGGTGCCTGGGTGGCTCAGTCAGTTAAGTGTCAGACTCTTGATTTTGGCTCAGGGTCATGACCTCACAGTTTGTGAGTTTAAGCCCAGCATCGGGGCTCTGTGCTGACAGGATGGAGCCTGCTTGGGATTCTTTCTCTCTCTCTTTCAAAAAAAATTTTTTTTAATAAACTTTTTAAAAAGGAGGAATTCCAAGCATTTTCTAACATCTGGTTATTATTTAGGTGTTTATTTGGCATTTTTTAACAATCACCTAATAGGATGTTTCATTGGGGTCTTTGATTCAGATTTCTTACCCAGGAGTCACATGATCATTTTTAATCCACTAGTAATTACATTGGGACTACCCTTAAGTGAACAGAAAATATAAATATAAATGATTCAGAGTTTCCAGAAGGGAGCTGGTTATTTACCAGGAAGGATAAAATTGGCCACCTCTTGTTTTATCAACATACTTGATGGATACTTGCAAGAACATAGTGTTATTAATTAAATGTGTACTTCATTGAATGTACATATAATAATGGCAGTACTCCTGCAGAAAGACTTCTCAAGTTCAGAAAACCCCTCTTACTTGTAATGATTTTCTGTTTTATGATAATTTCTTGTAGTATATGAATCTCTGATACTTGGCAGGAACTTTTTATTTTCTTTTTGCCATTAACTACTTATAAAATAGACAACCTACTACTTTCATAACTTGGCATTATTTAAACTTTTTTTTTTTTACCTAAACCCATTTTTCCTTTAAAGTGGAAGTTGAAAATCAACATTCTTGTGTCATTGCATAAATCTATGATTACTATGGATGACTCCGTTTATATGTGATTTCACCTACCTCTCATCATTACTGTAATAACTATAAAATCTATTTTAAGCCTCAGATTCTCTCCTGAAAAATTTAATTTATGTATACAATAACTCACTGGATACTGCCATTTGGATATCCTACAGAAGTCTCAAAATCAGTATGTTTCAGACTGAGGCTTTCCTCCACCCATTCCTCCTTGTTTAATGTTACCAAAATTTCATCATTCACCCAAGCCAGAAATCATGAGATACCTAGAATTTTCTTCCTCTTCTCTCCTCATAAGAAATCAGTCAGGATTCATGATGAATCTATTTCTGAAATATCACTGGAATCTGACCCATCTTTTCCACTCTTGCCAGCACTACTTAATTTAGGACCACTTTCCAGAATTACCAAAAGAGCCTCCTTAATATTATATCTGTTTCTCATATTGCCCCATGAGTCCTTTCATTATAGTGCTACCAGCATTACATTTTAAAATGAAAATTTAAAAACTTGAAAAAAATGAAAATTCAGTCATGTTATTTCTGCTTTAAAATTCCCAGTCATGCCCTCTTTCTCAGATTCTTTTTTTTTTTTTGGCCTAGGTTCAATATAGTTTATTAATGGGACATGACAAGGTAGGACTTCCCAAGCCCCTTTCCTTCCTCAGGGTGTCTGGGTTGGAAACTGTGGATGTCAGGAGATTCTCAGTGTGTTGGTGGATGAGTTGGGGCAAGAATTCTTCAACAGCTGAGGGCCTCTCTTTTCCTCTTGTTCTGGCCTTGGCTGGCGATCCAAGGGGCTCTTACTCCTTGGAGGCTGTGTGGACCATACAGCCCATCACCTGATTGCTGTAGCCAGATTCATTGTCATACCAGGAAATGAGCTTGACAGAGTGGTCATTGAGAACAATGCCAACCCCAGCATTGAAGATGGAGGAATGAGTGCCACTGTTAAAGTTGAAGGAAACAACTTGGTCCTCAGTAGAGCCCAGAATGCCCTTGAGGGACCCTCTAATGCCTACTTCACCACCTTGATGTCATCGTATTTGGCAGTTTTCTCTAGGTGGCAGGTCAGATCCATGATTGACATGTTGGGGGCAAGGACACTGAAGGCCATGCCAATGAACTTCCTATTCAATTCAGGGATAACCTTGCCTACAGCCTTGGTGACACCAGTAGAAGTAGGAATGATGTTCTGGGCAGCCCCTTGGTCATCATGCCACTGCTTTCCAGAGGAGTCATCCATTGTCTTCTGGGTGGCAGTGATGGCATGGACTGTGGTCATGAGTCCCTCCATGATGCTGAAGTTGTCATGGATGACCTTGGACATAGTGGCCAAGCAGTTGGTGGTACAGGAGGCATTGCTGACAATCTTGAGGGAGTTGTCATACTTCTCATCATTCACTCCCATCACAAACATGAGGGCATCAGCAGAAGGGGCAGAGATGATGACTCCCTTGGCCCACCCTTCAAGTGAGCCTAAGCTTTATCCATGGTGACAAAGACCCCACTGGACTCCACAACATACTCAGCACCAGCATCATCTCATTTGATGTTGGTGGGATCTCATTCCTGGAAGATGGAGATGAACTTTCCATTGATGACAAGTTTCCCATTCTCAGCCTTGACTGTGCTGTGGAATTTACCATGGGTAGAATCATACTGGAACATGTATTCCAAGCAATTGGGTTGATGAAGGGATCACTGATGGTGACAATATCTACTTTGCCAGAGTTAAAAGCAGCCCTGTTGACCAGGCGCCCAGTACAGCCAAATCCATATTTTTCTCACCTCAGCCATCGTGTCTCAGGGACACGGCTGACACTGCATCAGAAGATGCAGCTGTCTGCTGAATGGGGAGGAGCAGAGAACCTAAAACCCAGATTCTTTAGTATGACTTACAAGATTGATAGAGTTCTTCTGTACAAAATGCTTTCCATAATTGAATTATATCCACGAAGGCCTCCCTTATGATATTATAAGTTCCATAACCCAGCAACCAGAAGAGGTCATATGACTAGTTCTCAACAAAGGCAAAAGTAAAGTGTGCTACTTCGCAATTCAGACCTTAAAGGGAAAGCTACTAGCTGGACATAGAACCCCAATCTTGACACACAGTTGAGAGCCTTAACACAAAAGGAATCAGGTCCCTGAGGCACTGTGTAAAAAAGAACTCCTAGTGGACTGTAACATCCACACTGGACTGTTATTAGAGTTAGAAATAAACTTTTGTTGTGTTTGAGCTATTACATTTTGAGGCATATTTGTTACCATAGTTTAACCCACCTCCATGTAATACACCCCAATATAAATAAAAAATATAATATATATTTATTATAAATTATATTATAAATATAATTCCATCCCTAATTGTGTGTACAACTTTATCTTTTATACCGATTTCCAACTTCTCATATGTATCCTAAGTTTTACCTATACCAAATTACTTAAAATTCCATAGACAAGTCATGCTCACTCTTGCTTTTATACCTTTGCTCCTCCAGGTTTATACCTTTCCTGCCTTATCCTTTAAGACTGAAGCAGACAACGCTCCTCTGCAGAGAAAGAGAAAGAAAGAAAGTTTTTCTTTCTCTCTGTTGTGGACTGAACTGTATTTGCCCTCCCCTAAATTCAGAAGTTGCAGCCCTAACCCCCAATACCTCAGAATGTGACTGTATTTGGAGACAGGAACTTTACAGAAGTCATTAAGGTTAAATGAGGTCTTTAGGGTGAGCCCAATCTGACTGGTGTACTTAAGAGGAGATTTGGACACACAGAGAGACATTCATACTTAGAAAAGACCATATGAGGACACAACAAGAAGGTAGCTGTCTGCAAGCCAAGGAGAGAGGACACAGGAAAAAGCAAAGTTGCCAACACCTTGATCCTGGAAGTCTGGCTTCCAGAACCGTGAAAAACTAAATTTCTGTTGTTTAAACCATCCATTCTGTGGTATCTTGTTAGGGCGGGCCCTAATAAACTAGTATACACTCCTTGTAGCAGGATGTTTGTCCCTCTGAAATTCGGGAGCATTCTGAGATGCCCACCCTTTTAGCACTTATCGTAGCTTTAAAAAAATTTTTTTTAATGTTTATTTATTTTTGAGAGCGACAGAGAGAGAGACAAAGCATGAGTGGGGGAGGAGCAGAGAGAGAGAGAGAGGGAGACACAGAATCCGAAACAGGCTCCAGGCTCATAGCTGTCAGGACAGAGCCCGATGCAGGGCTCGAACTCACAAACCGTGAGACCATGACCTGAGCTGAAGCTGGACGCTCAACCGACTGAGCCACCCAGGCACGTAGGTATTTTTAAATCATTGGTTTACTTGTCTGTCTCCCTAAGTCTCTGTGAATCTTTGAAGGAAGGAACTCTGCCTTATTTATCTGCTTCACTGCCCCTGATGATATGTTGGAAAACTACTGTGGGAAGTGGATAATCGTTCTTTAGAATGGATTACTTTTTTTCTCCACAACTTGCAGCTTACCAGTAAGTAAGTAAATAAGTAGTCGTTGGGGTTTTCGCTTGCTGTGTATCCTCCTGACATACCTGGCCAGGCTGCCAAACATGCGGCATTGATTTTGATACAGGATTTCATTATTGAAGACTCTGCCTTGCCATTTTTTAATATTGTTATGTTGGCATCATTTTGCATATTTACTAAGGTCTGGAAGATGAAGATGGGTTTTAGAACAAGAACAAGATCTTTCAGGAAAGTTGGTGGAGTTGTTGTAGTGAACTGCTTTTAGTATTTTATCCACATTACAATAGCCTCTTTTTTCCAAGAACTACCCCTTTATGCGGAGGTGGGCTTAATCCAGGCTGTGTGCCTCACTTGGTTGGACCAGAGTGGTCACCAGTTCCAAGTCTGAGTAATACAGTTTGATTCGTACATGTTGAATTGAGAATGAGAGAAGGTAATCTTGGTCTCTTTTGAGTGGTTGAAACCAAAGAGATATAAAACTCCAGAACTGTGAGATAGTCATGTGCATTGAGAAACAGACATTTGACTGAAGAATGAGATATATCCCAAATACAGAAGTTGTGTAGAAAAAAAAAAAAGACTAACACATGGCCACAAAGAGAGAATGACAGAAAGACAGAGAGAAGGAGAGAGAGAAGAGTTGAGAGAGAGACAGAGAAATGGGAGAAGCAGCTGTAATGCCAATTAATTTTATTTCTTCATTTCAGTTCCTTGGGAAGTCCTATTACACTCTTTGCTCTTGGATTCCATGAGATTTTAAAACAAATTCCATTTTGATTTAAGCCACTTTGAGATTGACTTCTGTTATTTGCAACAAAAGGGTCCCTTGCTTCAATCAACTAGATAGTATAGTTAACATTTGTAATTTTTGATCACCCAATTCATTCTTCCTGGATTTGGGTAGTAACACTTAAACCATCCTATTTAGAGTGACTTCCCTTTATTCCAGCACATAAGGTTCATTAAGGCCAACCCCAGGCCATAATAATTAGTTCAAGAAGGGAAACACAATCCAAACTGGGCTAATATCTCCATTTGCTAGAACTAAGAAGTTGTGAGGAGCTGAAGAATTTTTTTCTACTAAGGTTGCCTAACTAGTAAGGATGATAGCCTGTAGCTTTTCCTGTTCATCTTGCCTGCATGAAAAGAGAACATTCCTGAGAATAAAACCAGTGCAGGAGAAGGCAAAGAACAAAACCAGAAAAACCCGGATTCTCCAAATGTCATCTAGGCATCAAGGTCCTAGACTCTTAAGTAATTTCACCAATAAATTGTTCTTTTTTAAAGTCAGTTTGAGGTTTTTTTTGTTGTTGTTATTTACAACCAAAGCATCCAGTATGAATATAACTTCCTTGCACTTCTTTGAGTTGGTGAAGTTTTATTATGTACACCAAGTTTTATTATGTGGCACTAAATGCCTAGCCCTGTATTTGAAATATAGTAGATGCTAGAAAAAAATAACTGCTGGTACTGAATTAAGAAGACAAATGGTACCTAGCATGTCATTTTGGGGGTGTCTTTTTACAGCCTTACCTATTCATTTGAATATTCTGCCAAATCAGTACTCTATCATCAGTGGATTTTAGTTAGATTAATTAAGAAGGGTTACTATTTAAGTCCTTGTTATTCCTTGCCATCACAACAAACCATTTGTGTTTGTTCTCCGAATGCTGAATCCTAGTAGTTACCCCTTTCCATCTTACTACCACCAGCTTTGTGAGAACTCCTGATCTGAACCAGTCTAATAGCCTCTTGATGCATCTCCAAGTCTCTACACTCTTCTCTCTCGAATCCATTTAACAGAGCGTAATAAGAAACATCTATCTAGTCACGGTTTGGGGCCATGGCTGTTATACAAATTACAGATAATGTATATAAGGGAACTTACACTGTGCATGGCATATCAATTAATATTAAAATGTCTACAACTATAAAGATAACCCTGGAATATTAACAGGTAATTATTTTTTAGTACTAACTGTCTACCTGGTGCTTTATCTCATTTATCCTTTTTTTAAATATCAAATTTATTGTCAAATTGGTTTCCATACAACACCCAGTTCCTCAATACCCATCACCACCCTCTGCTCCCTCCCGCCCCCATCTACCCTTAGTTTGTTCTCAGTTTTTAAGAGTCTCTTATGCTTTGGCTCTCTCCCTCTCTAACCTCTTTTTTTTTTTCATTTATCCTTTACATTAACTCTTTGAGGTACTTTTGCAGGTGAAAACCCCAAAACTCAGAGAGCTTAAAAAACACAAATTTAGAGAGTGGTTGAGATTATATTCAAACCAGGGGTGACTGACTTCAAAGTCTGCTTAATTTCCCTACTATCTATTACATCTCTCTACTATATAATTTTTATATTTTCTAAGCAGAAAAACAAATCAAACGTGGCCCCTTCTAACTTGGAGAAGCTGATAACAATGAGGAACAAAAGCTGATCTTAGAAAATGCACCCTCAGGAGCCTGAGTGGCTCAGTCGTTTAAGTGGTTAAGCGTGGGACTTCAGCTCAGATCATGATCTCATGTTTTGTGAGTTCAAGCCATTCTTCTGAATCTGTGTTGACAGCTCGGAGCCTGGAGCCTGCTTCAAGTTCTGTGTCTCCCTCTTTCTCTGCCCTTCCCCTGCTTATGCTCTGTTTCTCTCTCTATATCAAAAATAAATATTAAAAAAAGAAAATACACTCTAATACCCTGCTGCAGATCCTTCACTTCATGTTTTCCTTACAGCTTTGCAGTTTTGTGAAAAGCAGCACATGAGAGGTTTTGCTCCTAGCGTGGGATGTGGCCTTTAGGACAGAACACCTGCTCTCAAATTCAGACTGCGTCCCTACCCACCAGTGTGTGTCTGTGCATATGAAAACTAGAGAGAGTGACTCTAATAGACTAAATTGGGATGCTTTCCAAGGACTTGGAGTCATGGGACAACAGATCTTATACAATCTAATCTGACTTGATTTGGCATAAAAAAGTTGTTTTTTACAAAGAGTTTACACTCCCATATACTGAACAGATCCAGCTAAGTATTGCTGTTATTTTCTTCATGTTAAATTAAAAAGAAACAAATCACAAAGCAGGAATTCCTTCTTCAAAGAAAAACTATCTTTATCTTTTAAAGTCCTTGACTTATTGGGGTGCCTGGGTGGCTCAGTTGGTTGAGCGTCTGACTTTGGGTCACGATCTTGCATTTGGTGAGTTCAAGCCCCACATAGGGTTTGCTGCTCTCAGTGCATAGCCTGATTCAGATCTTCTGTTCACCCTTCTGTCTGTCCTTCCCCACTTGCACTCTCTCTTTCAAAAATAAATAAAACATTAAATAAATAAATAAATAAATAAAGTCCTCGACTTATGGAAGTACATGAAGAAAACGTATAGTGGCCCTTTGAAAGTCACATTTCCTGTTGTGTGGGGTTGGGGTGCTCACAGAGACTTGGCCGCCAGTCCACCCTACTGACGTAGTTCACGCACTTAGACTTCTAGTTTAGTTTTCCCTTTTGACATTCCTACTCCAATAGGACTGAGGCCCAGACCTGAGTCCCAGCGCACTTGGCTAGGGTCCTGACTATTTTTGCTTCAGGAATCAGGTGTGAGTGGTCACAGGTCTTAGGTTTCAGCCCCTCCTACATTTTACTTTCATTCATTGATTTGCCCCTGTGTGTCCTTGAGAGGTTTATATCATTGCAAATATAACTACCTAAGAAGGATTTCAGTGACCAGAAGTAGCAAGATAAATTAGAAAAAGAATAAATTCCAGGGCCTCAGACCTGGGTTTGCTTCATTGCCTCGGTAGTATGTTCTTGGGAAAGTCAATTATCTGCTGTATGACTTAGTTTCCTCATTGGTGAAAATGGGGATAACCATTTTTATTCTCAGGGCTTTTGTTAGAATTAACCATGATATCATATGTAGATATATCTAACACTGTTTAAGCTAAAGTAGATGCTCAAGAAATCTATTTTTTCTCACCTTCTGAAAGTAAAGAAGAGATTCATATGTTTAGAAAAAGAACTCAAGTTAACTTCTGCATTAGGCAATACCCAAACTCAGTGTCTCACACTGCTGTAGACTGGGATTGTTGAACTTCAGGTTGCATTGCTGGGACTCATGACAGCTGATGTGTCATGCATTGCTTACATCATTGTTGAGAATTTGCAACAAAAATAAGCAGCATGATATCATTTAGAAACAGTTACACTCCATACACTCTTGCTTATTTATCTGTGTATACATGTTCTAAAAATTTATATTTACACATGCTATGGCTTGTTTTGTTTTGATAGGATGGGTGATTGTTTCTGCTTAGAAATCCTAAGAAACAAAATATTTTTATAAAATGTTCATAGTAATCAAAACATAAGTTAAGTGCCAGAGAACACAATCATGGATTTCATTGGGGCTATAGACATAGTGAGTGTAATGGAATAGTAGGGTTTTCCTGTAATGCCTGAGACAGACTCTGGACCACGCTTCACTGCCTGGGGGATCCAGTAATGGCTGGTATACAAAATCAGCACTCCCTGCATAATTGAACATGAATCTTTGAGCTTTACATGTTGCCATTAATTTGAAAATAGCTGCACACTAATTTACATTCATTTTTCTGATATTCAAAGAAAATGGAGAGAGATGATCTAATCACTGAGACTGGGAACTGGTATAACTCCATATACAAGTAGTTTAGCAAGTATGTCTGGTATTTTTTTATGTACTTCATTCCTGTACAGGATTTTTTTTAATTATCAGAAACAGATGGAGCAGACCTTGCAAGAACTGAGAAAGAAAAAATGATCAGTAACATTTCATCTGAATTGGGAATAATTTCTCAAGTCCGTCTACATTCCTGGCTTAATTAAGATTATGAGTTCATGGTTCATGTGTCTGAAAATTAAGATGAATATTCTGATCATGGCCAAACTGGGATCTATTGAATGGGATTTGTGAAATCTTTGTTATAGTTTCTGCATTTTCAGGATGATATTGCAACTATAGGTTTATAATAAAATCTAAATTTTGTTTCCATTTTCTTATCATTCTGAGGGATGTGCATCAGAGCAAATTCTCCAGTCTTGGGTAAAAATGTCAGAAAAAGACCCTTGTGTTTACTGTTACAAAGTGAAGATATTTCCTGCAGAGACCTTTGTCCTCAATTTCAGCACCCTAAACATGGAGACAGAGAGACTGAGGAAAGACAATGAAGAGACAGTGTAGGTGTGGTGCAAGCTCACTTTTGATATCCATTCAAATGTTAGTAATAATGTATTTTAGTACTAGAGGGTATCTTCAGTGGGAGTACTCCAACTCTCTGGCATTCTTTACTATAATTTGACCTCATCGTTAAATGCTCCTAACCAGGTAGGGGTCTGATGTGTTGCTCCTGACAAGCCTACTCTTGCTGTGGATGGTTCTCCTTCCCAAATGTTTCCTGTAGATAGAGATCACAAATGATAAGCAAGGATGTTTAGAGCATGTTTCTCAAAGGCTCTGCTAGCATTAAAATATTTTCTTAGAGTTAACTATTGGAATAGATTCAAATATAGTTTGCACCTTATCCACAGAGCTCCTCTGTTGTCTCTTCATGTGTGGGGTAAAGAGGTCAAGAGAAAAGTTTTTAGCGATGGGGAGTGAATTACACACACACACACACACACACACACACACACACACACACATGCCTACAAATAGAGATACAAAAGGTTTGTTTCTTACAAAACACTTGGAACAGTTTAAGTCCCTAGGGTTGAGACTCTTCACTTAAGAAGTTTGGCATTTCATCATTTTCCAGGTACAAAATATAGTTCCACATTCTCCCTATGCTCTAATTTGCTTTCTGATGTTGAATGTTATTAATAGTCAAGCAACATTAAATTAGCCACACATCTCTAAGTTGTCCAAAGTGATTGAGCATCTCCTTTTAAAGTGTCCCACAAAACCAGAGAATACTTGAGACAGTGTTGAGAAGGGAAGAATATTCCAGACAAGAAATGGCAAGTTTAAAATTGGAGTCAAGAAACAAAGTAGTTCAGAAGAGTATAGTTCAAGGGAAAGGAATGATTAAGTTAAGCAAATGGTAAAGGTCATGATGGATTTTGTAAGCCTTGTGAAAGAGTTTGGAAAACAACGATACGCACCATTAACCGAAAAGAGAAAAACGTCAAGGACATTTGTGCTAAGACTTGAGCTGTGTGGTCACTGATGCATTCCAACCTGGGCTGCTCATATTTTGATCCGTTTGTCATCTGTTGAGAGATACTGGTGGGAAGGCTAGTAAAGATATGGATACTCCAGAGCAGTGCTGTTCAATAGAGTATTCTGTACGATCAGGTAACCACTATACACATATGGTTACTGAGAATTTGAGATAAGGCTTGTGCAGTGAGGATGGTAATTGCCTTTAGCTCAGTGGGTAATAAAGGAAAAATAGGGATAGGCTTTTTGGGGATTAAATGCTAGGAGATATGGGCAGAACTCCAAAATCCATTCTGCAAATCAAGAACAATATTAAGAACATGGCCAAATTCAGTGACATCAGGACAACCAAATCTGAAGACTGAGTGTGTCGAAGTGCAGAGGCATATTCCTGAATAGTTTGGCAAGAGTTAAGGAGCAGAGCAGGGTTGTAGGAGAGTCAGAAAAATTCTTCTGGACCTGATTCACTGAAGTAGCTTTGCCTTAGAAACATAAGGTGTGGTCTCCCCAGGTCGATGTTCATTGTTCTTAAAAAGAAACAGACTGAAATCAACACCCTGCAGCCTGTGGAGAGATTAATTAATTAACCAAGAAGAAACAAAGCAAAAGACGCCTTGAAGGTCTTTCTTCTTGGGCATCTAGAAATGTAAATATTTGCCATCACAAAATGGCCACCATTTATAAATGAATATTAGTCCAAAACTATGAAGAGTTATTTTTTCTTTAATGTTTATTTTTATTTTTGAGAGAGACAGAACATGAGTGGAAGAGGGGCAAGAGAGAGGGAGACACAGAATCTGAAGCAGGCTCCAGGCTCTGAAGTGTCAGCACAGAGCCTGATGTGGGGCTCGAACTCATGAACCGTGAGATCATGACCTGAGCCAAAGGTGGACGCTTAACCATCCGAGCCACCCAGGCACCCCTATGAAGAGTTACTTTTAAATAAATACTGGTTTCTTGGTCTGCAGACCTAGACTTTAAAATTATTCAGGCAACTGATGAGGAAGGACTGAGGCAGGTTTGTGGGACTAGTTTCTTCACCTCACTGACTCAGAAGTTCCTCGTAAGTAAACTCAGGGAGTGTCCCTCTTCCAGGTGGGAAATGAGCATGCTCCATTAGTGAGCCACTACTTCAGACAAAATCAGACTGAAAACACATAAGAAAGTCAAACATGCAAGAGATGTATTTTAGAGTGGAATTCTGTTCCACAGAGAGGAACTGGTATAAATTTGATAATTATGCCTAACTTTTCACACATAATACTGGATAATAAATTCTAGCACTTCATGCTGTTCTTTAAATTTATTCTTTTCTTTCATAAAGATACAATTAATTTAATGTCAGTGTGCCCCAAACAACTAAATGTTAACCATCCATTACACGCTTAATTGTTTTCACCTTTGTCTTATTTTCACCCTTTTTTTCCACTAGTTTAGGCATATTTGTATTTTCATTTTCCACTCATTTTTTATTCTTTTAGTGGTTATTTTTTTTGAAGGACAGAGAGATAGACAGTGTGAGTAAGGGAGGGGCAGAGAGAGGAAGATACAGAATCTAAAGCAGGCTCCAGCCTCTGAATTGTCAGCACAGAGCCTGACACGGGGCTCGAACACACAAGTGGTAAGATCATGACCTGAGCCAAAGTCAGATGCTTAACCTACTGAGCCACCCAGGCTCATTTTTTAAATAATAAGAGAAAATCACAATAAAATGGTCAAAAAATTTTGCAAAACCACATTTGCTCAAGACAAATTTAGAGATACTCCATAGCCTATAGGAAGACATAGTAAGAAATAAATGTTTATTAGCTGATTATAAATCTCCAAATTTGACATAGGAAAGGTCATGCATAATAATGGTGCCAATGCATAATTCACAAAGACACAGACATAGAAAAGACAAATGTATCAAAGCCAAGAGTAGCCTCTTCCGTTCACTCTATTTCACTACAATTTGCCCTTTAGTTTAGATTCCTTGGATATTTCTATGTGATGGAGAATCACACCAGTGTACCTTGAGCAGGGAGATGTAGAGAAGAGTTGAAGATGATTGGGCAGCCCTGGTAAAGAAAAGTAGCAGAATACTGATATTTACTGAGCACTGCTATGTGCTTAAAGATGCAGTGAATTATCTCACTCTTCACAACAGCCCCTTGGCTCATCACAAAAGTATTTTTTTTGGCACCTGCAACGTGCCAGGTTCTGTGCTTGGTAAAGACAAGGATGGATAAGATCAAGCCAGTCTCTGCTCTTGTGAAACTCATATTCTAATTCAGAAAACAAAGAAAGAAGTAAACAAAGAAGCAAAAACAAGTTACAAATTAGGATAGGCACTGTAAAGGAAACAAATTAGATAAGGTAGAAAATAATAAGAGAAAACTACCACAGATAGGAAGCATAAGAAAGAGAGCTTTGAAAAAGTATTTAAGCCAGTAACCAAAGGAAGAAACAGAACTATATATGCAGGAAATTGAGAAAAAAAAAGTGGAATAGCATGTACAAAAGTCCTGGGGTGAGAAAGATCTCTATGTCTACTGAGAAATGAATAAGCTGGGGAAAGAAGAAGAAAAATCATTAGGAGGCCATCAGTAGTGACCTTGCTGAGAGACAAGTTTTGTGTGGATTAGAATAGCAGTACTCAAGATGAAGCATAGTGAACAGTATCGAGACATATTTTGGAGGTAAGATATATTTTACAGTAGTACTTGCCACATGGGCTTCTTAATATCCCCTACTTTAGCAGATGAGAAATAACCTAAAAAGTTAGGAGATTAACCAAGGGTCTTACAGGAAGTAACTTCAGGATGGGGGTTATGAACCCTGCCTTCCTTAAAGTCCTTTCCATGCATCGTACTTCCTAGCTTTATTAATTCAAGGTCAATGCAGGTTTACAGAATCCTAAAAGTAAAAGCTTTTGCCAGTCTGATGATTCTGAATTCAAATATGCTTTAATAACCTGGACAGCATACAGATTTTTAGTTCACAAATCCATAACTTCATTTCATCTAAAAAAGGCACCAAGTTCTACAAGCTCTCCAGATATAGTTGTTCTGCACAAAATACCAAAACACTTTGCATTTCTTCCAGCAATGTGCAGTGTTAACACCATGTATATGAAAATTTTTCCATTGACTAAAGCAGCGATTTGTAGCAATTGTGAACCATATGCTGTTAAGTCTAAACTGGGTAATTTCAGTGACCAACGCATTTTTTCATCTTTGCTAAAAATATGCCTGTATCCCCCCATATTTAAAATGGCCCTGGTTGCTGAAAATCTCCGACCATGCCAAGTAAGTCAACACAAAAAAAAGGTTTAAAATAAGCACTTGGTCTGAAAAATTGAGCCGAAAAGGACTTTGCTTTCTAAACTCAGTACTTCTGCACTTAATTTCTTCGTTTTTCTTCTGTCCTTACTGTTGAGATTCTGGGGGATATATTAGTGCTGATTGCTAGTACTTCCATTTCTCCTTTTTCTCAGAACGTGGTGAGATTATTTTCCTCTTCAATTGGCTCAGCATGCTACTTGCTCTAGAAGCGAGTGGGTGCCTCTCTAAGGCTCTGCCTTTTGCTACCATGGGCCCAGCCATGTTGGGAGCCTCGGTTAGCCGGAGTCTCTGAGGGAGACCACCTGAGGCCCGGTCTCCACACCCAACCCCCCACAGGCAGGCTAGGTGAGGGCAAACAAACTTTTGTTGTTTCAAGAAACTAAGATTTTGGGTTTTATTGTTGTTGCTGCTGCTAATGTATGCCCTCGTTTTCTTCACATTCTTTAGGTGAAGGAAATACAAATCTCCAAATTAGGGAAGTTTGACAGGCAGTATAGTTGGCAGAAGGTCAGGAAGTCTGCATTCAGATAATCTGTTTTTAATCATTCTTTGCACTTTGCCTGCTCACCGACCCCTCTTTTTTCTCAGCTGTGAAAAGCGACAATCATGTAAGTGCGGTATGACAGTTTGTCAAGTGCCTAGCAGGATGCCAAACCATAGATGATGGTTAAAATGAGAATAGGCATCCTTGAGAAGAGTAGTGGTTAATAGACTAAAAATCTAGAGGGATATATACCCATGTACTTCCGACTGAATCTGAAGAGACTGCAAAAATGGCAGAAAAATGGCCATTTATCCCCTCACTCCCCTCCTATCCCTGGAAGCTTCTCCCTAGTCACAAGTGCACCTTTTTGTCCCTTTCTGTGTACCTGATGCTCTCTGCCCTCCTCCAACTCCTCTGTCACAAACTGCTCCCAGGGAACAATGCACACCACTCGTCAAATCATTCATTAAAGTAACCACGTTTCCCCAAGACTTAACTTTTGTTACAAGACTAAAGCTCCAACATAGTATTTTTGGCCTTAGGTGGAAAACAGCAATGGGAAACTTTTCACCTGAACCCAGGACAACAGAGAGGATGCCTCTAGCTTGTTAGGTCCACTAAGCTGGGTGGGTTTCCTGGTTAGTCTTTAGACAAGACTTTCATGAAGCTGTCCAGGGTGTGCTGGGAAAAGTACGATAGTTTGGCAGGGTCTTCTGTGGGCTCAGGACCAGCAGTGCTAGCACTGTGTTTGCATGACTCTTGAAATGGACAGGGGCCTTCTGTACTGTCTTCATACTAAGCCTGACAGCAATTCTGCAAAAGGGTGTAAAGAACTTTGTTACAGATGATGAACTGAAGCTTAAACTTTTACAGTCATTTCCCAAGTTCACATAGATGGAGAGTAGAGGAAGATGTATCCCAAACCAGCAACTCTGATTTCCAGGCTAATCCCCCCTTTCCCTTCACCAACACAGCTTTCTGCCTCTGGAGGAGTAAATGCAATGTTTCTCTTGATCTTAATAGCATATGCTATCACAGAATGCAGATATCTCTTTTTAGTAGTAGATGGTAACATGAAATTATGTTTTCTACATTTATAAGGTAACTAAAAGAGAAGGGGGGGGGAAGAATGAGAGTTCAAAAAAAAAACTACAAATGTACTCTTGAATATGAAATTAAGTTGAGGTATCCTGTACAGCCATGTGTTCTAGCTAAAAAAAAAATCCCACTGCTTCAGGTCATTTTCATCTTCTCCTACATGAAGAAAGACAGAAGGAAATAGGGAAGGATGCTACATTTTTAAGTCCCATCATTTTTCTAAGAAACTATCATTGTTTTCTGGTAGCTAATATAATTTCTAACATCTTATCTATTTGCAAACTGTTTTAAACATTGGAAACATCTTAAAGGTTACAGTGAAAAGAAGATTTGTAGCCAAACAAACCTGGGTTTGAATACTAATTCCACCATCTAAAGTTATAGACCTTGGGAAAGTGAGTTAATTAAGCCCCACTCTAGAGATGGGCCTCAAGCTTCTCATCTCTAAAATAGAAGTTTACAGTAACAATCTCATAGAACAGCAGTGAGTATTATATGAGATAGTGAGTATAAATCACTTATATATTGAAAAATTTTTAAATGTTACTTCTCCTTTCCTTTTGCATCATATAGTTCTGTAATTTTTATTCCCAAGTAACACACAATCAAGTGGATTTTATTGATTTAATAGATATTTGAAAGAAGGAAAGAAAGAAAGAAAGAGGAAGAAAGAAAGAGGAAAGGAAAGATGGAAGGAAGAAAGGAAAATTGCAGGCCAATATCCCTGATTAACATAGATGCAAAAATCCTCAACAAAATATTAGCAAACCAAATTCAACAGTACATTAAAAGAATCATACACCATGAAAAAGTGAGATTTATTCTAGGGAGGCAAGAGGGTTTAATACCTGCAAGCCAATCAATGAAATACACCACACTGACAAAATGAAAAGATAAAAATCGTAAGATCACCTTAAGGAGGGAAGAAGGGAGGGAGGAAGAGAAAGAAAAATCTTTAAAGACAACAGTTCTAAAATGAAGTGGAGATAGTTTCCTTCTCTGAATGGTCTGTTATTGTTCTGTCAGCAGAGATTGGAAGCACTTGGAGTTATCCTGTCCTTGTCCTCTTTCCCCAGTAGTGACATAAGTAAGAGATATAAAAACTTTTTGTAACTCTTCTGATAATATCATGAGAAATTGGTCATTTGTTCATGAAGCAGAACATCCTGCTTGAAAGACTTTTAGCTCCGTTTGATTTTGTCATTTATTCACCACTGGAATTGTTACAGAAATATATTTTAGGGCCACTGATCTCATCCCTGTACAAAATTATACATTTATGTTTCAGACAACTGACCAGGTTTCTAACGTAAATCTAAGAGAGGAATTTTCCAATGCCCGGTCTAAGATTGGTCTTAACTAAACCCTCGCTACTTCCGGTAGCGATTTCCTTCCTCATTTTGGAGGAGAACATCTATAGGTTTGGGCAGCTGTCTCCACCCTAAAGAAGGACTAGTTTCTTTTATAGTTTCAGAGTCTTAAATGTGAAATGTGAGATTAAGTACATAGTAGGTGTTGTCAAATGGAACATATCAATGCAGTTCCTCTATTTCCTACAACCATTAGTATTTGGACAGATACCCTGGGTAATTGTAGGCATTTGTAATTAGGTTTTGATGGGGAACCATTTCAAGAAAATGATTTAGTCAGCTGTAAACCAGATGGTTGGCCAAATCACCCGCCCAACTGAAAACACAGCAAGGCATGTTGATACAAAGAGAACTTTAGAACTATGCTGAAAGTTCCATTATTTTGCCAAAAACAATTGCATCACTTCCTAGGAACATAATTACATGTCTCATGAACCTCTACTTTTCTTTTTAAAAAGTACAGCCAATGGGATTTTATTGGCACAACCTGTAGCTCAGGATCAGAGTCACAATATGTGCATCAAAAGCAAAGGCTGGGCAATGTTCTGTGTGATCATGAATAGCATTTAGAGGCCTCCAAAGTTCCAACATGAACTGGTGTCAACAGTTGGACGTTGACATTAAAAAGACTAGAGAGGCATTTCACCCTCAACCCAAGATGAGACTTTAAAGAGGTTTTTTTTTTTTTTTATGTTTATTTACTTAGACGAGAGAGAGAGAGAGAGAGAGAGAGAGAGAGAAGAGGCAGAGAGAGAATCCCAAGCAGGCTCCATGCTATCAGCGCAGAGCCTGTCTTGGGGCTTGATCTCACAAACCATGAGATCATGACCTGAACCAAACCAAGAGTTGGGATGCTTAACCAACTGAGCCACTCAGGCACCCCCAAGATGAGACTTTAATTAGCAGACAAAACAGAGATGCAAATGCCTGTTATGTTCTTTTGAAGGCTAATCCGTGTACAAGCACAAAATTGTAATTAAAAATCTCCAAATAACCAAATCTAACTCAAGAAGGCAATGGCTGGACTACCATTACCCTCAGTGCTCACTACTAGCATCATATTGCTGTTTGAATGCCTCTTTCAAATGACTTTGTAAATCCTTCATTATCTTCTTTTAAATGGGTAGCATCTAGCATTCCTTAAACCTTCAACCTCTAAGTGAATATATTGCTTTTATTTGGAAACTACCAGGGAAGAAACCTGACTGTTCAAAACAGTGAAATCAACTTAAGTTGATAACTTATGTACAGGAATTCCTACAACCTCCTACTCTTTCCAACATAGAGCAATTTGACTTTAGTCTAATTGGGTCATTTATAATCTGCTACAAACAACACAAATATCTTTCCCAACACTTGTTTATGAGCTTTATATTATTTATTTATTTACTGGAAAAACTTCCAGGTATTTTAATGTCAGAAATATGATCACTTTTGAATTGTCTTTCCTAACTGGAGCCAGGGCTGGCATACATCATTGAGATTTTTATTCAGTCCCTAAACCCATTACATACAGAAGCTGCATCATTTTAGGTCTTATTATTTTGGAGTTTACATGTAGCCTCCTCTCTAAATCAACCAACACATCTGTTATGGGTTGAATTGTCTCCTTTACCCCAATCAAATTCCTATGTTGCAGTTCTAACCCCCAGTATATCAAAATGTGATCTTATTTGAAAATAGGGTCATTGTAGATGCAGTTAGTTAACATGACGTCATACTGGAATAGACTGGTCCACTATGACTGGTGTTCTTATAAAAAGGAGAAAATTGGATATAAGACACACACTATGTGGGGTGATATGTCTACAAGCCAGGGAATGCCAAACATAGTTAGCAAACCACCAGAAACTGGGAGGGTAGCATGGAACAGATTCTCCCTGATACTCAGAGAAGGAACCAACCCTACCAACTCTTTGGTCTTTCAGTCTCCAAAACTGCAAGAAATAAATGTAAGCCACCCATTCAGTGGTTCTTTGTTATGGAAGCCTAGGAAACTAACACACCTTCTTCACTAGTGTGCCAGCGAATAATCTCATTAGTGATTCCTTTTTTATCCCTGCTCCTGTGTATTAAACGGGAATATGTGCATGTTACCAGTGATCCCAGGAGTTATCTTCAAAATGATGGCTATTTTTAAAATGGGTATCTCTAAGCATTCCTTTGGCCTTCCAAAAGATGAAAAATGGTGAGACTTGGAAGGAAAGCAAGACACTTTGTCTTCTTATACCTTCCTTTAAAAAATATTGTAGCAGCCCACTGGGTACATACTAATAGTGAAAAACATTCTGATAGAACTATGAGCATCAATCATAAGAGCAGCCAATTGGGCATTCAACTAATGTCTTTAAGGTGGGAGCTAAGCAACGGAAGGATTTCAAGTAAGAAAAATAAACAATGAAGTATCTTTGCTATCAGGAAGGAGAGAAGGCCATGGCTTTCATCATTTGGGAAACCAAATAAGATCCACAAAAACAAACTACTGCTTAGAAAATAGAAAAGGAGGTAGTAATACCAAGGGAAGATCAGTAGTCAGCACCTGGATTGAAACCTTGACTTTCCCAGTCCTAGAAGAATTTGGACTAGGCAAATTTCCTACTACCACTACATTCCCAGCTTCCAGATCTTTGAGCCACATTTGATATGTGTAGTTGTCAAACTACTGATGGCAATTCAAGTTAACTTTTTAGAGGACAGTTGGAGATTTGCAAAGAGTTTGTAGCAAAATTTCTTGGGGCCCTATTACGATCATGTGTTGCTTTGGCACACATGTAATTCCTATCAGATCCAGATTCCGGCCACTTACTCAAAATTGAAGCATCCTGTAAATGCCTCTCTTGGGGCCATATTTTACCTCTGGGGATTTATAGTGGTCTTAGGAATAACGGCCTCACATGTATCATCTCTAATCTTTGCAGCAACCCTACAAGGTAGGTGTTACTTACCCTGATTTATAAATAATGAAACTGAGGCTAAGGGAAATTAAATATAGAGTCTCCAAGGTCACATAATTACCTAGTTGTAAGTCAGGATTCAAATCTAGGATGGTCCAACGTTAAAGTCTGAGCTATCTCTACAAGCTTGCACTATTCTGCCTTTGAAGAAATGCTGGATCCAGTTAGAGAGCAATATTTCAGTTTGTTATTTCTCCTTGAGTTTCTAAGATTGCATTTAAATTTTTGTCAAGTGAGATAAGGTTGTGGCACTCTTTCTCAGCTTTATCTGTTACCTCCACAGAATCTCTGCCAATGCCAAGTGTAAATTTAAACTAGTTATGTGCCTAGAAAGCCAACCACTGAATGATTATTCTGAAAGTGTGGCTAACTACCTGCCTTAAGTAACATATGGACAGTTTGGGCCTTGAATAATCTTGAATTATTGCTTTTGCTCAAACTCATAGCTCATTGTTGCACATCTTCCTTCTGTTCTTTCTTTCACCAGCAAGGACTTGTTGAATGCCAAGTCTATGTCGTACACCAGACATGGAGATGAAAAACATATTCCCTGCCTTGGCTATGCAAAGAAGATGGGTAAATAAACCAACAAATTAAAGCACAGACAATTATTTTATCATTAAGATGTCCTACAAGAAGTGAAACTTGAGCTGAAACTCAGGAAAGCCGAGTTATGGTTAATCATATCGAGAAGAGAAGGGAATATCTAGCATAGAAGGAACAGCATGGGCAAAGCATAAAGGCATGGGATTTTAGTTTAGCGTTGCTGGAAAATAGGCTGATGTGGAAGAAGACAACAGAGGCTTAGCAGAGACTAGATTGTAGAAAGTTCTCTGGACTAAGTTAAGTTTTCTTAACCTTACCCTGAAGGCCATAGGAAAATATTAAGGATGTTAAGAATGAAAACAACATGAACAGATTTTCATTTCATTAACAAAATTTCACAGTGACAGAAAATGTGGAGGATAACTGGAGGTCCCAAGACCGGACACAGGACACCAGTTACTGGGGTAAGTAAGATGGGAAATGATGGAAGCCTAGATTTAGACCATGGGTGTGAAGATGGAGAGACAGAATTAAGAAATACTTGTGGAACTAACAGACCTTAACGGATGGTTAGATCTATAAAGAGGTTGGGCACCTGGGTGGCTTAGTTGTTTAAACGTCTGACTTCAGCTCAGATCATGATCTCATGGTTTGTGAGTTCAAGCCCCACATTGGGCTCTGTGCTGACAGCTCAGAGCTTGGAGCCTGCTTCACATTCTGTGTCTCCCTCTCTCTCTGACCATCCCCCACTCATTCTCTCTCTCTCTCTCTCTCTCTCTCTCTCTCTCTCAAAAATATACACTTGGGGTGCCTGGGTGGCTCAGTTGGCTGAGGGTCCGACTCTGGCTCAGGTCATGATCTCACAGTTTGTGAGTTCGAGCCCCATGTCGGGTTCTGTGCTGACAGCTCAGAGCCTGGAGCCTGCTTAGGATTCTGTGTCTCCCTCTCTCTCTGCTCCTCCCCTGCTCATGCTCTGTCTCTCTCTCTCTCTCAAAAATAAATAAAGATTAAAATTTTTTTAAATAAATAAACATTAAAAAAAATAGATTCTCCCTCTACCCCTCCACTTAGCTCACGCTCCCTCTCACTCTCTAAAAGAAATAAAATGAAAACAACACAAAACAAAACTTATAGAAAGGAGGTTAACTCAGCCATTTGTTTTCCTTTATTCCAAAGTCTTACTAAGAATATATTACTGTCTTTTCCCCATTCTCTGTTTATTTTCTTGGTATAATGTTCACTTAATTTTGCTTGAATATCTCTTATTCTTCACAACTACCAGAAGCATTATCACCCACTACCACCAACCCAGCAGTCAGCAAGTATTTTTGGAGCACATATTACTAACTTTGTCCAATCTTGTAACAAATTTATAATCCTCTCTTTTATTCCTGAATTTCTATTAGTAGTCTCTGTTTGGTTTAATCCTGTATTTTTAGGGGACTGTGTTTTCCTTTCTTTTTTTCTTTTTAATTTGAGATAGCATGAGAAAGGGGGAGAGGGGAAGTGGGAGACAGAGAGAGAGAGAGAGAGAGAGAGAGAGAGAGAATCTTAAGCAGGCGCCAAACTCAACGTGGAGCCCAGTGCGAGGCTCCAATCAATGACCCTGGAATCATAACTTGAGCCAAAGTCAAAAGTCAGATGCTCAACTGACTAAGCCACCCAGGTGCCCCAAAGGCATTGTGTTTTCTTAGTGTGTAATTTTTTCTTCCCTTCCTGTGCCATAGTATTTCAGTGCTTAAATTTTCTCTGTACACCCGCATTTTTAAAAATTATTTACTCAAGACAATGCTGCACAAATATTTCTAGTCCATTTTTAAAGCATTTAAAAGGATTTAACATTTAAGTTGTAAGTTAAATCAATAAACTGATAAAAACCATAATCGGCAACTACTTTCATTAGTAAGTTAACTTAACTTTCATTAAGAAAACATTAACTACTTAACTTTCATTAAGAAAGCGACTAAAGATTGTTATTCATTTGCTTAGGCTCTGGTGTACTTATTTCCAATAAATAAATAAATAGCACTATACTTTGCTCAAAGAATTCACAAGATGAAAATTTTTTAGATCCTCATATGTGTAAATTATACTCATTTTATTCCACAGGCTATATATCTCAAGATACAAAGTTAAAATGCAGCTCCTGTACCATGGTAAGAAATGACATAGTTAACTAGAAGGCAAGTTATTTTGGGATACATGGGTGGCTCAGGTCATGAACTCACAGTTTGTGAGTTTGAGTCCCACATTGGGCTCCCCTGCTGACAACTTGAAGCCTTCTTTGGATTCTTTCTCTCTCCTTTTCTCTACCCCTCCCCCACACCAGCAGGGGCTGCGTAGAGAAAGAGAGGGGGACAGAAGATCTGAAGTGGGCTCTGTACTGACAGCAGAGAGCCCAATGTGGGACTTGAACTCAAGAACCCCAAGATCATGACCTGAGCCAAAGTCGGATGCTCAACCGACTGAGCAATCCAGGCACCCCAAGACAAGTTATTTTATTTTATTTTTTTATTTTTATTTTTTTTTCAACGTTTATTTATTTTTGGGACAGAGAGAGACAGAGCATGAACGGGGGAGGGGCAGAGAGAGAGGGAGACACAGAATCGGAAACAGGCTCCAGGCTCTGAGCCATCAGCCCAGAGCCCGATGCGGGGCTCGAACTCACGGACCGCGAGATCGTGACCTGGCTGAAGTCGGACGCTTAACCGACTGCGCCACCCAGGCGCCCCAAGACAAGTTATTTTAAATGCAGGCTTATATTTATCTTATTTATTCTTTTTCTAAAAGTAATAATTCTACACTCAACAAATATTTACAGTTGTTTTCAGGGCACCTGGGTGTCTCAGTCAGTTAAGCACCTGACTTTGGCTCAGGTCATGATCTTGCAGTTCATGAGTTTGAGCCCTTTGTCAGGCTCTGTGCTGACAGCTTAGAGCCTGGAGCCTGCTTCAGATTCTCTCTCTCTCTCTCTCTCTCTCTCTCTCTGTCTCAAAAATAAAATAAATATTTTTAAATATTTATAGTTGTTTTCTTCAAGAAATATAAAAGACTCCCTTGTATCACTCAAAGTTAAAGACTACCTCAAATGGCATAACATAGACTTTTAACTATAGAGAACAAACTGTGGTCACCAGAGGGGTAGGTGAGGGGATGGGTGAAACAAGTCAATGGGATTAAGAGTACACTTAAAATAATGAGCATGGAGTAATGTACAGAATTGTTGAATCACTATATTGTACACCTGAAACTAATATAACACTATATGTTACCTATATTGGGATTAATTATTTTTGAATGGCATAACATCAAAGAGGAAAAGTAAATGGAGAAACAACTGTCCGCTAAATGCCCCCCTTACCCATAGTGTGCATACCTAGTTGTCCTAAGCATTACTTACACAGATTGCAGTCTCATCACTTAGCCTCTCCATCAAGTTTTTATTGAGTAAATTCTATTAGCTTTGCTCTGTGCTAGGCTCTGTAGATACAAGAGATACATAAAACATGGGTCCTGCCCACAAGGAGCTTACAATGTGGTTGGGAGTTTTGTTAAACAAACTATAAAAGCTCTTAAAAATACATTTTGTACAAACTACTTTTATATAAAAAGGCGCTTCAGATAATGAAAAAGAAAAGCCTTAGAACCTGAATGAAATGCAGCCACATTTTTATCCATGGATGAGCCTAGAGATATTTTGAATTAACAAAATATTCAGTAAAAGGCTAGATTAATGAAAAGTATAAGCACAAATATTTTTAGGACAACAATTAAACATTTAAGTAATGATAGTAATTAAGAGTATATCAAGCTAGGTATATTTTATACAGATGTTTAAAGTACCTGAATAATTACCATTATCTTTACAATACATTTCTTTTGAATGTCCTTCCAACTACTGAGAATGTTAAAAAAAACTTTTGTTCTCTTGGTTTATATGGTTCCTTTATAACCTGGGTTTTATTATTTATTTCATTTTTAAAAACCATTCTTATAGATAGTAAAAATGTGGATTAATTCAACTCTTACTGAATTTTCATATCTTTTATGGACCCAAGTCCCCTTATAAGACACATATACACATTTACATATAAAAGATAATGACTCTAATTTTCTCCTCCTTCCTTGGGAGAACTTGGATAAACATAGCTTCTGATGGGAGCCCAATCTTCTAATCCTAACATGCCCTGCTTCCATAGCTCACCCTGGCCCTATGGCATTCCTCTTCAGACTACCCAGCCCAACCCCTTCTGGAGCAGAAGAGCTGGGTGTTTGTTTGTTTTTGTTTGTTTGTTTGTTTGTTTGTTTCACACTGGGCTGCAGTGGTGCTGTACTAAAGCACTGGTTCTGCAATAGGATGGAGGCGGGCGTAGGCACGAGTTCGTTGTTCCAAAGCAAACGTCATAGGTCTAAAATTACACAGAATATATTATACGTAGTCAGGAACCAAGTCTATACAAGTCACCTGTAAAGCATTTTAACATCACAGGTTTGTTTGCATATGTTTTCCACAGAGCTTCACAGTAGGTACTATAATTACAATAAAACTGTAGATCAAGCCCCATTTCTCCACACGTGACCTCTTTGGCAGAAATCTATTTTATTCTGAAGGCTAATTCTATTCTCAGCGTAATCTCATTACATAATTATGAGAATCCATGTTTCTGGAAGATAATTTTAAAAAGGAAGATGAAAGCCCTTGTTAAAAGTCAGTAAGTGTGTTGCTGAATCATGATCCAGAATATTTGAGAACATCTGTTACAGAACTTATTTAGGGTGAATTTAGTATGAAATGGATATATTTCTGTGGATTAAAAATGAAAGTACCAAAAGTATTTTACACTGGCATATACCATCTCTCCATTAGATTTCAAACTAATTTGACAGAAATCATTTCTAATTGTGTGAGAACTCTTTACCAAATAGTTGTGATTTTTCAAACTTTTCCAATCATTTTATTACTTGATGACTTTCACATATAGCGTTTTAATAAACATTATTGTATTAAACTGCATGTGATTATTCTGCCTGGATGTAGCTTTGGGGTGGGGGGGGAGTAGAGTGTGCAAGCAAGGGAGAGGCAGAGGTAGAGAGAGAGAAAGAGAGAGAGAGAGAAAGAGAGAGAGAGAGAGAGAGAGAGAGAGAGACAGAGAGACAGAGAGAATCTTAAGTAGGTTCCACGCTCAGCATGGAGCCTGATGCGGGGCTGATTCCATGACCGTGGCATCACAACCTGAGTGGAAACCAGGAGTCAGATGCTCAACCAACTGAACCACCCAGGCGCCCCTGGATGTAGCGTTTTTAAATCAGGAAAGTTTAACATAAAATTTCCCGAGTTGAATAGCAACATGGAAACAAAGAGCTTTATTTCTATAACATTCATTTAAATTTGCAACTGCTAAAATTGTACGTAAACGTTGCCTTTGTTGAGAATTTACCAATTAAGGCCCATCTTTCTTGGTGTCAAATACTGCACTAGTGTTAAGAGACCTATGGAGAAAATGTAAGAAAAGGATCCTGTCCACCATGAAATAGAATTTTGTTAAGGGGAAAAGACATATATAATGAAAATATTTCAAGGATAATATAGAAATCATCAAAATGAACACTATATAACTTCAGAGTGGGATAGGAAGAGAACAAAGAAACTTAAATTTCAAGGCCTAAGGACAAGGTGAGATTGCACATGTGGGAGATGGGTAGGTTTTGCGTGGGGAAAAATAATCGTGAAGTATTATAAACAAGAATAGCACCAAGAGATTTGAAGTTGATTCTGTCCATGACATTTAAACCTACATAGTCAGGAAACCAGTTTGTATAGTTGAAACTGAGAACTCATATTCTATAGCTGGAGATAAGTCTGGATAAAGAATTAATCACAGTTAATACTTGTTGAGTATCTACTGTGTAAGGCTCACTTTACATACATTATCACAATAACCCCATTACAGGTAAGTATCATTATCTTTAAGTTGTAGATTAATTCATTGAGATTCAATGAAATTAATTAAATTTCTCAAGCTCACAGAGCTAGTGCATGGCACAGCCAGATTTAAATCCAAGTTTGATTCCAAAACCCATGCTTCTATTATTGTCTTGTAAATGGAATATCATGGAAACCAATCTCACATCCCACTCTACTGTATGAAGAACAATAAACTTGTAACCAAAGAACTTACAGTTGGATCTAAATTCTTACTTATATTACCCATGAGACATTGGGCAAGCCTTCTGTAAACTTGGGCCTCTTTTGCAAAAATAAAATAATTTTGTATTTTTCTCTGTGTGTACAGCAAGTTACATAAAGCCATTTAAAATACAAGTTTGAATGAAAATAATTGTGTTTTACAGCTAATCCACAACTGGTTCAACTATTTAAAGGAATGACTCACTGCTTTGGTTTAATCTAATTGACAGAGAGGACAATGGAGTCACAGTATAGGCTCCTATGGCAAAACTGCTGATACATTTTATCATGGCTTCCTTAGATGTCCTAGTAGGTGAAATCATAATCCTTAGCACAGTGGCTAAAGGAGGGACACTCAAACTCAATAAATATGTTTTGAACTGAGTGAATGAGCGGGGGAAGGGAAAGAGGAAGAGAGGGGGAAAGAAAGTACGAGAGAAAGACTGGTTGAATTTACAAGCAGGTAAGGACATAAGCTGAAAGATATTCAGTGACTCAGAAGTGTGTTTTTTTTTTTTTTTTAGTTTATTTATTTTGAGAGAGAGAAAGACTCACAAAGCACAGGGCAGAGGGGGTGCAAAGAAAGAGGGAGAGAGAAAGAATCCCAAGCAGACTCCATATCAGCACAGAGCTTAACGCAGGGCTCGAACTCACAAACCGCGAGATCATGCCCTGAGCTGAAATCAAGAGTCAGATGCTTAAACAACTGAGCCACCCAGGTGCCCTTCAAAAGTATTTTTTAAAAGCTCATAGAATTTCTAATTTCAATTCAGACAAAATAGATTCCTTTATTTCATAAAAAGTAACAAAATTTGATATTTGGTAGCTATATCACTTACTAATTTTGCCTTTTGTATGTCACCTGGGAAGAAATTTTAAGAAATCCTGAACCAATAGTGGTAAACCAAAAGGCTATGCCCGGATTTTTTATTGCTCTAACACAATGGTTAATCATGTAGCCTCACTATTGTTTTCTGTGACACCTTAGAAGAGCCCTTAGCTACACCCACTCCTTTTAATCTTCAAAGACAGAGAAATAGCACTTAAGCTGATTCCTGAGTTACAAAGTGACATATAACCAGAATACAGACCTAAGGACTTTTAGTTCCAAGCTTAGTGCAGAGGAACACAACATCTCCAACACATTCATCACACATTTGGCATAAATATCTTTTGCCATGGTGCCCTCCTGCCTCCATTTGGCACCTTCTTCTATCCCATTAAAGTTTATGTCCTAGTAATTGAATTCCTTCCCTCAAAATGTTGACTTTTCACTTTTGAAAACTTACACTCATTTTTCAAACTCATAAAATCAAAACTACCATAAAATGTAAAGATGTCCATACTGGTTGAGACTCAGGCAATGGCTTGAAGTTGGGAGAACACTGAAAAATGGGTTTTTCATTTTCTCACTTTTTCACCAATCATTCTCTGTGAAATCAGGCTCAACTTCTTAAATATGTACCCAAAATCCAGTTCCAGGATGCAATTTAGCACTCACAGGCACACTTTACGATAATAAACCTGGTTTCAGTGGGTATTACTGACGACAAAAAACATTAATTTTTTTTTAAAGACGAACATGAATAATCCAAATCAAACATAAATTCTCCTTCTCAGGTGGGAAGAAATACACAAACTCAGGGAAGCAGGAATTTCAATAAAAAGTTCAGCTCCGTTCTTTCATTATCTGTTAGAATAGAGAGAGAAAGATGTAATAAGCATGGGTAGGGGGACTGTTTTTGTCTGGCATGAAGAGAGGGTATAAGTGAGAAATACTTAGACTTTGAAACATTCTTTTTTTTTGAGTTATTAAAAAATATTTAGGAAGTTTATTTTGTAGGTCACACAACCTTTACAAATGTTTCCATAATTGTATCTAGGTGGGCTGCAGAGTCACTCACTCTGCATGAAACATTCCTATTTGAAGTAATTACATGTGTGTTTTGTAAATAAAAGCAATTTAAATAACTCTGGGATTTTGGATCACTTAAGCTTCTGAATGATTTAATTATGCTAAGTATATGCCTTTTATGAGAAATTTTTCTGGTTCCCAAGTTTATAAATCCAGTAGAATAATGAAATCATAACACTGTATCAGTTGTAGTCACATTGAATAAGCTTGTTGTAAAAACAAGTCACAGTGTCTAACAATACCCAAAAAGATATGAAATACCCTAAAAAGGATGAATGCAAATCTAAATAACCATGAAATACATTTTTCTCCTATCAAACCAACAAAGTATTTGTGTGTGTGTGTGTGTGTGTGTGTGTACGTGTGTGTATGTTTTAAAATAATATACAGTGCTGGTTAGGATGAAGTAAAGCAGAAACTCTACCACATTGCTGATGAAATTCTAAATCTTTATAATTTTTTTGAAAAGCAGTCAGACTATGTGCATCTTTAAAGAATATTAAAATTGGCATATTAATTATTTCTTAAAGTATAGTTATGATAAAACAATCACAAATTTTTAAAACTATATTTCAGTCTTTAGGTAATGATATAGTTCTATTCATTGTGGGGCCAAATTTGAACACAGATTATGATAAGTAAACTGCAGTGTACCTTTTAATAGACTATCATAAATATTAAAATTACTTTTAAAATAATTTGTAAATAGTCTGGGGAATGTTTATTTTATGTTAAGTTAGATAAAAACAAGATATGGTTAAAAAAAAAAAACAAGATATGGTAGAGCACATGTAATATTATCCTAAGTATGTAAAACAAAATCAAGAAAAGGATAGGGGAAAAGATGAGAAAGAAATTTACTAAAATGATGGCGAACTTTTCCTGAGGAGTGGAAGTAAAGTTTAGCAAGCTGTTTTTCTTTTTAATTTTCTGTGTTTTTCTAAGTTTCTATAGAAAGCTTGGTTTATTATCATAATGAAGGGAAAAGACAATGGGATTTACTTTAAAAAATTAAAAATGAAATTAGAGTAAGCCTACTAATAAAGAGATGGGAACTGGGGATCTCCCTTCTTTTCCCTTCACTTATTTTCCAAAGAATTCTGCATTTATGGCAAAAAAAAAAAGTGCCCAGAATAGATGTATTACATGCAGATATTTAAGGAAAGGCTGTAGGACGATGAAGATGAGTTGAATAAAAACTTTATTGACTTTGAAGCTACATTCCAGAATGAACCAGCTTATTGGTATACTTTAGGCATTGTTGCACACTATATCTCTATTGGAAAACACATTTTGATCTTCCCCTGAGGAACAGAAGTGATTACCTTTCAGTAACTTCAGCCATGAGAGAACAAATGGCCAAAGACTTTGAGCTGCTTAAATGTCCATATCCATCCTAACAACTTACATGGAATGATGGAGTCATTGTACCCAGCCTCACCCAGGGAATGAAATAAAATGAACGTGCTGACTTTCCATTACAATAGCGAGTTCAACTTATTTGAAAAGCCAAGTGTGCTATGTTTGAAAAAAAAAAAAATTAAAACTTTTCACATCCTTTCATTAAAACAAAAAAAGATCACATAATGGAGTAATACCCAGAAGATTATTCATTCATTTAACCCTATAGTCAGAAATATTGAAATATTGAAATAAGGTGTTTTAGGAAGGAAGCTAATGCTTGAAATTTAATATGACTAACTATACATTGTATTCGGCATTATGATCTGCTTTCTAGAGTATCCATTCTTTGAAGTACGTGTTTTATACAAAATAAATCTATTCAAAAGGGCAAGCAGGGGTGTGCTAACCATGTGGCGAGCACACTGAGTTCTGATGTCTAATCAAAACAGAGTGGCTTAGCCTTAAAATACTCCTAGAGGGTGTTCTTAGTGTGAAAAATCAGTGACATGCAGGCTCTTTTACTGCATGAGAGTTGACTAGTCACAAGATCAGCCTGGAACCAGTCTCAGAAAGTTCTTAGTTGGAGGAAATTTAAGTGAAGTTGTAAAAACAGCAACAGCTCCTCTAAGGAATCTAGTCCTCCTTAGTCAGATGTGTGTGCTTAAACTGCACTTTAATTCTTAGGGATATTTCGTCCTCGTAGCATGAAGGCAGATCAGAACAGAGATAGGGGAAGGCTATACTGTAATCTAGACAGCTTCTACATCTCACCTTTCCAACTGGTCACTCCACATCAAGGTTGAGGAGCACTGGTGGGGTAAGGAGGTGGAGCTGGATGCATAGTTGTTTGTGTGGTGCCTGATCTGTGAACAGACAGAGGGTTTCAGTGGACAGAATCATTGATGATGATCCCTTTTGTCAGATGACTGTTCCTTGAACATTTTATAGAAAAGCAGAACCAAAAATCTATACATCAATTTGCTTAGCTGTAGCCAACTAAACAAAAATATTTTCAATCTTATCTTCCCAAGACTGCTTCATTTCTGCCTCCAAGCTTTGACCTGCCTTCTATTTCCTCCTATAGTTTCACACCATATATTACTTGAGTGGAGACCACACCTAACACGACTTCTAAATCCATAGAGCAGCTATCATACCACTTGTTAAATGCTGAATGAAAACTCACTGGCTTCGAGGGTGCCTGGATGGCTCATTCGGTTAAGTGTACAACTCTTGATTTCTGCTGAGGTCATGATCTCATGACTTGTGGGATCAAGCCCCACATCAGGCTTCGTGCTGCCAGCCCAGCTTGGAATTCTCTTTCTCCCTCTCTCTCTGCCCCTCCTCAACTCAAAAAAATAAAAATAAAAAAATAAAAAATAAACTTAAAAAAAGAAAAACCCCACTAGACTCAAATGATTGGTGTAGGTAAATCCAATTCTACCACTTTCTAGTTTTCAGTGACTTTCTGTTACTCCTAGGACAGATCATAATTCTTCACATGACCTCAAAGGTCCTTTTTGATCTAGCCTCTGTCTGCAACTCCAGCTTTGCCTGTTGAGACGACACTAGCCATCTGTGAATATCACGAAGAGCATCATCCTCCTTCCTACCTCAGGGCCTTTGCACTTGAAGCTTCCTCTGCCTAGAATGCTCTTCCAATTCCCTCATCATCTGGCTGATTCCTACTTGTCCTTCAGATCTCAACTTGGAATATCACTTCTTCAGATAATATTCTGAATATTGACTAGGACTGGTTCCCCACTATGTGATACCCACTATTTTTTTTTTTTCAAGAGCTCATTGTAGCTTGGAAACAAAAGTCACTTTTGTGAGTATTGTTTAATATTTGTTGCTATCTCTAGGCTACAAGTTTCATGCCTAGTTGTCCTTACCACTGTGTCTCCACCAGCTACCACAATGCCTGACACATAGGTCATGGACAGTTAAGTATTTGTGGCACGATTAAATAGGATTCTCCAAATAATAGCTTAAATTCACTGGATTCTCCAAATAATAGCTGAGCAATGTTCTACAAATAATAGCTTAAATTCACTGGATTCAATAAAAACTACTAAGAAAGAAATATTTCCTCTGTATACATTTGTTAGTAATTCTCTTACAAGAAATGGCTGAAAAAATAAATTCTTACCAAAAAAAGTATTACAAGAAAAGAAGAAATAAATGAAATCCAGTGTTTCCTTAGTCAGTATTTTTTATTGTGTTCCTTAGGTATTTTTTTCTCAAAGGTTTAGTTAAGATCATTTTAAACAGCATGCCCATTTCATGTAGCATAAATTACATAAGATGTCCAGACAGACATGTAGTTCTCCAATTCCTGACTGTGTTAAGCAAATATATAATTTCTGTTTTAGGAAGGCAGTATTATTTGAAGGACAATAAAAAGATATGTCTTCTTTGAAAACCAAATAAACACTTTGACCAATATCTATTTCAGCACAAATAGAAGTTTAATGGCACTTGTAATAGAAATATTGTGGCTCTGGAAGAGTGGTCAGAGTTGAGGTCAGAGTAGAGAAAAAAGCACAGGATTTTCTATTTATTTTCTGAGCCTTTCAGAATCGCCTATGTGCCTTTGTAAAGAATAATCAATCCAGTTAGATTGGATGCCTAACTACTGGACCCCTAGGTTTTTTCTTCCTGCTCTTATACTACATAGTTTATTGTTTGGAAGCCTGCTTTAACTAAGTAAAGTACTTGGGGTTGCGTTATTTGTTGGCTTAACTTGAGGAAAAGATACAACTGTAGGCGTTTGAATATCATGTTTGTCCAATGTCAAGTAACAGAAAAAGAAGGAACTGATGGGGTACCTGGCTGGCTCAGTCAGTGGAGCATGTGACTCTTGATCTGGGGTCGTAAATTCAAGCCTCATACTGGGTGTAGAGATTATTTTAAAAAACCATTTTTAAAAAGAAAGAACGGGAGGGGTGCCTGGGTGACTCAGTTGGTTGAGTGCCCCACTTTTGGTTTTGGCTCAGGTCATGGTTTGTGGGTTTGAACCATGTCAGCATGGAGCCCGCTTCAGATTTTCTGTTCCCCTCTCTCTCTGTCCCTCCCCTGCTCATGCTGTGTCTCTCAAAAATAAATAAACATTAAAAAAGAAGAAAGAGGAGGAGGAGAAGGAGGAGGAACTGAAGAAATGAGGCACCGCAAGGTAACATGGGAAGACCTGGGAGCTTGGAAGCATGGTATGGTTCCCTGTTGCACTCTCTAAACCACTCCTCTCCATTGAGCCCTATTTCCCTTACAAACACTCAATGATTCGCTCCATCATTTTCAGAAAACTTTGCCTTTCTGTCACACCTAATTTCTGCAACTTACTCTGGCCCAGCAGCCAGTGGCTCATTCATTTCATGTCTATTTTCTTTCCTATGTATCTCTTTTATTTTACCCAGTCTCTCCAGTCTTTGTGCCCTTGTCTTCCTGGTTAGTGAATCAGTTTGACCTATATGAAACTGACACTTTCGTTGGATCAAAAATGGCTGGATGTTGGAAATTATTTATGATTTAACTTAATAACAGCCTTTTAACTAACCAGTGTTCTGACCCAATTTTTTCTCTCTTGAACGCATCCTTCATATTATTTCTAAAGCAAACCTTGGCCAATCGTAAACATCTTTGAATGTTCCCATGGCTACAGGATAAAGTTCTGAAGACCCACCACTGAGTGACTCCCAACTTGCATCTCCAGGTTAATCTCTTGCCTTTCACCAGAGCCTTGCTTCAGTCCCTAAACTATGCAGTCTGAGACTGGCCAATGCTTTTTCACCCTTACTTACTGTGGAGTTTGCTATTGCCTTTCTAAAATGCCTCTCTCTATTTCCGTCCAGAATTAATTCTACTTCTCCTTCAAGACCCAGCCTTTCATTTTCTTGGCAAAGTATTGCTCCTATTATTGTCTTTCTATACCATTGTACACATTATTTAAATTGTACTTTGTCAGTTTCTCACTCTGATTCACAGTAGGAACTCAATAACTTTGTGAATAAATTGATTTCTAAGTAAATGATTGGCTCTCCTCTTGATCAACATTGTGAGACAAGGACTGATCAAATTTTTCAGCACACAAAGAACCTACTACGTGTAAGTCACTTTTCCAGGTGTGATGGTATGCTCATACTTTAAAACATTCCCTTGGTTTAGAAACACATAGTCTCCATATGCTTCACATTTCCCCTGAGAATATCTATCCTTACATTTTACCTGTGTACGGCTTTTCTTCCCAGAACTGGGAAGAAAGCACTCAGACACTCAGTGCACATTTTTAAATGAATGAATGAATAATAAGTAAGAACTGTCTTAGGCTGAGTACTCCCAGAAGCAGAACCTAAGCCAAGGATTTGTATTCAAGTGACTTATTAAGAATGTGCTCCCAGAGAAAAACCAGTAAGGAAGTGGGAAAGTAGGACACAGAAGAAACCAAGCAAAGAGTGCAATTTTAAGTGATCCCAGCCTCAGCCTGAACTTGTGGGAAACTCTGGAGTATAAATTACAGTTTCAAAGTTTGTCTCATTTATAAACAAAGAACCTGGGCTTCTCTACTCCCACATCCATCAGTCAGTGCTTCTTTGGGGGAACGAGACCCCCAGGCCCTCTGGCTCTCCCCTTGCCTTTGAAGGTCAGAGTGTGAGCAGTTATCAGCAAAACAAGCAGAAGTTGGGGGTGAATATATAGAACTGCTGTATGGAATCTAAGAGGTTCTGGGTAGGACTCCAATTATGTGGGATGTACTACCAGCCACACACTTAGCAAGTTGTGGCTGGTAGTGGCGGAGGCTGCCATATGCAGAGATTGGAGAACTCTGGGAAGGTGTCCTGTAGACAATTGTCTTTTCCACTCCTGCTACTGATGCCTAGGATCCCTTTAGCTAGGGTCAAAACTTTTAAATCTATATGGAGAAACTATATTTAAAAAGAGAATTACCTTGTGTGGAAGAGAGAAGAGGTAAAAAACACTTATGTAGAACCCACCAGGGCCAAATTTGTAGGTGTAATTAAATGTAATGTTTTGTACCCTGGCTTCCATACACACTCAAGTATGGGTCCTTCTGAGAGTGTAGGATGTGCAGGCACTGAAGGGCCTCTCTTAGACATTTTACTGCTTGTCACCATGAAGATGGTGTCCTTTATGCTGCCCAACATCTTCCTGCTCAAGATAAGTCCTCTTTCTCTTGTTTGAGCTAAGCTCATAGGTTTGTGGTTTTTTTTTATCCCCAAATTGCCAAACATGTACAATACCCCCTTTGCCCACATTGCTGGTCCTCTCTGGATATGACAGCCCAAAGATTTCAGTTAAAGCAATCTTATTTTCTAAGCCATACTACAGAAAATTTAAAAATATTCCAGTTAAGATAGAAAACAGAAAAGACTCTGTGTGTGTGTGTGTGTGTGTGTGTGTGTGTGTGTGTGTGATCTTGAATTTGAATTTGACTTTTGGACCAAATTATCTTCCTTGTGGAAATTGTGGTAGAAATATTGATGCATAAGTGGCCACTCGACAGACACCTGAACACAGCCGGGTTGTTTTGTCTACTGCCATGGCTTGTTGGTGGCCCCTGGGCCATCTGTGGTTTAGCTGCAGACGCCTGACGCCTGTGTTCCCAGAGCCACTCTGCCTCTGTCTGTTGAATACTGTGTTTGTCTGGGAGGCTCCTTCCAGAATAACCCGGCTGAACTCCACATTAGCTCACTAACTTCTCATCCGCTGCCTGATCCTGAAGAGCTGAGAGGTATGGTAATCTGCATTGTTTTCTTCAGAATTGCAACACCAGATTCAAAACATGTTGTAAAGGCCATCTGGCTTTCTGAAGGACGTAGAAAACTGTTCAATAAGTACTTATCTCCGATCACTTCTAATGACCTGTGTCCTTGGTACAGATCATCCTCCCCCACAGCTAGCCCTCTTTTCTTCCATCTTTCTGTTCACTGGCTATGTTCCATCCATCTTCAGATATCCCTAAACTTCCCTTATCTCTAGAAATAAAACACACAGAAACACATGTGCTTGACTGCCTGAACTTTCCCCTTTCTGTACGTGTGGTCCAATTTCTCACCTCCCCTTTCACCACCAGCTTTCTATGTGGTACATCTACTACTTGTACTTCCTCTCCCTTCAAAGGTCTCCTAAATAATAGCCCACAATTATAAAGTACTTTCTGTTTTGTCAGGCATTGTTCTAAACATTTTATAAATATTAATGTATCTCATTCTTTGAAGTTGGCACTATTATCATCTTCTCTTGACAAATGAGAAAACTGAGGCACCGAGACATTAAGCAACTTGTTCAGGGTCACCCACCAGTCAGTGGCAGAGTTTGAACTCAAATGCAGGTAGTCTGGTTCCAGAATACATGCTAACTACAACCTACACTGCCTCACTGAGTCCAACCCCCGTGACAGTGAAAGTAGTGTCTTGGAAACTTTGGGTATTTATCATAATCTCTGGTATGGTAATACTTGGGCTACATCTACCTGTACCGCATAGTAAGACTTAATATTTACAAGATTGTCCCTCTCTTGTTACACAAGTATAATAAAACGTCATAGATCTAGAATGAATAAATTATTCTGATGGGAGCTGCACTAAATGTAATTTTTTCCAAATTTTATATTTTTATGATAGATAAAAAGGGAGTCATTGGTCAAAGTAAAAAGTAAAGCATGTAAGTCAATAGGGGCAGAATTTGACCTACTTGAGAGGTCAAGTAGGAAATGGAGATAATTTTAGAATGATGAAATGCAATTCTAGGCTTCTGATATCAAATGGGTTTTACCTAATCGAGGCAATAAGATATGTTATGCATTTCTTGATTACTGCCTTGGCATAATCTGGTACAGAGACAATTGAAATAACAAGAAAATTACAGAAAACAGCATAAAATCACACTCCAGAGTATAACCTGGTGACTTTTGCCATCATCTTATTTGTTGTAATTTGTAACACATATCTTGATACGGGAGTTCTTCTTAGGCAAGCATGGTAGTGATCCTTGAAGAAATAAACAAAACTGCACATTTTAAAGCTAAAGAGATCACACAGTCCAACCCTCTTATTTACAGATGAAGATATGAGGGAACATTACTTTTTATAGTCACAGAGCTAGTTTGCAGCAATGTCTCACCTAAAATTCAGCTTCATTATTTCTGTTCCATCACAAAGCCCGATAATTAATTTGCAGATTTGATCCACTTGTAAATACCACTATAGTATATAACAGTTATTCAGCAAATAACTAAGAAAGAAAGAGAGAGAGAGAGAGGAATAAAGGAAGGAAGGAAGGAAGGAAGGAAGGAAGGAAGGAAGGAGGGAGGGAAGGAAGGAAGGAAGGAAGAAGGAAGGAAGGAAGGAAGGAAGGAAGGAAGGAAGGAAGAAGGAAGAAGGAAGGAAGGAAGGAAGGAAGGAAGGAGGGAAGGAAGGAAGGAAGGAGGAAGGAAGGAAGGAAGGAGGAAGGAAGGAAGGAAGGAAGGAAGGAGGAAGGAAGGAAGGAAGGAAGGAAGTCTGGCCCGTTATACTAGTCAATGAGCCCCACAGAGGTTTTTATTTGCTTTTGTTCATTGGTGCGCTCCTAGTGACTAGTCTAGAGGCTTCCACAGTGCAGCTTAATTACTATTTGATGTCTAAATGAATGATTTACATAGAGTGTCTCTAAGTAGATTGACATTATTTCCATTTCATAGGTGAAAAAAATTAAAGCTCAGTAATGTGACTTGCTCAAGTGTAGACTAGGACTAGAAACTAGACCTTTTGCTTTTAATTCATTACCTGACTATAAAAATATTGCTTTCTGATAAATCAATTAGTTAATTATTTTGTATAAGAAATGTAGATACATAAACTTCAGCAAACTCTTTGTTTTAATGTTTATTTATTTTTGAGAGAGAATGCATGCAAGCTGGGGAGAGGCAGAAGGAGAGGGAGGGAGAGAATCCCAAGCAGACTCCACGCTCAGCACAGAGCCCAATGCGGGGCTCGATCTCACAACCGCGAGATCATGACCTGAACCAAAATTAAGAGCCAGACACTCGACCAACTGAGTCAACCAAGTGCCCCCATAACCTTCAGTAAAATTCTAAAGAAATGCATACAGCTGGTGGATTATCTAGTGTCATGTGCATGCTGGTCGTAGTCGTGTCTACTCCTTGTCCTGCTATTTCACACTACCAACAAGAAGAAACAGTTCTCTCTTCTTACTCTCCAAAGCTTTCCTTCCTTTCCTGCTCTTTTCTCAGAGAAACAAAAGAGGTAGACCCAGCATCTCTTCTTCTAATGATTGTTTTCATGGCTCTCCATGAGATCTTGAGCAGCTAGAACTATATTAAAGGCTCTAACGTCTTACGATCTTCTCATCAGAGGACCTACATCTTTTGGGTTTTTGGAGCTTCACTGGCCAACAAAAAATTACACTGTAACTAGGCTAGGTGACCTCTAATACTTTGATTTAAACCTGGCCTGTTGGAGGCATTCTATCTCTTTTCCTGTCTAAAACATTAAAATATATTCTACAGTGGGTGTTATATGTAAGTGAAGAATCACTAAATTCTATTCCTGAAATCATTATTACATGATATGTTAACTTGGATTTAAATTAAAAAATAATGTCATAAAAACCATTAAAAAGTGGTTATACCAGTTGAAAAATAAAGAAATAGGGTGGAGGGGCACCTGGGTGGCTCAATTGGTTAAGCCTCCAACTCTTGATTTCGGCTCAGGTCATGATCTCACAAGTTCGTGAGTTTGAGCCCCTCATTGGGCTGTGTGCTGACATCACAGAGCCTGCTTGGGATTCAATCTCTCCTCTCTCTCTGCCCCTCCCTCTTGCTCACTCTTGTGCATACGCCATTTCACTCTCTCTCTCTCTCTCTCTCTCTCTCTCTCAAAATAAATAAATAAACTTTAAAAAGTTAAAAAATAAAATAAAATATATTCTAAAGACAAGATACTTTAAATGTAGGTAACACTGGCTTCCTCACAATAGTACAGGTTGTAAACACCCCAAGAATTCAGAGAAAAGGGAGATTAAAGTGAATCAGGAGGGGTTTGACTTTTCATCAAGAGATATTGGGTGTGAAAAGAACTGGTGGGGAGGAGGGGAAAGCTTGAACACAGGCCTGAATTTACAAGAGTAAGAAAGCAAACTCAGCTGGCTGTAATGTGCAGCTCACTGTGGGGCTAATATTGGGTAGAGCTGCACAGCAGTTGGGGAGCCTGGACAGGTATCCACTCCAAGAAGTCTAAGCTTTGACACAATTTTTGGAATTACAAACGGATGACTGGCAGCCAGCAAGCAAACGCAGGATGAAGGATCAAATGTTAAACACCGCCTTCTGGGGAACAGTGTCCCAGGCTCCACAGACAGCAAAAAGGGCTTTATTCGCTGGCTCTCATGGACTATGGTCCACACTTCTACCACATCTTTTACAGTGCCTGGCATATTTGCTCTCACATCCAGCTCCCCAGGGGACTCTGAGAAGCTTGAATACCAACACTGAAGATATAGCTCACCCACAAATTTTCTTTATTTCATGCTACACCCTAAGGGGGAAATGTTTTCCCTTCAAAACTCTGTGCAAAATTAGAAAAACCAGAGTTTCCCAGTAACCTAGAAGTCTAACCAGCCTTTTGTGGGGATATCTAGAGGCAGGGAAATTTTCACTGTATAATACTTCTCTGTAAGAAAGAATATAACAGTTTCTTACATAGCATTTGATAAAAGCCTTGGTATTTTCAGATAACCAATTAGTCATTTTCCCACTGCTAAGAAATTTAAAATGTATTCTCCAACTTGTTTTTTTCATTAGCAGGGGATGTACAATGTGTTTCACTTGAATATTTATTTTGAAATCCCTGTTCCCACTTACCATCAAATCCAAATGACTCTTATTTGTGTGTGTGTGTCTGGAAAATCCTTTCTTCCCTATCCTTTCTGCATTTTTCTTAGTTCCTCCTGTATTGTCCACGCATATCATCAGTGCAACCCAAATTAGTCCCCTAAGTGATTTCTCTGCCTCTAGTCTCTGCTACACACCAGCCTTCAAAATCTCACAGAAAATCTCACATGTGGTGTAGAAGACAATGGACTTTAAAACTACTACCTGGCTAGAATCCTGGTTCTACTAGTTATTAGCTGTGTGATCCTGAGTAAGTTACTGGAACTTACCGGGCATCAGTTTCCTCCTCAGCTAAATGGGGACAATGGTAGTTAATACCCCATAAGATTGTTGGTAGGATTAAAAGGGTTAATATATAAGAAACACTTAGAACAGAAATAGGGACACAGAGGGAGCTTTCAGGACTTATTAGCTAGTACTATTTCAGCTATACTGAATAGCCAGTCACATCTATAAACGCTTGTAAGAGAAATTCCTCTGCACGACCCCTGCTGAAGGGGAAGCTATGGGCTGCCATATTTTGTACAAGGATTCTATACATCCCAGGCATACCCAATTGGAAAAAGTATACCATCCCAAGGCATAGGCTAGCCACTGATGTCTGACTTTGCCAGTCAAGGAACAATGAGCTGACATGACAGAGATTTCTCTTAAGAACCTGAATTTTGAAATGTTGAGCAAATGCGGACCAGAGCAGGACCAGAGCCGTGAAGAAGCAGATATTGTATGCAAGCACAAATCATTAAGTTAAGAACTTATATTGACAGCAGAGAGAGAAACTTGGTAGTTGATAATGGAAACACAGTCAGGCAGGTAGAAAATAGCTAGGTCCAATGTTGGTGGAAGACTAGTGTGGAATTCTATTTATTTCCAAGTGTTGATTCTCTTGATTCTGATCTATCCTTTAACTCCAGACTACATGTTCCAGCCCGCAATATTCCATTACAATAAACCTCCACTTGCTTGAGCTAACCTGAGAGGTACTCCATTTCTTATATCCCAAAGAACGTAAACAGCATTTAGGTAATAATATTTAGTTATTAATGTTTAGCTAATAATGTTTAGTTATCCCTAATAACTAAACAATGGCTCTGTGGACACCCTAGATGATGAGTTGGGGAACTGGATGCCATTGACCAATCAACTCACTGCCCTACAATTCACCCCATACACTGTCCCTACAGACCTCCTCATCCCAAATGAGCTCCACTTCTATTGGCATATGCCCAGCTTAATTTTCTTTCAAGGGCTAGTTCAGATCCCACTTTCTCCATGAATGCCTGGGTATCATACCAGACAGAAGTGGATCCAGGTTTTGAAGAACCTGAAAAGTATAAAACTTTCTTTAATAAAGTGAATATGAAAGCAGGGCGAAGGTCTAGGAAAGAACTGTGCAAGGGAGGGGCTTTGAAGCTTGAATTTCATTAGCATCACCCTATGTCTATCTGCCTTTGATGCCAACTCAGGAGGAACTTTTCCTCCATAAAATTATCCTACCAGGTACTTTTATTTTTTTTATTTTTTAGCGTTTATTTATTTTTGAGACAGAGAGAGACAGAGCATGAACGGGGGAGGGTCAGAGAGAGAGGGAGACACAGAATCTGAAACAGGCTCCAGGCTCTGAGCTGTCAGCACAGAGCCCAACGCGGGGCTTGATCTCATGAACCGTGAGATCATGACCTGAGCCAAAGTCAGACGCTTAACCGACTGAGCCACCCAGGTGCCCCTACCAGGTACTTTTATAGCAATGCGTATAATCACACAGACCTGCTAGATAAATTATCACAGTATTATATTTTGCCTCCCACTTTGGGAACATCATCTGTGACTGGGCTGCAGTATTCCTTCTTCCTGGGGCCTTGGGAAGAAATTTTTGATGTCTAAGATCTCTACAATTGCATGGATAAATGTCAGTACCAACCACTGCTCCTGCTCAGTTAGCATCTAGCAAATGCCACCTGATATTGCTAACTAAGCCATTCTCCATACAGATGCTAATAAAGCAAACCTTGTCACTATCCACATACATTCACAGATATGCCCACACATATGCTTTATTAAATTGCATATGCAAATTTTTATATGATCTTTAGAATAAAGACCAAAATTGATTTCATGGCATACAAGACTCTAGTCTACCTCTCAGACTTCATTCATCTCTCTCCTTCCTTCTCCATGCCTCACCAGTACCTGCATTGTTGTTCTTTGAATGTTGTGCCTCCTGGAAACTCGGGGATTCTGCCCATGTTGTTCCCTATGTCTGAATGCTGCTCCTCATATGCCTACCTCGCACCATCCAGCTACTTCTTCCTCTAGAAGACTTCATTCATCCTTCTGGTATTGGCCCCCACAGAAGGAGGGTACCACATTATATGTTCCCACATCATTCCTGGCCTCCCCTTACTTGTGAGCGGAACACAGCAAAGTGAAGGCATTTCTGTGATACAGAGGTAGCAGTGGAATTCACCTTTGGGGGGAATTCAGCTGTTTTTGTTTGGGGAAATACTTTAATGAGCCCTTCGGATTTTGTGAAGGTGAAGCCCATGGCCTAGGAAGGGAATGGTTTGCATAGAGGCACCAAGTTGCTCAGCAGACCACTGTCAAGGACTGCCTCCCTGGTGGAAAGAGGGAGCTGAGAGGTAATGTTTTTTCTTGGCTTCCTTTTTTTGTGAGGAAGGATTGGTTGAGAGCTAGAGCAAGTCTGGGGATTTACAGTCCTGGGACTCTGAATAGTCTGAATATGACCGATGTAAGAAACATCAGTGGAGCTGAGGTAGATGGCATCCATTTGTGAACAGCTAGGAACCGGAACAGTCAATGAACATTAGGGAGTACTTTTAAATGTGTGGGAAAATATCAGTACATACCACTGTTCCTGTGCATTAAGCATTTCACATCTGTGGTTTTAAATTTTACTTTGTTTTTTTTCTTTTCACTTCCTCCCTCCCCACTCACCCCAGCCTCAGGTGAAGCTCTCAGGAGAGAGTCTTATAAAGAAGAATTATGAGGGTGAGGCCTCAGAGAAAGAAGGGAGAGGAACACAGTCTGGAGATGAACACCACAGGGAGAGGAAACTGCCTAGACAAGCAGAACAGAGAAAGCGGAAGGGCTCATTAGGAATGTAGGGCACCTGTCCAGAGTGAGACCTGCCAAATGACAGTGGAGCATGAAGGACACTTGGAGTCATAGAGGGTTCAGGAGGGACTGTGTCTGCTGAGGCTACCGAGAATGTGCTTGAATTCTTCTATTTTTTCTTTTTTCTTTTTCTTTTTTGATGTTTATTTTATTTTTGAGAGAGAAAGACAGTCCGAATGGGGGAGGGGCAGAGATAGAGGGAGAAACAGAATGCGAAGCAGGCTCCAGGCTCTGAGCTGTCACAGAGCCCAAGAAGGGGCTCAAA